>NC_045482.1:20388300-20692765 GCF_009650955.1 Corvus moneduloides
TGTCTTGATTTCAGTCTCTCTGTAATTAGTTTCTATTTATGGAACAGATCAAGATAAGTAGTTTGCAGATGTCTAAAAGATACATGTTTTTGCATGTAAGAGTTTTCTTGCTTTATCCTTATGCAAATGCTTAATTATGAATGGTTTTTAAAGGGCCACAGGAGGTATACAGACTTTTTTTTTTTTTTTTCTGTATGGTTAATACCAGCAGTTTGGTTTTTTGCTTTCGTTTGTAAGTACTTCAAACTCTGTCATAGAAAGGAAAAAATGGCTTTTATGTATTTAAATACGCATAAAGATTAAAAGAATTGCAATCCTCATTTTTTAGTCACCTACATCATGATAATGGATCTGCAATATGAAAGTTCTGTTTTACAAAGTGCTATTACCAGGATTTGTTTCTATTTTTCATGCTGGAAAAAAATTTCCAACCTAAATTCTTATTACATATTTTTAAGTTTCCTTATGTTATAAATACTTCTGTATCTCAAGAGGTAAAGTAGTTTATTGTTTTTGACTCAATACAATTCTTTCAGGCAGCTATGCTACTGAATTTTTAGTAAAATAATGTGTGTAATTAAAAAAAAAAAGATAAATAGAGTTGCTATCACCCTGATCACAAAGTTGTGTCTAAATGCATGTTCTTGTGCACTGTATTTTGTATGCTAGTCTTGAATATTCTATTCTGTATAAATTCAGTATCAGTTAAAAGATCTTTGTAGTGCAAATAAAATGTAACTATTCCATTTTAATGTGATGCCAATAATGAAGTGGTAAATACATAAACCAAAGCATTTAAGGCATGTAGGTATTCAAAGTACCACATCAGTGTAGAAATGAAAGACAACATGAACACTGAGATATTTAAAGTGTGAGCCCTTTTAGAGAGCAACAGCAACCACCCTCCTTGACCTTTGATTGACCTCATGCACCACATTGCCTTAAAGATGGGATAATAATGGAAATATCCTTTATTTATAGTATCCTGTAGAAAAAATGGGTTTTAGCATTAGCTTTTGTAATTGTGCTATTCAAAATTTCTCAATAAATTCATTTCAGCCTTTATATTGTATTTTCCATTTTGGATTGTAAGGAGAGAGTGCTTTCTTAGGTTTTCTTTTCCTGTTAAACATTTACATTTAGTGTAAAGAGTGAAATCCAAATCTTTAATCATTAACAGGCCAAAGAACTGTTGAAGAATAAAAAAAGTCAGTCAACACAGTTTAATAAAAGCTACATAATCAAATGAAATTATATATTAGTGTTCATTTATACTGTTGTATTATCTATAAAGATCTAACCCATCTATAAATCATAGCGTTATGTAGGTACTTACCATTTTAAAAGCAGCATCAAGTGGAATTGGTGAAAAATCCCCACGGTGTAATCAATAATTGTTTAAAATGATGAGCCTTTATGGTAATATTTTCAAGTGCACCATCTGAAATCACAGGAAATTTACCAATAGTTGTGTATTTTGTTGAAAAAAACATTGCTCTGATATTTATTAACCATAAAATCCATGTCTGTTGCCTTTTACAGAGTACAAGGAGAGTGATTTATTTTGACAATGTCTTTTAGCTGGGTAACTAGGTAACTTACACTGTGCTACATGAAAGAGTTTGGACTGCATTTTGTGAAGCTGAATTCCAGTGCAATGAGTGAAGGAAGCAGATGGAATAAGAGGAGGACAGATGGGTATCAAAAAAACTGCAGCTGCCATTTTCAGTACCTGTGCATTAACTGCCATAAATCAATTTATTTTCATTTACTGAAACAGGAAAATCATAGATTATTAAGCCAAAGCACTACAGGTCCCAGAACCACTGTGTGTTGAAAGCATCTGTTTGTAGTAGTTAATAAGGGTCCTAAATGGGTGACATCTGAGAAAAATTTCTGTGGATAAGAAAGTCACCCCCAGTCCAGTCATTTCATTCTGCCAGGGCTATTTAAACATCTCTCATCCCGTAGGGGGAAGATTAGTTGGTTATTAGTTGCTATGTTGGACACCTTTAATGTTTTCCATGTAGACAAGAGGTGGCCTGCTGCAGTGAGTGCTAAGGGACTGCTCTGCCACAAGGCTTCAAGCAGCCTGGGAAGGAGCTGAATCTACAGAGCCCAGAAAAAAGGCTGAGAGTGCAGGAGGCCACTTTCTCCTGCAGCAGCTTTGAATTGCAAGACATGAAATGGTGGTTTAGAAAAACAAAACATTTTTACTATATTATATATTAATACACCAGTAGTCCTTGTTTGCTGCATGGTGCAGCTGCTCTTTCACATACTTGACCTAATTTGCTCATCCCTGTGGTTAAACAGGAAGTTCAGTTGAGAGCCAAATAATTTCTCTCTACCCCTCACCCCACCAGTTACTGCTAGCTTGTCGCTGATACTGTTGAATTTTTATATGAACACCTGTCCATTAGAAATTGGATGGTGTCCATCCAGACAATTTACATTTATTTTAGAATGTCTTACAATTAGCGGACTCAGAAAATTGTAAAATGCAAATAGAAATCACCCTTGTATTAGAAATACATGAGAAATGAAGAAATACAGGTCAGAATGTGTAATTGCTCTCTTTCTTGTTGAATTTATATCAAGGAGTTTTATGCCTAGAGGCACTGAATGAAATTGGTATTATATTTTGGTGCAACAAAGGCAGAAATTTGAAAAAGTCTGTAAATTGAGTATCTTGGAATTAGTTTTCTGTAATATTTTTATCACACTTCCTTTTGAATTTTCCTGTGAATAGTTTGAATTAAAAATTCACATTTTAAAAAAATCTGCCAATTTTCTAATTTAAAAAAAAATAGGGGCTCGAATGATTACTTTTTAGAATAAAATGTAACTGAAATATGGTGGTTTGTGATCATATGTAAAAAGATTGGTCAGGCTTTGCCCATCAATCTATTTAATGCAATTTAGAGATTAATGTGGTAAACCCTGAAGTTTTTACCTTTGTTACCTGTTTGTAGATTACCTTCCCAATATTACCTTATTCAAGGTGAGCATTGTAGGGCCAGCTGTTATCCATGCTGAGAGGCTTGGCTACACTCTTCAGCCATCAACAAATCCTGTTCAAAATGCATCTTCTCCCCCCATTAAGCAAATCTCTGTTGGATTGGGATGTAGCCTACGAGCTGGGCAAATAATTCAGGAGGAGTGTGGTGGGATAAATAGGATGCAAGATGGTTTGCCTTGGTTTCATAACTCATCGCTCACTTTTCAGTCTGAGTTTTGAATAAAATAAGTGTGAAGTATTTCCTTTAAGCAGGTAAACTGTAAACTACACACCATTCTTAAGCTATTGATCCAAAAGAGACAGTTTAAAATCTTGACCAGGGTCAAAAGAGTGAGAAACTATTTCTGATTTTTGTAATTTAAAGACAGAAAGGAATTACAACTTATTAATTCTAGAAGCATAGAATTGCTTTACAGTTAAACTCAGACTTGAATTTATGATTTACTGCTATAATACTTTTGAAAACAAACGTCCTTGCAGAACACGCAGTAGTGACTATTCAATCCCTATTAGATGTAATGGCCACTAATGAGTCTGCCCTAACAGATAACCCTTCAGCCCCGTGAAATCTGACAGTGTGTAGTGTCAGAAGCATCTTGATAACCAGTATAGAAGAGCAGTGTAATTATTTTGGTGTATATAAGTTAGACTCGAAGAATCCTGGGAAAGGGAAAAGGCTGTGCTGCTGTCAATACTTCTCATCAGTAAGTTTAAGTGATGTGCAATTTCATTTATGTATTTGATTTGTATTCAGCCCAGGCTGAGATTGCCTTTTCTCAAACTGCCTGATCATTTTGAATTCCCTGGAGGGAATGCTTTTAGAAGAGACAGCAATCTTGCACAATGCTCTTGCTGATGACAAAGCATGGGGCTTCTTGCCCTGACATATAGACAGTAAGAATGTGTATGCACTGCAGAGAAGAGGGCTCTTTGTTAAAGACCTCCTGGCAGACCTCGGCTACCATGTGCTGAAGACTGTTACCCAAGGACTAAGGCAAATCTAAGTTGCAGCAAAGAGGAAAACTCTCTAAAGTGGTCAAAACTCAAGTACTTGATCTTGTTTCTACCCACAATGAAAGATGATGTGCTGGTTTAAGTGTTTCCTGGAGCTCCCAACCCTGGGGGTTTGGTTACGCTGTTCGGCTCATGCACTTCAGCTTATTAAGGTAATGCAAGGTGGCGGTGAAACAGCTGTGGGGCGCATGTGGCAAATGAAAGGTCATAATCTTCTTACAAGTACAGATGGGAATAAATGCCCAGTATTCACTGGTTTTGGGGCATCTGTCAAGAGTTGAGTGTCCAGCAAAATTACCATATAAGGAATTACTCTTCCTAAAGAGTTTCTTCCTGTGTTTTTGTCAGGCATCCAATCATTTGTAGTCAAGCTGAGCTTCATCAGGTAATCCAGCAGTTGAAACAAATGTATTCTGTTCACCATGTGTATGCAATATGTATGAATTAGTGTAAGGGACTTGTAAGTAAGTTAACTGAACAGCAGATTCAATTCTGCATATGGAATTAGAATTTTATGTTTAAACTGTAGGTATTACATTTTGAGATAATGATAAACCTTTCAAATAAGTTACTTTAGTCTGGTTCTACTTTGTTATTTCACTGTTAAGTAAAAATTGAAGTTCAGTGTATTTGTTGGTGATAACACCATTTCTGTTATATTTTTGACGTTCTTACTATTCTTAGTTACTTATTCCAAAATATTAAAAAAAAAAAAATCAAGGCACTGGGCATGCACTTTTTCTCCTTTCACTGATTGTTCCTGTTGAGATTATTGAGATTGAAACTTCTTTATGCGGGGAAACATGGAGGTATAAAGGCTTGAGGCAAATGTAAAAATTTTTAAATCATGGTCAAAGCTAGTTTAGATCACTGGGCATGGGCTTGAGTGAATGTAGGGATAAGCTGAGAGGAGGTGGTTAGGTCCATACAATGAAAAATAAACTTAGATGAACAGGAATATGAAGAAGAAAAATGTAAATGAAGGTATAAAGAAACTTAGTCTGAAGACAGAACAATGATTATTATAGATAGCATAGCAAAAAACCAAAGGAACACATAGGAAAAAAAAAAATTCAAGTGGAAAAGGGTTGAGGGGTTTTCTGAAGATTAACACCTGTCTGACTTCTTTTGTTCCAGAGTCTGATTCCATGATCCCCCATACTTTTTAAAAAATTTCTCACTAAATAGTCACATGAAAAAATCACAGCAATTAATCAGAAAACATGGAATGTAAAGCTTTTTGTGTGAAGAGATGGAATGTAGGGACAGTATCCAGAAAGATTTCCAGAACACTGAAGAAGAAATAGGATGGAGAGTCTGAAGATACTTTTCTGAATATTTAGCTCTAACAGTCAAGTGTTAATAATTTAGAGTGATAGCAATAGGAATCAAAGTACCTAGTTGTCTTTAGATGGTTAGTAAAGGACCACCTGTGAATGAAATAATTTTTAAAATATCCAGTTCTGAATATCTAGCAATATTTTTTTCTGCCTTTGGACAACTATTTTAGCAGAATAACTCGTGTTTTTTTTCCTTGGATACTTTAAAAATTTATGTATTTCCTACAATTACGAAATTTCCTACAAATACAAAATACTGGGTACAGACACAAATAGGAAAATGTTAAGCAAAGAAGCTTTGTAAGGAACCTGATTTTCTGATGATGAATGTTCTGCAGAATGGCTATCATGATGCATCCTCCTTCTTAGCAATAGGAGAGGGATGTGTAACTAAATATCTCATCAGAACGATGTAGATGATGTTTAAGGCACATTCATTTTCCCCAGCCCTTTTCTCCCCCCAGACATGTAGCTTGCTAAAGAATTTATCACTGCAAAGGATGATGCCTAATGTATGACATATTTAGTGTTAGCTGTCTTTCACAGATATTTGGGTGACTTTATTCCCTTGACTCCATCTAAAAGGAAAGGTGGAAGATCATATGCCATTGTGTGTCCTTGCATTGGAAAGCAGGTGTTCCAAAGCTTTATTTTTGCCATGCATTTACTCAAGCCAGAGTAGTTCAGTAAGCTTCAGCAGTAATATTTTTAAGCAAGCATAAAACAGTTCTGAGCACTATCTTAATTGTTATAATTACAGCTAAGGACTTATGAACTGTTGATGAAGAACTAAAAACCAGTGGCTATGCTTAAAACTTTTAGAATGAAATGCTTTGTTGTTTCTACTTTCTGTAGATGTTTCTGTAGACCTAGAATTGCATCTCAAGTGTTTGTTCTGATAGTATTTCCATTTGGAAATGTCATGTATTTCAGGAGAAATTTTATTCCTAGAAGATCTTGAATTGCAGCCTTTTTATTTTCCTTGCAAAGCTGAATGGAATTCTAAATATACCCCATTCTAAAGTTTAAACCTTTTTTTTTAAAGCTTCTATTAAAATATGGACTCAGAGTTAGGAAAAAACCCCAACACCTTAAGTTAATCTAAACTAATCTAATACAGTATTGTGTGTGTGTCTTTACATGACAATGTAAGTCTAATAAATCCAACTATAAATATCCATTTCTTTTGTAGGGACTGTTAACGTATTGTAAGTAGGGCATCTGTATGCTGTCTGAGATGAAGTGGCTGCTTCTTCATTGAGTAGCAGCAGCAGCAGCAGCAGAATTTTGACTGCTTTTTAAATAGGTGTTCATTGCAAAGTTCATGCCATCCTCACTAAACTAAAGCTCTTCTGTGTTTAGATGAAATAACGACCAAGGTCTAGTCCTGCAGCCTACAATTATTTGAGTTATTTTTGCTTTGTGCTGAAGTCAGCAAAAATTTATCGTGTCAGGAGCTCAGAACTGGCTTTTTGTGTTTTTTGAGCACTGTAATTCCATGGCAGCTTGACTTACAATTATGTTCCTGACATCTTGCTAAGTTTCTATCTGTTTTATATGCAGTGACAAAGGCCGAGTATATTTTAAACAGAGACTTATCATAATATTTTACAGTCTCATTAAGACTTTTGGCCAGTCTGATCTACAGTTTCATCTTTTTTTAATGCATTTCCATTTTCTCTGTATTGCCTACACATACTGAATTTAGAGGAGACTACTTCATGAAGTGTCTGCTTTTGTTACAGTCATTTTACACTTTCATCATTATTGCATGAGATTTGTATTGAGTATATAATTTAGCTTGCTTCTTGCTCTGTGTTCAATCAAAACATGAATTTTCTGCCATAACACTTTCATAAAAAGGAAAAAAAAAAAGAAAGCACTTAAACAGGATACGGGTGTTTCAGCATGGTGTGCCAATGTGAAATGTCATACTTGTGTATGCAGGTTTGAACCCCCTGGAGCTTGGCAGTGTCTTAAATTTCTTAAGGCTGATGAGTATTTTGTTGTTTATGTGAAGGGTTTCAGGACTTCTGCTGCAGTTCATAACACAAAAGCTTCTGGCACTGTTAAGACCCTTTTTGTGCTGGCTGGAAGTCCCAAGGCAGAACAGGCAGGGAGTCAAAATAGCTGCAACAGACGTGAAATCCTGGCTACACTGACTTCAGTGGGAGTTTTGCCATAGATGACAGCGGGCCAAAGCTTTAATCCAGAAGTAGTCTTCCCTTGTTGATAATCCTAGTGTGTGCCCTAGGGAAGCTTTTGCTTCATTGCTGCCACCCAGACTGTGTTTGTTTGTGCAGAGAAGATGTAAGTCTCTTATGGTCTCTCACGCTGTGCCTTTCATAAGTACAGCACTTCTGGGAATGAAATTGGGACAGAGGAGAAAGAAAACCCTAAGTGTGCACACATGCTGTCTTATTGCTTGTGTCCTGAGTCATTCCCAGGAACACGGATCAAGCACTCTGACCTGAGCAAGATTAGCTTCTTGAGACTGCAGAGGAGGGAGTCATCAGTGACTGCAGCCAGTGCATCTCCCAGTCCCTGCTTCTGCATTTGCAGATTATCCCTTCAGTGACAGACTTGTGAAGCAACAGTAGATTCATTAATTCAGTCCATTCATTAATTCAGTCCTTCTTAGCCCATGCAGACCGAGTTATCCATGTAAATGTGATCTAGTGAGCTATTGTCAGATGCCTCATAAATTTTTATGTTAAATGACAGCAGCAAATGGGAAGTGTTTGACACTTTTTTAGTTATGTGGAAGGTGTGTGGTGCGGAGTATTAGAATTTGCATTTAATCAGTGCTGATTGAAAGAGGAAATGGTCTCCAGTTGTGCCAGGGGAGGTTTAGATTGGATATCAGGAAAAATTTCTTCATCAAAAGGGTTATCAAGCACTGGAACAGGCTGTCCATTGAAGTGGCTGAGTCACCATCCGTGGATGTATGTAAAATATGTAGATGTGGCACTTAAGGTTTAGTGGTGGACTTGGCAGTGATAGCTTGATGGTTAGACTTGATGATCTTAAAGTATTTTTTTTTTTATGATTCTGTAAGAAGAAAAACAGGTAAAAATAACTCCTTGTCCTTTGGGAAAATATGTTATATTATTTCTGTCAGGTGAATGTGTTCCCATTAGAAATATTCTCAAATTTTCTGTTTTCCAAGAGTATTTATTCTCTTATGCATCCCGTCTAAAACATCATTTTGCTACTTTGTGAAATAGAGACTTTCAAAATTCAGAATCATTTAGATTTGTAAATAATGCTCATCCTATCAAGTACAAAAAGAATAAACCATTGCTGCTTCACAGTGCTGGAAGTACAAATAATCTCTGCTATGTGTTACTGTCATAAGTCTTCATTTAAAAAAAAAAATTAGAAAAGTAATTAAAACCATTTTGGGAAGTTTTTGAAGAGTTAGTGTTTGCTGCCTGTCTCTATATATCAAATGTATGAAAAGAAATTGCTGTTGCTGCTTCCTCGGTACCAGAAATTAAATTCAAAACTTGTTTACACAGCTGACAGTTATTCATTTCATTTGAAGGTGGAAACTCAGTATTTTTATCTGTAATGAACTGAGAAGGCTCGTTAACTTCAAAGCATTGCTACAGTGGTCTATCCCATATGAATGAGAATTTATAGGCACAATACATGTATCCATTATGCTTATACAAACCTTGTGCTAATTTTACAAAAAAACCCCAAAATAAACAAGTAATTTCGCTAGAATTAACTTCACAGAAAATTACCACATTCATTCTCTTACTTCAGTCTTCACAGAACTTACTTCCTTTCTACAAAGATCATAGGTGGTGGCAACCCAAAGAGCACTTGCATGTTAGGTAATCATAATTTTTGGATCTGAATATGAGATATTGCCCTAGCTGAGCATTATTTTAGATTTAGACCTCAATCAGTCTGTTCAACTGCTCTTGAACCTTTGAATCCTTACAACATTCAATTCCTTAGTAGAACTCAAGTATTAATGAAGTAAATAAAATAGTCATGCATCATCCAGAACAATTAAGTGTGTACAAACACGAAAGATCTATTCTGAGATAATGTTTGTGGATTCTGATACCTTTAAGGTGTATTTTGGGAGCAGAAATTAACTGGTGCTTCAAGAAGTTCTGTTTGTGTTTTATCTTTTCTCTAGTTTATAGAAAAGGTTGGTCTTTGAGACGACATCTTTTCAGGAAATAATTTTTTCTTAGGGTATTAGATCTCTTATTCAAATAGGTCTGTGTGTGGCTTTTGCTATTATGTGTTTTCTAGTCTTGCACTTCTTTTTTCCCCTAAGACTTATCTGCTTATCACTAATTCCTGTTTGAACACCTTACATTGTATAATGACACTTTGAATCTCATTAGCAAGACACTGGATATTTCTTCAGAATAATTCATATAATTCATTGCATTTTTATTGTGATAACCAGAGGATAAACCAGCTCCTATTCCACAATAATTTAACTCATTCTACTACTCTCTATATGCCAATTATGATTTCACATGTCTACTCTTTGAGCTATCTGCATCAATTTAATTTTTATATGACAAAGCACTGTACACTTCTATGCAGGTCTATAAATAAAAAGCAATAAGCTGACATCTTTCACCTGCATCAAATGTATTTCATACCCTTTTTTTCTGATATACTTGCTATTAAACTTCTGTCTCTTTATATCTATTGCCTGTCTGTATTTCCCCTGTCCCTCTGCCCCTTTTCTGTCAACTGACAGAATTTTCAGCTGCAGATGAAGTGTAATACCTCATCTAGCTCTGTGCTAATGGGTTCACACAGGCATTGCAGACAATTTTTCTGCTATGGTATATAAAATAAACTGTCGACAGCCACATATTTGCTTTCACACATATAAAGTACTGCTTCTTTCAAGCAAGATGTCTATATATAGGGAGAAAGTTGAGGATCTCACTAAAATCTGTCTCTGAAATGAAGACCAGGCTAAAACCACAGAAAATAATGATGGGCTGAGATCACTGTCAACTCAAAGCTCTCAATGACCTAATCAGGCCGCTTAACTACATAGCAGTATCTAAGATATTTTAAGTGTTCATGTTATACTTGTGCATGGAAATTGTCCTATGTTTATAAAATTCAGATGGATATTCATGTAGTCTTTTTTTCAATGCTCAGCTACAGATGTCACCTGCATGTAACTGGTCTTCCAGGATTGAAGACTGGTGTCAGGCTGACTGATAGCTGCCTACCCATCAGACATGGGAGCAAATTGCACTCATTGCTCTGGGACACTCAGCAGGTTGCTTTTGTTTTACTCACACTGCATGTTACTGTACCTTGTCCTTGTGGCTTGCTTATTACCCCTGATTCCTGCTCTTACTCCTAGAGCTCCCCCTTGCAGTGCAATCCCACTCAGGGTTTTGCTCACTTAGCTCCCTTACTGGCAATACTCCTATTTCTCACACTCTAGCGTTCCAGGATTTGTCCAGTTCTTGACTTAGGAACAGCCTAACTAGATTTCTCATCTATTAAACAAAACAGGAAGTTGAGCAGAGACTTTGATGAAATTTCTGTATAAGTAATTTAACACTTTCTTCACATTATTGTTGTATACTGTTCTGTCAATCCCTGTTAATGGTGTTTACTCATTCAGGTTTTTTATAACTTTAGGTATTTTGGCCTTAAAAATATAATCTCTAAGCCCTGTAACACCTAAAAGTGCACTTTTAATTTACAACCAAAAGAGATTAAGACTTGCTCATATACATGTTTAATTGAAGGATCTGTAAACCTAAGACAAATAACCTTGTAAATAGTGTGAGATTTTTAAGAATCACAAATTATGGTGACAATATGGTCTGTTACACCAAAAAAGTGACAGGATTTATAAATCCAAGGGAAGAGTTTCAGAGAAGTAAGAGAAAGAAGTACATAGTTTGGGTGTCAGCAGAAATAGCTGATGCATTTCAGTTTGAATTTTATTCTCATTTAGCAAGCTATATAAGTAAAGATGTGTCTCTGGGTTGTTTTAAAATGTAAATGTGTCAACATTAAAAATAGATTATATAATATGAGCAGATGGAGGAAAAGACAACAAACAAATTCTCAATGCTGAGGTAAATCAACATGCCCTGAAGTGGTAACAATCAGATCTTTAGGGGTACTAGATCGCTTCTTGTGTATTTGTCCTTTTTTATTTCCTTTTTCAGAAGTTAGGCAAAATCCTATTAAGTTGGAGGCAAGAAGAGCTCAACTGCAGAATCACTTTTTAATTGCAAACATCATTGTGGCTGTTTTGGATATCAATTGAACTGATGGCATTCTTCAATATTACGAAAGGAGGCAATAACATTTTGCAATAACTTTGCAATATTGCAAAGCCTGGCAGCATATAGTATATTGTATAGTATCAGTATGGATGCAGTGCTCAGGTTTATCCTTAGAAATATATATCTGGAGATTCTGATTCTTTAGATTTATCTGTGATACTAGGGTCTCATGGGCACTACCACACGAGCTTCTAGTCTGTGGAACTGAAATGTGAGATCATAATCTAAACAAAGAGAAAACACAAAACATAACTCAGTTTAGGGCTTTCTTTTGCTTTAATACTTTGATGACTAAGTCTTTGTATGTGTGTGTTTATGAGATCTAGTATTTGCTGTAGGCTTGTTTTGTGTAGCAGCATGCTGTATCACTAATTATTATTCTTAATGGGTTTTTCCCTTCCTATTTTTTGGAAGCTGTTTGAATGCCAAATAGTAGCAATCATCTGTCAAATAATAGATAGGAATCTGGGATTGTAATTAAATGTAGCTAAAGTACATGCACTTAAATACTAATTAAACCCACTGACTCTGAGGTCATAATCTTGAGTGATTATACCAGGCTCCAATCATGAACAGATCTTGTCAATATAAGATTTTTTCTTTCCTATTTTTTTTCTTGCATAGAAAATAACTAAGTCGCTCTCATTCAAAAGAGAATGCCTGTCTCAAAATTCTTACAGCATAAACAAAGCCTTTTGAAGGATTTGATCTTCCACCATTGGAATGCTATTCCAAATTGTTCTTGTGTTAGTTTGCAAAGTGTTTCATTAGTTTTGTGAGGATTTTTGTAATAACAGTAGGTTAGATCTAATACAGGAAACAAGGCTATATTTACAGTTCCCAGAACTTCTCATTGGAACAGTTTTCATTCTGTTGCTAGGAGCTTAGCCAAACTTTTAAAGTATTTGGGCTGAAATGTGTTGTATTATGATACTGACTTTAATTATTTGAGAACACTATTTTTCTCCAACTCTTTCCTTGCCTGCCTCATTCAGGTCACAAGATGGATAGTACTCATTTAACAGACAGTTTGCAAATATGTCATTTAAAGATGTGCTTCATTCAGTGTGTGGCCCCCTGGCTCACTGCAGCATTCAAATCTTTCTCTGAATATGACACTATCGATTTCCTCATAAGAGTGATGGGTTCCATCAAAACTACAAATGTTAGTGTCTCCCTTTTATAATACTCTTGTGAAATTAGTGTTTATTATTATTTCTGTTTTACAGCATGGTACTATGACACAATAATATATCCTCAAAGCAAAGACCAGTTTGTGTGACTAATGCAGAATAATCATTGCCTTCTTTCTCAAAGAACACAATTTTTAACATTTGTCCAGAGCTGGAGTTTTTAGTAGTAGCAAGTCAAGTCACTTAACTTGTACTTATGAATTCTTAAAACTTCTGCAAACCTAAGCCTTTGTGTGCCAGACTGTGTGCTCAGAATACACAGCAGTTTTGACTGCACCAGTGTGCTTGGGTTCATGCAGGAAGCAGTGGCAGAATTTAAGCCAATTCAGTTCTCTGCTCTACTTTCTTTAGCATAAGACCTAGACCTTCTTTCATTCTGTAGCAAAGGAAAGTGGGATTACAAACATCAAGGTCATTCTCTACACAGCTGGCTTTCATCCTCTGAGTCGAGTTGAGTAAATGTCCCCACACTAAGGGTAAAGGAAGTCTCCCCTTTTCACGTGACACAGTGCTATAATCAGTCGTTTATTACAGCTAAATAAGATGGTGTTAGCAAAAACAAGTCAGCAAATCATACTGAACTGCACCCTGAAGCAGCTGTTTTACTAACAGTGCCTTTCAAACTATCATTCAGAATTTCTGCTATTTTTCAATTTTATGCAACTACTTAGTTTTATGAAACTTGGTGGTTTTGTTTTGTATTTATCCTTTGTCAGTTTTTGTATTAACATAACCATACCCTTCATAAATCATAGAATCATAGAATAGTTTGGGTTAAAATGGACCTGTAGTTTTAACCCCCCTCTATATATACGTAGATTAAAACCATTAAAAGTAAGCCTCCTTGCACATTTAGATAAACCCATTACCGAAGGTGAAAGAGAGGGAGAACCCTAATTACTCTTTCTCAGTAACAATTTTCATGAGACTGCCTGAAGACTCTAATCAAATGGAGAGATTTTGTCCTGCTGAGCAGCTGTCAGTACAAATGTTCTAAACTAATATTAAATGCCTTTCAGCAAAATATTGTGTACATCTGAATAAGAATTTTTATTTTCTGTACAATATTGTAATAAGAAGTATTTCTCTAGAAGTAATCTTTCATCAGCTGTGCTTGGAATTATTAAGTAGATTGCCAAAAGGAAAAAGAAAACATTTAGACAATGTAGTGTTGCAAGGTGACACACAATTATAGACATGCAGCGGTGTTAGCCAGTTAGATGTAATTAAGTTTTTTTAACTTCATGGAGCTTGCTTTAATGTTCAGGAAAGAAGACTGCAAAATTAAAAACATATAACTGGTTACAAAACTATTTTTATAACCCCAAGGAAAAATAACTCTGTCCTGGAAGATGAAAGTTCCAAATGTCTGGGATTCCTAATAAATAAAATACAATTCTTCTTTCTTCCAGTGAAGTATGCACATTAATTCTGTGTGTATTATTTGCTAGCAATTGGAAGTAAGCTTGGTAGAATTTTCTTTCTATAATCAGTGTCACTTATGTACATCTCTGTGGCAGTGCTATTGCAGGCTTACTAAAAGGTTTTTGAAGAACTGCTGACAGATACAGATTGTCCTGATGAACCTATCCTGGCAACACGGATAAAAACACACCTCAAGGAGGTTCAAATCACTGGACCACTGGAATTTATTTCAAAAGTAGCAGTTTTCACAGCTAACTCCTGTATTTCTAAAGGGAACCATAAATAGGACCAAAGGGAAGAATCACAGGATATGTATTTAGCTTTCAGTACTTTGTCTCCACTGCTTAATGACATGAACTGGTCAGCAAGGGCACCTTAAGAAGTTTGAGCTAATAGGCCATCAGGTACCTATAGTGTATAATGTATTTGGAAAGGAGATGTAAGCTCTGACATCTTGTGACCAAATATCTGTATTTGTACTAGAAATCCATTTTGGTTATTTTTCTTTTAGTTTAAAGGGCAACCGTATTAAAGTAATTTAAGCATTTTTCTTGATCTTACACAGGCACTCACTAAAGCTTTTTTTTTGCTTAAATAGTGAAAGTGAAGTGTTTCTTCATGGCATCTTGGAAATTCATTGCAGGATTCACTGGAATTCACAGTGTCTTAAAAAACGTGGTAGGAACATTAAACCCAATGACAGCACAATTTAAAGTGAAGTTGCTGTGGTGGTACCTTGCTATGGCTCAGGAGCTGACATCAAAATGAAGACACCTATGTTAGAAAAGAAGCTTCCTTAATGAGGCTGTAAAAATTTTGAATTTTCAGAAATTGCAGCAAAGGGCATGGAATAGTTTATAATGTAGCTTTCACTAGCAGCCTGTAGTTTCTTAACTGTGGCTAGCCCAATGACATGAAATGTATTCCAGTTCCCTCTGGGAATGCCTTGTGTGCTATTGTCTGAGGCTTCATCCACACCAAGCTAACACATAAGAAAGGGAAAATCTCAGCTCCTAAGATGAGAAGGAAGGAAAGGAAAAAGACCCAAAAATTGTCTACATGCAGTATACCTCTGAAGAGATAATAAAAAATGTAACCAGTGCATAGATTTCCAGCTGGAAAAAAGCATTAACTGTTTGGAGATGTGAAGAGTAATGATCCTAGAATAATTATTCATATTCTTGGGGGAGAGAGAATGGCTACAGAATATGTAAAATGTGTAAAATTAATACAAAAATGTCCCAAAATAGTTTTTGACCAAAAAAAAAAAAAAAAATCCAGCTTTTCCCTCCTGTTTTGTTCGTTTTTTTTTTTTTTTTTTTCTGGTTAAAATGCATTCTAATTACTGTATTTTTCCACTATTCTGAATCAGTATTGTGCTTCAAGTGCTTTTTCATTGTAAACCACTTTTCCAACTGCACCATTCCCATTTTGTAAACAAGAGTGGCACTAACACAAAGATCAAAGCACACTGGTAAGAGAATGTAACTAGCAATTCCATGAGGAAATGTGAGATCTGTCCTGGAAAGGGAGATACGGCTAAATTGTCTTAGTATCCACTAGTGGAAATGGAGCAAAATTTAGAAAACTTGTTTTTCATTTGTACATTTTTTAAGAGTTGTTTCCCAAAGAGACAAATTCTGAATGATTTCTTTGGAATCCAGTGGAACTATTAATTCTAGAAATCACTGAATTTTGAATCAGATCATCACTAGTATTAATAGTATTACTGCCTTTGAGTTCAGATTAAGTTAACCATTGAGGGGTGAGTCCGTGTCAAATTCATCCCTCTGCAGAAAGGTTTTTGTGAGTATCATTTTAATATTATTTCAGTTCTAATTCTTAATGCTACAATCCTGAGCAGTAATTTGATGTGTTTTGCTGGGTGGCTGTGTGCAGCTAGGCAAATCTTTTACCCCTCTCAAATTTGTGAAGGAGCCCTGCAACACTACTGCCTTTTAACAGTGGCAGGTCTCTTGTATTCATTGCACATCTCTCAATACCTGGTGTTTACCTTAAAGTTCCAGCTGCTAAATTCAGGTTTTAAAAAAATTCTTGGGTCCTTCAGACTGCAAGAAGGCTGAAGATATGAGCAAATGTATGCAAGAAGGCTGAAGATATGAGCCAAGTCTTAAAAATCTATAATAAATCCAGAAAAACAAAGTGAAAAGGCTTTAAATTCTTGGCATGTGATGGGAATCTCTACAAACCCATGGAGGTCAGTTATGTGAAAACTCTGGGGCTCTGGAAGAGGTGTGTGATGTGTGCATTGTACGCTTACATTTTGTATATTTCCCTTTTCCATCATCTTCTTCCCACTAAAACCCTAGCAGTTTTAGACTCACCCTGCAATGATGTAGCAATTAAACAAATGATTGCCATATTGCTTCAAGCAGTGCTTGGAACACTTGGAAAAACTGGATACAAGGAACATGCAAGAAAAAAAAGGCATCTGCTTTTGTTACTACAGTGTTCCTTATTTTGACTATGAGGAGAAGAATGAGATCTTGTTCCGTCATTTGAGCAGGTCAATAATTGAGATTGTACTTTTATTGGTAGGCTTAGTTGGTCCTGAAGAAAAAATGACCCCTAATATTTGTACAGATTTTAAAATTCTTTTATTTCATGCTGTTTGCTTTTTATGGATGTTTTAGCAAAGAAACTTTACAGGAGTGTTCACAGAATAATACAATTTAAGTTCATACTGGAGAGGAGGCTATTTGCAGAATTCATACTGGTTATAAGAATAATGTTCGTGCAAACAGTGAACAAAGTCTAATACATGGCTTAATTAGTTTCACAGACTAAATTTTGAATAATAAACATTCACAATGGGATTGAGCTACAAAAGAGGAACTGTTTGCAGAAATTATTCAGCAAATAGTTGTAATGAATAATAAATATGAGAAAATTGTGATCCACTCATAGACGTTTCATCAGTAAGTAAAAAAGGAAAAAAAATCTCAAGTAAATTATAAATGGCAAGTAAATTATTAATAATTTCCACAAATTTACTGTTGAGCTCATGTGCTGACTTTGGAATCACTCATAGTAGGTATGTGATTTCTTCTCACTGGTTTTGTTATTTTGACATGACAGGTTCTGAGTTCAAAATGCAGATACTGCTCACAAGAGTAATAAATCTAGTAAATCATAAATCCTAAGCATCATACTGCTCTAAAGGCGTTGATATAAAATAAATGAAAGGCCGTATTTGCCTTCAAACATATAAAAGTGCTGGTTGACTGTGCTGGACTACTTATATATCTGAAGGTAAGCGTATCCCCAAGTGTTTGCTGGATCCTGGGTTGGATTGCACACAGGTAGCTGGGACAAACTGCATAGTCACAGCTAGTGAATGAGAAGAGCGTGGCCCAAGTTCTCATTTTTGAAGTGCCACACATAGTGAGGTACCAATTTCTGCTAGTAACAGCTGCATATTTCACTGCGCTTTAACAAGAGGGGTTTACAGCTCCCATTTTCACAGAATCTCACAATAGTTGAGGTTGGAAGGGATCTCTGGAGGCAAACTCAGGGCCACCTAGAGCTGTTTGCCCCTGTTTGCCCCATGTCCAGACTGGTTTTGGCTGTCCTACTTCCAGTGCACTTGGGCTTTCATGCCAAAGGGGTAAATGCTGCTGCTGGATTACCATCCTTGGTGGGTCCCTAACCATCATAAGTGGTTATATCCTACTTACATGCTACTGAGTGAATATGGTGATATTTATTGGTTGAAGGTCATTGCAGGGAAAATGGAACTTTAGCATTATAGGAAGCTTCTTTAGGCTTTCTTGGCTTTTAATTAGTTACCTGTAAATGCAATGAGTACACACCTGTGGCACAATGATTTCCATTGTTTACAAAGTTTTTGTGAGAAATCATTCTGAAAATTAGGAATATATATATTAATATTTATTACACTAAAATACACTTTTAAGCAAAAAGTAGAATTATTCCATTACTCGAGTCACACACTGCACATAAGTAAATAAAAATGATGTTTTTTCCATGACAATATTTATCAGTAGAATTTCTGAAATGTCTTACTGGAATAAACCATCCAGGAATTGGAGTTCTACAAAAATTAATGAATAGTAAAATAACATTCCTTGGGAAATTCACAGGACTTATAGTTTGTGAATCCATTAATTCATCTGTGATTATCAATAACTGGTAGATTTTTGTGCTTTTCTCACATTTTTATATGCAATAAAGCCAAAATGCAGTTTTGAGAGGATATTTCTTCCCACAAGGACACATGCTGGTTTTATAAATGACTGTATTACTTTCAGATCCCAGTTTGTATACCACTGAGAGTAAAATGTGTTATTAACCATACATCTATATCACACATTTAGAGAGAATGATAAATGGTAGTTTACCACATGTCTTTGAGAACTACTTTTTTCTCAACTTCCAGAAGCATTTATTCCATTCCAGTCCCTGAAAAGATTTTTGGAAAGGTTTACTTTCTTATGCTTTTTTTATCTTCCTATTTTTAAGATCGTTTAGATTTCTGGATTAATGTGTACCATTAATGTCTAAGCTTTGGGTTTCATGTCTCTACAGTGTTTAAGAAGAAAATAGCAGTGCTATTTGAGATCTTACTGTGCATTCGTACTGCTGCTATGCCTGTGAATGTCATGGTAGGGCTGGATGAATTTGGTGTTTAATAGAAAGGATGCATGTTGTTATTAGTGAACTAGAATTCTATCGCTGAAAAAACTGTTCCATTATTTTTCATCTCTTGCAATGGACTGTGATCAAAATTCTTTTCTTCTAATGGAAAATCTTGTGCCTGAAAACCTAGTACATGTAATGTTCATTATGAGACTAGGTTCTGAAATATACATAGAATGTGTGAACGGGAAACTGTAAACTCTGCTTTTAAACATATATGACCAGAAAAAAAAAAAAGGGCTTCAATTTAATCTATTCCTGGACCCATTCCACTGTTAGTGAGCACGAGAAGCAATCACCTCTTCTGACTGCAACAAAGAATGAGATAAAAGCTTTTCAATTCTGGGTAACAGAAACTGATGTCTAGAGTGCCTGGCAAGTTTTATCTTCTTATCTACTAATTCCCAAACGGTAACCTTCTCACTGTTGAATTATAACATACCTACACTGAACAGAAAGAAGGTGGATGAACTTTACACCTTTTTTGCCTCAGTCCCCAAATATATCTGTTGGTGGTTTTTCAGAAAATCTTAAGATAACAGCTTAAATTTCCAGCACTGATCTTTGCAGTTAGAGAACTGTTTCAATTTATGCTTTGAGACAGTCATCCTTGCTTCTGAAAAAATGGAAGAGTTTACCCACCTTTTCAGATAAAAGTAAGCATTACTTAAGGTGAGGAGTAACACAGTTTCCAATATAGAAGACCAAAATGCCAAGTTATATTGAATTGTAAAGTTATAGAAAAACTGTATGTAATTTTGGATATTGTTTCATTACCTATTACCTATGTTTCTATTATTATGTCTCTGCACATAAGACCCTAATAGCAGGTATTTGCTAAGTGAAATGCTGCTGCTGCTCCCAATGTTATTTAGCTATTTTAGCCAATGAAACTGTAATAATGTGTGTCGATTTTAAGTTTGGAAAAGGTTTCCAGTGGACTAATTCAACTTAAATCTAGCCTGACGGATGATGTGAGAAATCAGTGAAGAACTTCTTTCATTTTGGAAGTATTATACATTAGGCATTTTTAATTGCAAAGTTGTGACATTTCAGTTATTCAGTCTTATGCTTGAACCGCGGTGTGAAGAGATGGTAAATGGAAGACCTGAACGTTTCAGATTGGGCTGGCTAAGTGAGTAAATGTGCTGACAGAAAACCAGGGAAACTTCCTTGTGAGAAGCTGGTTCTCTTAGCTTCCACTGAAGATCTGCTTTTGAATTCTGCTATAATTTTATTGAAATCATTCAGTTCTCTACATAATGGTCTGATTTTGACAAATTGGCAAATTCTCATTAAAATCCCCCAACTTCTGGTGCTCTTTCTCTTTTCTTTCTTTGATACACGGCTATGGGACAGCATGGTCTAGAGGTAGTGCTGCTTTCCACTACCTCTGCTGTAAGCAGGAGTAAATATTTAGGTGGTAGTTGTTTTCATCAGTGCACACCTGACAAGACTTTTTCTTTTTAAACAATTGTCAGAAATACATATTCTTAATATATACTGAAAAGTATAAAATTGCCAGCCAGACAAGGTGTCAATTTGATGAATAATATATGGGATATATTTGACATGTTTTCAAGGTCCCATTAAAAGGAAAAACACTGGACTTCATCGTATATTATATTTACTGTTATGGTTATGTCCTTATATATTTGATCTGATAATTTAATAGCATATATAATGGAAGTTTTTGGGAACATTTTTCATCCTAACATAATCAATTTTCAGTCTAGTTCTTCATGAATGGCTGCATTAGATTCCTGCTGTTCAGACTATTGAGAAAAGCCAGAGAAGGAATTGTCTCGATACCAGCCTTTAATTCTGAACCATGTACACAGGACAGAACAGGATGAGGGTTTAGTTATCCTTTTCAAATAGTTTTGTAATGCAGACCTGATCTCAAAAGGTTACTGTTGTAAGTTTCTCACTCTTGCATCTCTCTGGTTTAATTTAAGACATTTCCACTGGGATGCAGCAGTCAGCTTTCCTCATTTGATATTTACTTTATTTCCTCTGTGATTTAAACCTGCCTACATGTCAATTTTCTCACCTCTTTAGAAAATTCAGTGATTGCTTTTTCCCTTCCACCACAATGTCTTGTTTCTAGGGTTTTTATTTTTTTCTCTTGTATAAGTTGTCATGTTTCTAGTGAACTTCTTGGAAGTTTCTTTGCTTCTTTAGTTATTAAAAATCTTGTCAAAGTTTGAAAGTAGGACTGACTTGTCACAGTTCTTGTGTGCTGAGAGGTTAGTCAATGCTGAAATGATATTCACCGTAAACACTCAGATTTCCTTTTTAATGCATAGCTGGAGAATGTTAAATAAATGAGAGACATTAGAGTTGCAGTAAATAATACAGTAGCATTAAAATAACCTAAAATGAAGTATAGGCTTCTTTTGTGTTTTCTTGCTGTAAGAGAGAGTTAGCTATTCTAAGATTCCTATGGAACAGTTAATAATGTTGTTAATCAAACTGCGTCTGAATACTTTCTTAAACAGAGCTACATACACTGGCTGTGATTTACAATGGGTTTTGTTGTTGCCTTCAGGGTTGGTGCATTGCAGTTGCTGAAAATTATTCAATATCTAGCAGTTGGCTCATGATACATTTTTTGTCTTACTTTGCTTAAGTTGTCTAATTTGCATTCTTTTAGAACTGACATTTTTCTATTTTACAGTTTCAAAAATTTCCAGTTGATAAGGAAGTGCTTACAGAAGTGTAGGTGACAGAACTGCTGACTTCTGGATGCTTTTGCCTTCTGGCCTTTATATTTATCAGTGCACGAATGATTTTTAAGACCTAGTTTTACTCATTGGTTCTTACTGAGAAGTAAGTTAAAAGATATTGCCATAGCCAGTGGAACTTAGTAATAAATACTAGTTTTGTTTTGGTGCTGCTGTTATGCTCTTCTGCTGGCTGGATGTCATAATTTCACATCTGATTTATATATTTCAGCATCAGAGTCTGTTTCCTCTCCCTTTATGAATGTATTTCAACATGGGATTTGGGCAGAAGTGTGTTCTGACTTTGTCAACCTTTTGCACTGGGTGTTATCTCTCTGAAATGGCCTTGCAAACTTAGATCCTCTCCATTTAAGAGAGGGGGACACGTAGAAGAGGTCTTCTGGAGATATACAAGTGCCCAAGAGATCACTTGAGCTGTGGAGTCACATTGCTGACCAAAATGTACTGTCACCAGTGCTTCAACTAATAGGTTGCTGATAAAGATCAACAGGTGAATTGTTGTCAGTGGAGGAGAAAGGTTCCTGGTAATCTTTATCAATCACCAAACTCGGAAGAAGTGGGGGGATAGACTGCTGTTTCATGACTGTTGATAACATTTTTGTGCTAGTCAGTGCAAGTTCCATTTCATTATGAAGAGAATCAAGGTAAGAATTCTTGTTCTACATTAGCTGTACAGGATTTAGTGGAATCCAGACCATTTCTCTCCTCTTACAGCTGAAGTGAAGTCCCCAGGGCTGTGGAGATGAGCCTTTCTTCTCTACTGCTGAAGGATGGGCCACAACCACATCAGTTTTTTGGGGGGTGGCTGGAAGGGTTTTGTTTTGTGTTTTTCCTTTGTGGTTTTTTTTTTTCTTAATCTCAACACTTATTTATCTATCAAAACAGCTTTATGCATTAAGATGCTTGTGAAAACATTTCACAGCAATTCTCTGTGGGCTTCCACACCTCCTGTAGTTTTTGCCTCCCCTACATATAGGTCCTTGCCTTATTTATTATTGGTTAAATAATTAAAACTGCCTGTACCAAAATCCTTCATTGTTGCAAACTGCTGCATGTCATGGTGATGGATTGCTAAACAAATGTTTTCAGTCGTGTAGTAATAATTTTAAAAATTACAAATGGGCATTAAATGAATAGCTAGCAAAGTAAAAGGATTGTACAGTCAAAGGTCAGAATAATTGTGGTGCTGTGAGTACTTTTCAAAAGGTTAACTCATCCATTTTAACTTCAGTGGCATTTTGGTGGCCTTTTAGAGAAGCAAGCAGGTCTATACCAGTGCAAGATTAAAATATGCTTGACTTGGATTTTAGAATACTTTGGAAGAAGATCATGAAGAATTTTTATATTCAGATTTCCATGTAATTTAACAGCAGTGTCCCTACATATTTCTGAAATTCATTTAACTTTCTTGGCAAGCTTTTCGTGGAAAAGGGAGAAATTATAATTTTCATAATTGTGACTTGAGATTTATTTTCTAGTCAAGGTCAGGCCTTCTGTTCTTTAGGAAACAGGTTTTGGTCTGACAGATGCTAAATCTTGTAATTATGATAAAAATCATTAACTGATTGCTCAGCTGGTGCTCCTGATCCTTAAGGAAGCTATTGAGATACATTTTTAAAAATAAAACCACATGAGTAGGTAATCTCAAGCTGGATAATTAAAAATGTTTGTAGGTGCTTCTGTTTTGGCATCAATTAAATTATAAGCAAATTATAATATGAAACAATATATACATTCTAAGAGATCTTAAAAGTGTACAGATATATCTGTTTATAAAGAACAAATGAAGCAACAGGAGCAAGAAAAGTAAGCCCCTCCAAATATATATGTTCTTGTTTCCAGAAGAACAAATGAATTAGGCTTCTACAGACACACAACTCCTGGTCTGGACTGTAGGCAGGCATGAAGAATCTTTATTGTTAAGATAGAAATAATTATAGCAGTTGTGTTGACACTTTTCCTTACTAGGGATATCTTGTTAAAAGGAACAAGTACTGCACCCAGCTGCAGATTTCAATTAGGCCTGAAGGAGAGCAAGACAGTTTTCTGGGGTCACAGAATTTCTTTAATCTTGCCGTAGTCTTGGATGATATTTAAGGACCTTTCTAAATTGTCTTTCTGAGCTGTACTCATTATTTGTGTAATTCTACTTGTGGTCTGCTTTAATGTTGCTGATATTGCATGGGTTGGAATGGATTAGCACTGATTACACATTAAATTCAGTATGCATGTCACAATATCAGCAGCAAATAAACTTCAATGCTTGCTGAGACATTTTAATTAGAATTTTGTGTATCATTAAGAACATCTTTGCTTTTGGTCCTGTTTTTCCTAGCTGATATTATTTCTGCCTCATGTGTCACTAGAGACCCAAAATTGGAATATATTTTCCTGGAAATATGTTACACTTATATATTCTTAAGGCATTTATTGAAAGACAGTTCTTATTCTTTGGATGGATGCTCTATCCACACTGCATGGCAGGAAAAGGCAGTGAGTGCAGCCTGTATAAATCTGCTGTGTTAGATGCTCTCTGATCTCATTTGGCCCCCTCCCTGGCCTGACAATGAATGAAGTTACAGACCATTGGGAAGCTGAGAATGATATGAGCTCTTCTGTGTGTCTGATGACCTTCCCCCCATATCCAGCTAGGATTTCAGGGATTTGAGTTTGCCTGGGATATAAGCATGAGTGCAGCATAGAAGCTTCAGCAAACATAAAAAGTATTCTTTGCTGCTAAGCCAATGAATAAGTGAAAATCCTTTACAAGCACCATGGAACAGGAAATGTGTGGGGAGCCTCTTGACTCAGGACATGTTGGTCTTTCTAGATGGGTGGGGTCTGTTTTATCTAAGTAGCTGTAGCTTACCAAGTTCATCTCCATGAGATGGTGCTGGTGGTGTCCAATCAGCAAATAGTGAGTCAGGCCCATATATCCTGGACAGGAACAAAGTGTAAGATAGATATATGATTCTTGAATTTCATATGCTTGCAGTGTTAGCAAGCAAACTCTTATTTGAATGCTGTCTTTTCTGTGTTGTGCTTCACATTCAATTAGTGTGTCCCTGACTTTAACCCAGTGCTATATTCAGACTATCCATTAAAATGCATGTGCAAATAAACATAGCTAACTATAGCATAATGCAGGGTTCTGTGAATTGCAGTTATGGCAGCAGAACAAGAGAAGACTTGTTGAAGGACACTGATTGAGTGAGAAATGAGAATTGAGAGTGGGTGCTACTAAAGGTGATTAGGATTAAAAGAAGAGTTACTTCTATAAGTGAAAGACTCTGATTGGGCTGCAGGGGATTCTATCTGTGGTGTACAGTACAAAGCATCCACACAACCCTGGCAGGATATCATGCCCAACTCAGCTTTAGGAAGCGCTGCCTTACCCACATGAGATTGACATCTTAATCAGTTACAATGTTGTAATGAATGTGACATCCAGCTTCCCAACACTTCATGATTCATCCCTTACTCAGGTTCATTATCCAGCTATTTTCCTTGCATTTCCTCTTTGTTCTACCATCATCACAAACCCAGCACACTGTAAAGCATACTTCATTTGCCTTTCCTCATGTTTCACCACCAGTTTTTATTTCCAGGTGTGCTGCTGTCTGTCCTGTCCTTTTTTCTGACCTGTCATGACAGGACAGTTTCCATAATGTTTTCCTCTCTCCCTTGTTATTGAAGCTTCTTTTTCTTGTTGTTCTCACTTGTGTCCTCTCTGACTTCTTGAAGATCAAGTTCTTTTGTAATTCCCTCTCCTCTCCATGTCATACCTGTCTACAACAGTTGCATTTCCCTTAGTTTTCCTCTCCTGCCTTATTCACTGCTTATCAGTGCTCTCCCCATCCTTCTTCTTTGATTTTTCTATTTTCTCTCAGTCTCTTAAAATAGATGTACCTGGATCATGGAGGGAATGGAGCTAGTGGCTGCTCACCTGAAGGGCATGTGCTCAAGCTGATGCAGCAAGGCATAGCCAGAGCAGAGTATTGTGGAAGAAAGGTAGACTTGCATCCAGCTCCCTTTGACCATGGGCAGAATGAACCCGGGGTGCCCAGGAGAAACCCAGCCTTCTGTTTCTGTGTGTTACCCACACTCAATAATATGCTCAACTCATGACTACACCTTGCATCAGATGGGCCTAAGCAGGAAGGAGAAAAGGGAAAAAGAAGTTTTTTAATCAGTGTTTTGGAGGCAAGGCCACACTGATCTGACTGTAATGCTTCTGTTCTCCCAGGCAGCTACAACTGCTTTGCATCTCTCTGCAGCTGTGCTGTGCTTTGCAAACACCCCTGCATCCCACACAGCCATTGCTCGGTGCACTACGTACCTACTGGCTTCAGGTAGTAACCAGCTGTGACACATCTGTCTAATCCTTGTTAGGGGTCATGGGTTATCACACTGGAACATAATTTCACATGGTGCAGATTAGTCTGTGATAGAATAATCGGTGTCATTGCCCTTCCTCAAATGCCAGTTATGAACATTTTCTATGTCATTGTAGCACAAGTCACTTTTTACGTTAGCTACCTCACAGAAACATTCTTCTATTTGATCATTTTAAATTTTTTTTTACAGGGGATAATGGAAAAAGTGGTTCTGTGACAATGTCATTCTTGACACCTTTTGAAGAGAGGAATGTAAATGCTAATGTTTACTATGGGTGGAAGTGTGTCTAAGCCTCAGTCTCTTGCTGCAAGTCTAAGTCTCTTGTGTTTGTCACGGAATACTTGGCTATAGCTTGCTTTGGCAATTGCTTAATCGAAAAATCAGCTCTTAAGAAATGATATAAATCAAAGAATTGGTCAGATTTTTTTATCTGATAAACTTATTCAGCATATTTGAAATGAGATGAGAAATGAATACACTGGGGGTTTTTTGCTGTGACCTAAAAAACCCAGTGAAATAGCTGAAAACTAAAGCTATATGAAAATAAAATTTTTCACAGCTGTAAGTGGATATCTGAAGGAGAGAACATGTTTAGATTAAATGCTTTTATAACCAACAAAATAGATAATTATAACTTTTGATATAGGACTGGTATTTATTAGAGAATTGTAGGCATGAGAGAATGGATTTTAAAAATACTTGTATTAAGATTTTAGAAGGAGGGGACAGGAGAGATCATTTCAATCCCTCTTTTAGAATTTTACTTTGAAATAATTGCACAGTCACAGAGGGCAAAAGGTGGAGGATGACTCAGATCTGGGAACTGGAATATGGAGTGGGCATGGAGTTACCCCTTCCAAGTGAAACGAGCATTAGCAGACAAAAGGAGAGATGCTGCTTTAAAATAGCCATTACCATGGTGGCTAAGGTGATGTCTGAGAGGGAAAGAGGTGAGATCAAATAGAGGTAGTGGAGAGAACTGCGCATTTTTTCCCAACAGTTTGTCTGACATCCAACTAGTGGGTTGCCCTGTTCAAAGTTTGTTCTGGGGAGCTTTGGGCAAGGGAGTTGACAGTCATAAAGCTGACATATCAGTGGTTCTGATTTACTTGCAAAAACAATTAGATGATTTTTATGTTCAAGTCCAGGTGTGGACACAGAGTTAGAATGAAGTTTCTAATTTGTCTGAAACTTCTTACTCAGCTTTACTGAGGATCACTGAGCAACACATCAGTGTTTTTCATAGTTTGTCAGTATTGATCCTTTCAAAACTTTCCTCTTCACCTTGATGTGATTTTTTGACATTATTTTATCAAATAATCAGATATATGCCATGTTTTTTCTTTCTGAATGTAAAGATTCCTAACCCATGATAGTAATATATTTTAGCCTTGACTCCCTAGTTAAATCTGTTTCTTGAAAGACTACTAGCATTAAATCTTATTAGAGCCTATTTGAAAAACAGGGATTAGTGAAATTCGATGGTGTTTTGAATGTGTTACATCTTTTCGGAAATCCTAGTTGGCCGAACAGCATGTGTAGAGCTATCATGGAGACAGTACTTAGTGTTGAAGGATCATTAGCTTTCAGGCACTTAAAATCTTCTTGCCCATAAATGTTACTATGAAATTTTTAATTTTCCATCTTTCATCTTGAAAGCAAGGTTCTTTATGGTTTTGGGGTTGTTGAAGTCTTCTTTACTACATCTCTTTCCCTCAGCATAGAAATAGCCAAAATTCACTTCTCCTCATTCTGTTCACTACATACACTTCCAGATATTTTATTTGGCTCTCAGATAAAAGCAAACAGACTTTATAGAAGAACAAGGGGTCTTTTATGCATCTGAAGAAATGTACTTTAGTATAAAAGTTGGAAAATTCAGCATAGCACTCAGAGAGGTAGGTTAGGCCAATTTTTCAATGGATAGACAGCCTAAGTGACATAACGGGTCTTCTGTGACCATGTGGCTCTGTTAAATTGCTTGGAGTATAACTTCAAATAAATGTGTACCTGCTGCAGGCTGATTTAGAATGACATATCAAAAATTGTACATCTTGAGCTTAAATCCAGGCAATGAAAAAATGGAGATGATCTATAGAGACAAACTATTTCTTCAGCTCTCAAGTCCTAACTGTCTAGTTAGAGAAGCCAAGGTATCACTACAGTTGCATCTTGGAAAAGGTTTCTTCATGAGATATTATGCTGTTCAGTCTTTTCTCTGGAGGACCCTGAATGCAAAGGAATTCTAAAATAGCTACTTTCCTTCAGTACAAGGTCTGTCTTACACTGCTGGAGCTTGTAGAGAGGCCAGAATATCATTAATTACTGACTTATTTATGATCTGCAAGTAGCTTCTATTAATGAATTGCTACATTTATGTAAATTCTTATTTAGGTCTCAGCAAATTCTATCAGCATCTTCCAGTTGATTGTACTGTTGGATTTTTAGGAGTTGGGTTTGTTAATTCTGTCTCTGTAGAGACAAAAAGTTAATGCTATTCTAAGGTATAGAGCTGCTCTATGATCACCATTTTTGTACTGAAGTAGTTAGTTGGCATCTCTTGCCTCCCTTCTTCTCAGAGTTAATCAGTCCCATACAAGTTACAGTTCACTGGTCCTTTGATTCCTCTGCCCATTAAGCACAAGAAACTCTTATAAAGATGAACAGTCCTTGTGCTTCATTTGCACAAATTTACCTGCAGCAGTGTTAACTGGACAATGTCGGCATTTAGGAGCTCAGCAGAGTTGGTCCCTCTGGGCTGAAGGATGTACATGGCTGGTGAGAGACTCAAGAGAGACTTTCCCATTGCAGGAAAGGTTCAACTGCTGGGAGGTATGTGATTCACCCTCAGAAGTGGTGGCAGTTTTTGAGGTTAATTGTGTTTAATTGGATCTGACTCTGCATTTTCAGATAAACCAAATAATATGTTCATTTGAATTTGCTATCAAACTTCTAATTCTTGGTTTAAAAAAGGCAAAGAAATTGCATGAGACAAAGGCCTGCTTTGTAATTACTGCTGGCATTTGAGTAAGGAAATTCAATTCCTATTTCAAAGATAAGGGTTGTTTTTTTAGCAGAAACTTGGCCATAATATATATAGAAATTTAACTCATGGCAGAAATAGAAGAGCTTGAAGACATTTTTAGACATAAAAGAATGCTTATGGGAAACATGAAGACACGATATTAAAATATATCATAAGAAGGTAAGAACAAGAAATTAGACAATGGACAAAATTGTTGCCTTTTTTTTCAAATACATTGACTTTGGAAAAAAGGAAAGTATTGAGCTATATCTGTGTGTGTAAACTTTCAGGCAGTCATACATATGAATTACTTTTGCCTTTCCCAGTAAATATATTTTTATGAACTGCTACCAGGGAAGCTAGGGGTAGAACTCTCATCAGCTTTAATGGCAGTGGAATCAGACCTTATTCCGTCATAAATATTTTCCAACTTCAGGCATTAGTGTCAGGGATGTATGTTTATAGTGAATTATTTCTGTATCATCATAGCCTCAGAACTCAGTTTAGCATTATCTTGAAGCATTTGGTCATTATTATTACTATTGCCTCATTTGAAGCTTTAAGGAACGTGTTTTCAAAGGATAAAGTCAGTGTGACTTGCAACACTTGTAGCTGCCTGCCAGTTCCACACAAGCAGGCCCTCCTGCATGTGATAAATAACTGTTTTGCACAGCTGAAGGCTGTTGGAAAGACGTCACTTGCACCTTCCTCTGTAGGTGAAAAAACACTTATCAATGTTTATGGAAACAGTAAGCCTATGGCAAGTCCTCCTGCTGTAGGAAGGGAAACAGGAAACCTATGGGAAAGGGCTATAGAAACTTGCACTGCAATACTTTCAAGAGTCCATTTTACTATCTAGGAAATAAAGCTTCTTGAAGGAAAATACCAATTAAAATTAAAGCTTGAAATGTGTACCCTTGCTGTATACTAGTCTAGTCTTTTCCAGTCTGTTTCTTTGTATTGTTTATGTCACCTTCACACAGGGATATCTCATATTATGTTCATCATCTAGGGCTAGAATAGTTGAATGGAGTCAAAGTGAGTTTGTTTTCTGCAAGCACTCAACAGCACTTAGTGTACCTTATGTCTCAGTTTTTCTGTACGGTGTGTGGTGGTAGAAAATTGTAAATTTTGCAGGGGGACTAGTATTTGTCGAAAAAGCGTTTTTCTTGCACAATATTCCTCTGAACTCAGTAAATGTATGTTGCCTCAATACATGCGAAACCCAGCACTTATGTGTGTTACCATGGCATCATCACTACTTGAAAATGTTTGTAGTAGTTGTGTTTTATCTGTGGCAATCCAGAAAGTGAGGTTTCAGGAAGAGAGGGTGTATTTTGTTAAAAGTAACTGATATGGCTGTGTAAGCTACATGAGCTTTTGGGAACATGTTTTCTAGTTTGTTGATTTTTTTTTTCCCCAGCTGTGTCAGTTGGTCCAATAAATCTATTCTCTCTGCCTTAAGACTTTGCCTCACATGTAACAGTTACATCATTCACAACTCAGTGTTTGGTAAGGGAAGTCCCAGTGGGGTATGGTAATTTATAGCTAATGGTGGTGTTTTGACTCTGAGCATGCCCTGTGTCATGGTATTAGATTGATAATATTAGGGATATATTAAAAGGTGCTGTGCTAGATATCAAGAGAGAAGTTTCTTAGAGATTAGAATTTAAGTGAAAGCTAACAAGCTGCCATAGACTTTGCAAGAAGCAAAGCAAGACCCATAACGTCCATTAATGTAATTCAACTATGATGATGAGAAGATGGACTTACTTCAAGTTTTTTATCAATAATTAGGTTTCAGTGAAGAGTATTGTGAAGCTACTTCAAGTAATTACATTTTTTTTCTTACCCAGACCTCTAATTTTGTTTTACACTGTGCATGTCAGAACTATAGGGGTTTCTTCAGATTTTATGGCACCTACCTCAAAGGCACCATTCTTTTGCTACAGGACAAATTACAGAAAATTTTACATTTGCAGGTCAGTGCAAGGTAAAGATGGATTTTGTTTTCTATCCACAGGTCATCATCATCCCTTTAAAAATTTCATTGTTGATAGGTAAACACCAAGGAAGTTTTATTGCAATCTCCCAGTGATGTGGATAGTTAAGGCAATTCATCAACACCATGCTTATGCGCTCTTTCAAATTAAACAATCTGTTACATTAATTTTCTTGCAGAACAGGAAAAATGACGGATTGTATTTTCAAACTTTGCAAATTATTCTAGGATCCTGGTGTAGAAAGCATTTATGATCACAGTGGAAGAGTAAGTTTTGAAAAGAAAGCAGAATTTAAAAAAATGTTGCAGCTGGAGAGTTCTGTTATAGTTCTGGAATATTGTTAATGAATTGGTTTTGGATATGTAGGAGCCCAAACAGAAATCAGAGTCATAACTGCAAAACATAAAATATTGTAGGGAAATTTCCCAGTGATTTATATAGAGGTAGAATGAAATCTTGAATTCATATTTTAGTTCAAGACTTGCTCAATGTGCATTCAAAAATCAAAATATTTTTCTGATCCTTGTTCAAAAGCCATAGTAACAGCCCACCCTTGATGTGAGCACTGATATTTCTCAGAAAAAGTTGCTGTTATCCAGTAGAGTTTCAAATATAGAATGCCAAAATAGGCTTTGGAATATTTATCTTCCTTCACTCCTGTCCCTAGAATTACCACAATTAGTAGGCAAACCTTAGTTGAAATTTTTTGTTTCCCTTAATTTTCATTATTTATATTAGTGTGTTTTCCTGGTTTATCTATTCCTGCCACAGATGTAAACATTGTACCATCATCTGTATTAGGCACGGATACTTTATAGAGATATTGCACAAAAAGGTACATGAAATCCAATACTGGCATGGCCATCTCCAGTGAAAGCACTGTTTTCTATAATACATATTTTCAGATGATTTTGTACAGTCCTTATTTCTGCACAGGCATTTTCTACTGAAAAACAATAATTTATAAATTGGTATCAAAAATAACTGATTTTCAAAGAAGGATTGAAGACCATAGCTCAATGGTTCATTCATTTATCCATCCTGCACAGGAGTTTGTGACATTCCCTGAAGTTGGAGCAGCTAGATTAACTTTTGCCAGTATATATGAAGGCACACGCTGTTCTCTCCACCCAAAAATTTGTAAAAGCATTTGATTTTCATAGAATGCAGTAGTTAAAATTTAGCTGCTTTTTTTTCTTTTCCTTTGAAAAGATTGACAAGATTAAGCATTTAATTTTGCTTGTTGTTTTCCTATACTTTGTGTTGTAACATCAGTGAAAAACTGCAAAATAGCTATTGGTGGGCAGAAAAAACTCCTAGAAAAAAACCCATTCGTACCATGAGCATGGAACTGAATTAGTTTACCCAATCTTAATAAGGTAGGATGCAATCCTTTAGTTCCTGTGACCTTCACAGAGGTTTACCTGCAGCAAACAGCCTGCTCTTCAATGCTTGGATATTTGATTTGAAACATCTGTCCTACTTAAACACTAGACAAGATATGCCATGTTATCTTAAAATTCTGTTTCATAATGGAGTAAAATTAATTGCTGTAAGAACTCAGTTTTTTTTTTTTTTAGAAAACCAATCCATTTCAAGAAATGTGTGATTCCATAGTTATAGGAAAATATGAAAATGATAGTCTTACATACACTTGACTTAATATACTCGTTATTTTAGAGGCAGAAGGTAATTGAAATGGTTTGTGCGTTGTTTTACGCCACCATGCAGTGGAACTTGCTGCAAAAGTCCTCAAGACAATCCTCAAGTCAGCTGATAGATTCATATATTTTTGCTTGGTACTGCATGGAGATTCTAGTTCAACCCCTGAAGCCAGCTGCTCTTCAACAAGGCAGACCAAGCAGATGCATCTTTTCAGATGCATTATTTCAGACCAAGCTATGCATCTTCCAGGTTTGGAGCCAGATGAGCAGGTAGCTGAGATTTCTTTGCCTATAGTCTGTGATAAGGAGTGCATATGCTTGTTGTCCTGGCTAGAATCTTCAGCTGGTCCTAAATCTTGTCACTCACTTCTCAGTCTTGAGGAAGACAACACTAAGTTTACTCCAGAGCCTTATTTAGTAGTGTCTCTAAATTTTTGTTTAATGGCAGGTTTTTGAAAAAGATTAAAGATATTTAAACATGTAAATTCATATTCACAAATGTGTAAAACTGTAAAGAAATGAGAGATATGTACATGCACATACATTATTTTGTACCCTGGTTCTTTCTCATTTTGGTCAATTAACACCATTGCAGTTGCAAAAAAAGAGTTTATGCCAGCCCTTTAGCTCCTCTTTCTGTAGTTAAAGGCACCAGGTAAGTATAAGATGAACAATGTTACATACTTTGCTACATCCTATTTAATTTACATGGGCAGTTAGATATATCAGCATGTGAGAAAGCCACCTTCTTTTAGAACAGTTTCTTAAGAGGGGACACTGTTGCATAAATTGTCAGCAATTGAGGCAGTCATGGGTGAAATGGCCTTTCTTATTAAATGTCGCAAGATTTAATGTCGCAGTATAATTGGGATGGAGGGATAACTGAGTGAGGCTCAACATGTCTTTTTCTGCTAACACATTATTAATCTGCAGGAGTGTTAAAATATGTTTTTAAAAGGCCCTATTCTATTGAAAATTGTTGGCTTATACGGAAAAAAACCCCAATCTATTCTAATGCAGAGCTCATGAACAACAGTTATGGACTTCCTTCACAGAGAATTTAATTTGTAAGTAAAGTATACAGCAGAAATGGGTACAATAAGGAATTTATGAAACACATAGCCTTAAAGATTTTTTTTTTTAAACCTACATATACAGCACTCAAACACCATGAAACAGGTAGCAACTGAAAACTGATTTCCTTTGGAAGTCTCAGCATTTAACCCTCATTTGAGAATTTTCTTTCAGTGATTTAAACTTCATTTAATTTAACAAATAATTTATTGATATAATGAATTCCTACAGAGTTATTAGTTAAATACAACTAAGCAATTTGCTGATGAAGGCTTTTCTGTCTGAGTAAAAAAGCAGTGTAGAACATTGAAGACATTGTTGTGTCTTGCGTGGAAAAATTTTAGATTTTTCCACTGCCTTTCAAGTAAAATACAGTAACAGTAAGAGAAGTCTTTTGCACACATCATTACATTTCTGATGGTTACTTTTTGAAATATAAAATTTTTTTATAGCAAGGGTTATATCATAGAATCATGGATTTAGGTTGGAAAAGTCCTCTAAGATCATCAAGTCCAGCTGTTAACCCAGCACTGCCAAATCCACCAATAAACTGTGTCCCTAAGAGCAACATCTACATGTCTTTTAAACACCTCCAGAGATGATGACTCAACCACTTCCCTGGACAGCCTGTTCCAATGCCTGACAACACTTTCCATGAAAATTTTTTTTCCCAATATCCAAGCTAAACCTTCCCTGGCACAACTTGAGGCTGTTTCCTCTTGTCTCTTGAGAGCTCCCTCAGCTGCTCCTCACAGGACTTGTGCTCCACACCCTTCACCAGCTTCCTTGCCCTTCTCTGGACACAGTCCAGCACCTCAACATCCCTCCTGAACTGAGGGGCCCACAACTGGACACAGCACTCAAGGGGTGACCTCACCAGTGCTGAGTACAGGGGGACAGTCATTGTCCTGGCCCTGCTGGCCACACTATTCCTGATACAGACCAGGATGCCACTGGCCTTCTTGGCTATCTGGGCACACACTGGCTCGTGTTCAGCTGCTGTTGACCTGCACCACAAGGTCCTTTCCCACTGGGCCACTTTCCAGCCACTCTGCCCCCAGCCTGTAGCCCTGCATGGGGCTGTTAAGACAAAAGGGCAGGACCTGGCATGTGGCCTTGTTGAACTTCAGAAAATTGTTCTCAATCCAGCCTACCCAGATCCCTCTGCAGAGCCATCCTGCCCTCCAGCAGATCAACACTTCTGCCCAACTTGATGCTGTCACCATATTTATGTAATTTTGGTAAGAAAACAGTTCACGTGAGAAAGGTGACTAAAACTATGAATTAGTTTCCAAATGTATCTATTTTTAAATTATATTTTTATTAGTTGGGGTTTTTTCCAAATATTTTTAAGTGTTTTTCCTGGAAGATATAAAATAAGTAAAGGAGACTATAATATACACACACAAAATATATTGGAAGTGTTCATCTCTACCTTAACATCTTCTGGGGAAGCACTGTCTTACATCATACAACTTTTGCCAGTAAAATTTGTGAAAGAAAGTTGAAAAAAACCCCCAAATTCCCACAGCCCTTTGTTACTATTTCTCATTTGAAAAAAATATTGAGAAACAGTTAAAGTACATTTTATTTTCTCTCCAAAAAAATTCTTGCCAAAGAATGACTTTGCAACACAAATGCTACATTTCTGTGCTAAAAGTCAGAAACGCTTCTAACCAGAAATATTTTGCAATGAAATTATACTCTTGAAACAAAGCAAAAAGACTACTTTCACTGAAAATTTGAGTGCCACTTTGCTGTGATTCAGAGGGATACAAAGTCTGCATGCGTTGGGATTGTTTTCTTTATTGGTGGGAATATATGAAGTTCTTTATAGCCAATAACTTGAAGTACTTAGGAAGCTAAATCTTTATAAATGTTCTAGGAAAGCAAGTCTTATGTTTTAAGAGTAGAAACTCTAAATGAAAAATAAAAGAAGGTTATCCAGGCAATATATTCTCTGTCTTCTTCCCTTCAAAGAAACAAAATAAACAAAGGGTGCCTATCCTGATTATTCAAAATAATAATAGACAGTAAAAATGTTTAGAATTTGATGCAAGTTCACTCAGTTTCCTGTTCTTTTTTCCCATTTAACCATTTCTTCATCAATTATATTCTGCATAAGTTATCACATTACCTTAATCTATATTCACACTCTGAAATTACAAAATGTCTTAGTCATGCAGAATGGCTGAAATAAATTGTGGAGAGCTTTCAAGTATTGCCTTTTCTAAAATAGCTGCAGTAGAAAAATATGAAAAAAATAGGTCCATCTGATAGTTTTTACAGGAGAGGTTTATCATGAGGAAATCTTTCTTAGAAAGTAAATGTTTGTATTAAAGTTAAAGGACTTATTTTCTAATTCTTGCTTCCAAGAGGAAGTAATCAGAGACCACCAGCCAGTTTGATAACACTTAACTCTATGCTGTCTTAATACAGTATCAATTCAAATGTATTCAGGCCTCCAAGGAAGTGGGATGCCAGGCAGAGCACGTAGGCAGAAGAATTCTAGAAGCTAATGTGTTATTCTGTTGAACTGTAGTGTAGCTTCCCCATCTGTCAGTTTTTCACAGGCTGAAAAAACTGAATATAGCCAACCTTAAATGACTAATTTAAAAGTGGTGAATCTGAGTAATGCACATTTAACAGGTATTCTGTCTTTCTTGTTGAACTGCCAGACAGTAGCCCAAGGTTTACACATACTTTGCCTAGGATGCCTATTTCTGCAAAAACTAGCTGAGGGAAGTCTCCTCTGTAAGACATCTTCCACTGTAGTGGAAACTGATGTAGAGTTCACTCTGAAATATTGCATAGTTGAAAATCAGAAGTGTAACTCCCTACAGAAGAACCATATGGCAAACTCAGTTATTTCCAGGCGCTCATAAATTACTGTGCAGTTCTCCTCCTGGTATTTGCAGTTTAGCATTAGAGAAGATGAAGAACTTTGCTTCAGGAAACGGAAAAATATTAAAAATCAGCACTTTTATTTGAGCTGGCTAAAAAATTCCTTAAAATTATTCTATTTCCTCAAAAATATTTTTCTTCTTAAATGAAATAAAATACCCAAAGTCCTTTGATTTTATTTTCTTTTCAGGTTTGAGGGTTGCTGTTTGATTGCTTCTTTTATAAGGGAAATAAGTTTTGGGCCAGCTTGTGTCCTTGTGAATTCAACAGGAAGAACCTTCATCCAAGTCAAATCACAATGAATTATAGACAAGGTTCTAGTGGTTTTGGTTTTTTTGTCTTGTTTTGTTTTAATCTTGGAACAATATAAATACTTAATACAAATTCTTTGTACTAAGAAAGAGAGGAGGAAGAGCTCAAGCTGCATTTTTCCTATAGGAAGGAAAAATATGGTAAACTATCTCAGCAGTAGCTCTTCTGTGAAATAAGGCAGACAAAATGAGAGCTGTTCTCAGAATTAAATTATTGCTAATTAAGCTCCCTATCTAGCATGAGGAAAAAAAGCATTTTATTCTCCTGGGTTCTTATCTCTACTGATAGTCATACAAATCATAAGATAAAATCTTCTCTTGTAGAAACAATTTGTAACTGACATAGGCATATCAAGTAAACTTAACAAAGCTGACAAAAAATTCTGGCAAAAATTATTTCTTGAAAGTTGTGTTAGATCTGTATCTGAAAAAGCATCTGTAACTTCTTCTGTTTGGGATGGGGGGGTTTTTTGTTGTTGTTGTTTGTATGATGACATACTGCATTTGCCTGCAGTATTATAAAGGCTTTAAGTGGCCAACATCAGTTTCCAAAATTTAAAGTACCTCTTAGAGGTCATTCTCAAAACTACTTTGGGAACTAGATATGAAAAGTAGGAATAGTATGTCTTAAAAAGCTTATTAAAAGAAGATTTTAATTTTGCATGACTTGATCCCAGTTTTTCTCAAAACACCATATTTCCCCAGAACTAAAAAAATTTGAAACATTTCTGTATCTCTTGGGGCGCCTGTCAGAAGTCCAGACAGTGATCCTATAAATGTGATTTCCATTCAGTGAAAATTAATAAAATCCAAAATGCTTCAGGAAAATACTCCTGGTTTATGAAAACAGATCTTGAAAAAATCTGTTCACTGGAATATTTCCAAACAGTTCTGCTTATCATGGTTTCCAGGATATCTGGGCATAATTTGCTCAATGCACATAGATATCAGCAACATTTCTAGTAAAAATGGTGAAACCACAATTGTTCTCTTCAGAGTATTTGTGTAAATACAAGCTATTGAATTAAGTCTGGGCAAATGATGACAATGTCCTTAACTTTCCAGGATGAATGAATTCAAGTGTTACATTCCTAGCACTGACAGTGCTCCAAGAATGGTTAGTTGTCTCTCACCAAGACTGCTAGTTTCAGGCGAATGTGAGCAAAATTCTGAGGAGTGATTGATTAATTACTGACTCGCTTATTTATAGTGGTATATACAGCCTCTTGTAGGAGTGGATAAATAGTTTTTCCACGAGAGGAAAGGGCATACTTGCCAGTGTTTGGTGCAAAGAAATTGTTCTGGCTGTTGATACAATCAGTGAACAACCAGTCAAGTGCCACCTGGAATAAAAGTCAGGTCTGAAACTCCCTCTCCCACGTGGCAAGGAACTGATTTTACCAGGTTAAATATTTGTGTGTTTTGAGTCCATGTTCTTCTAGGCTAAAGCCACAAAATTTAATTTCACTCTTTAAGAGACCAAACTGCAAGTGCACCAATTAATTATTAGTAACTGATGCATATTATAGTGCTGGAGAGGAAACTGCAGAGAGTATAGAACAATTACCTCCTGCTAGGAAAGCTCAGAGAAGCTTTTGTCTGCTTATTAAACATAAGTTATAAAAAGTAAGAAGGACAAATCAGAGAAGGCATATGTGTGAAACCCATGCACCTGATAAGCATAGCAGTGATGTGAACACAGACGCTGTGATACAGACATCTGTTGAAAACCTCTTAGTATAATTGTGTGGTCTTTCTTGCTGTGAAATAATAGCAAATACTGACGAGCCTTCTATTGAAAATTGTAGCCAAACTATTTTTGAGGTTTTTGGGTTTTTTTTCCTTCATGTGTAAGGGGTAAAAGAGAGAGAATTTTTACACTGACAGTGTAGGCTAAAAGAATCTTGTTTCTTCTGAAGTTCAGGAATGAAGCTACAAACTGTAAGCATAAACATAGCAGCAGTAAAATGTCTTTAATTTCTTCTATTAGATCAAATTCTCCAGCACTACATTCATTACTATACTTACCATTAGTAAAAACGCAGAAAACCCACAAATTCTGAAAAAAACCATGGGTATTAAAGTAAAGGTTAAAGATGATCTTCATCTCTGATGTTACAGTCTTCCAGAGCACAGTACATATGGGGGAATTTATTCCCACTTCATAGTAATATAATTAGTTTTCTGGACAGAGCCACTGGAATGTACAACATCCTCTGAAAAGATGGAGTAGCTGATGCTTTAGTGAGTGCTTTTCTAGCAGATGTTTTGTATAAGTTTATAAAACATGCTCAGACAATCTCAATTTCATTTGAACAAAAGAGTATTTGTGTGGCCTATTCCTCTTTTCTGCTTCCAGTTTATGTTCTGCTTGGCTTTGCTGTGCTCAATACTTATAGGTGCTATTCATAGTAAAAAAACAAACAAACCAAACAATTCTTCAAAGCAGAAAGCATGGGTTTTAGCTTCTAAATTTTTGCATACATGTTTTGATGTTTTTTTGCTATTTAATATATGCATATTTGAATTATCTTATGGTCCGAGGCATACTAAAACTGCTGGGTACTTGAGAAGGAGCAAGGCACACAGAAGCTAGAATCTATGCCCTGGAGTTTTCTTCAAGGAAATGTCTAGTTCCCTTACATGTTTATAAAATACTATATTTTGAAAACAGTAATTGAATTACCAATATGGATTATGTGATGTTACCAGAAGTTCTTCAGTCATAAAATAAGGAAGGCCCACCTGATAAATTCAGTGTTGGATATGGGACACGTTCTAGGACTCTCTTTGTTGGTATTATCAAACCTGAGAGTTACTGACCAGTGAAAATAATTTGTCTGAATAAGACATTAGAATTGAATCTACAGGCATGCAATGCCTGAATTTGTTTTTTACAATAGAAAGATTAAAGTTTCATTAAATTGGATCAAAGAATAGAACTGAATTGCTTTTTTGAACTCCCTTGTCCTTTTCCATCAGATTACTGATGTACATGCTGTGTACTTCGTTCTTCTTAGTCATGATGTTTTACATCATAATTGTGAATTTAATTTAATGTCTTCTTTTTTTTTTTTTTTTTCCAGATTTCATTTTCCAAATAACATTGAGAATTGAAAAAACATTGTAAGAAAAACAATTGGTCTAAAAAGCCACCTAATCTACACTTAGCCAAAATTTATTTTGGGATTGCAAAGCTGGTTAGTTTTTTATTTTAGTGCCAACTTATTCTGCACTTGGTTTCACCTGGTCTATACAGTCCCTGCCACAGTAGGACAAATGCTAACTAGAGCTGAAAAGTGCTAATATCCAACAAATAACTAATAGTACTATCATGAAAGCATAAGAAAAAATATTTCTGAACACATGGTTCGTAGGCCAAAAGTAAAATAAGTCAGAGAAGTTTTACATATATCTGTATAATCAACCAAACTTTCACATTATGACTTTTCCACTGAAACAAAAAAGTACATCTTTGGAGGTTCCCCTATCACCAGTAGTGATATTTTCTGCTTTTGCAGTAATTTTCTGCTTTTGCAAACCTGCACAAACTAATCAAATAGTAATAAGAAAGGTCTTGATCCTGTTCTCATTGACTTCATTCAGAGTTTAGCATTGACTTGGAAATGATCACTACTGGATGGAGAATTATTATATAAAATAGAATGTGTAACGGGTGGCAGTTTTGACTTGGAATTTTGCTAGAATTATCATAATCATTTTTACTGTTGACTCTTTCCTTAACCTAGTTTGCTAAAATAATTCAGTGCTTTGTGAGATAGGTTCTCATCCCACCTTGTATTACACTAGGATAACTTCCTTGTTCGGAAGAAAATGACAAGATTGAATTAGTAGAATATTCTTTATTTGGGAGATTTGTTATCTAATATGTCTAAGATTAAACTAGAAAAGCAAAACTATCAGTAGGTTTTAAGAGCATGTTGAAATAAGAGACGAAGCTGAAGAAACATTTATTTATAGTATTCTCATACAATTGGTATTCTCTGCATCAAAAAACCTAAGTCAAGGAGAGTCCTAGGCAAAAGCACTTTCGCAAGTGAAATCAGTATGTGCCTTCCTAATTAAGTTAACTTTAAAAAGCTCTTTCTCCACTTTGTTCCCTTTTCCACTTTGTTAAACTTTATAGAATGGTCTGTGACTCATATCCTGATGATATAGATGTCTGTGTTAGAAATTCACTGGCTTCCTGAGTGGCAGAATTTTTATTAGTATACCTGTATTTTCAATATTTATCTTGTGAGCATGTTAAACTTCAGAGCCTGCTACTTTCTCAGTTAAGAAATTTTAAAACTTGTTTTAAGTTTAATGTCGTCACATAAAAAATTATACCCTTTCCAGTCTCTCACATCAAACTCTATGCACCATTTTGTCCTCATGCAGACAGAATTTTCAGTCAACTTTATCTTACATAGCTCTTTCTCTCTCTGTCACGGGTTCCTCTCTGCCAGTTGTGATTCCTTCTCCCTTCCTGTTCTTTTTTGGGGTTTTTTTCCCCTTTCAGACTGCAGGAAGTTTTTTTTACTGGAGAAAAGGCCAAAGGTGAGGATACTTCTCAGGTTTGGAGGTGATTCTCCAAAAACCCATATCTTTCCCTATACTGAAGATTTCCAATCCTCTCTTTCTACCACTCTGGGAAATGACCAGATGAGACAGTTACTGCCTGGTATGTCCAGCCCAGCCAAGAGGAGCAGGACATTTGCAGCTGGGTGGCCATGCCAGGTGTCATTCCAGCTGGTGCTTGATACCAAGGAGCATGCACTGGTTTTGCATCCCTTAAACATTGCATCTTGCCTACCAAGTACTGGGACAAACCCGATGTAACTGATATTTACTGATAAAGAATGAAGTACTCTGTACTTTTAAAGAAATGTTAACATGTAATTGAGTAATTCTACTGACTATAGAAATTGTAATTCTCCAGATATACATATATGTAATGAGAGCGATTACCATGCAACAATAAACCATCACTGCTATTATAAAGCCATAAACTCTTATTCAATATACTATAAAATTCAAAATCTAATTGAATGTGCTAGTTTAGCATAATTCCCACAAGCCATCATTCCTTAATATTGTGAAATGAATGGGGGGTTTGTGGAGCTATTAATTGTTACCGACAAGCAATAACCACTGGAATGAAACTCCAATTATCAGCAACCATTAATCACATTTACTGTCATCTGCGATGTCAGAAAAAATAATATTCTAAACAGCTAAAAGGAATTTATATCTCAAATGTTTTAACTCACTTTATAGAAATCAGATGGTCTTTTGCTGGGATAAGCAAGGAATTACAAAAGGGTGTTTTCAGTCCTGCTCAGTCTTGTATCTTCCAGTTTTAAAAAATCTTCCCACTTTATTGCACTTTGATGGAGACTTAGATGCCGTGCAGGTTTATTTCTATGCAGTTGTGTACAATTTATAATTATTGCCAGCATGATGTTATTGTAGTCACTGGCTTTAAAATAAGAAATTAGAGATCATCTGAGCATGCAATTTCTGTTCCAGGAAAGCAATTAATGTTGGGGTGCATCTTGATCAGGTGTAGTGTTCTTGGAAATGAGGGCGTAAACAGGGGTGGCAGAGTCTTGCTCAGAAAACTTTGTTCTATACTTTTCATCTTGTTCATTTTTCAGATTCTGTTGTTTACTTCAAATAATTGCTTTCCTTTGAACCTACACAGTATATCAAAAACATAGATGTAAATCTCTGGGAATGAGAGGATAGGAAGCTGTTCAGTACTAGTGAGTGGATTGGCCAAATGTGCAATGTAGACCTGGCAGTTAAATGGCCTCACTTGCAAAATGGGATCTGCTAACCAAAAATTTCCCCTAAAAATAACAAATAACATTGTTGGACCATTAAGGGCATATTGTGGTCCTCACTCTCAAATTATACTGAGGTTTCTTCTGAACTACAGAAAATCTGAATGATCAGGATTTGAGACTTTGCCAGTTATTTACCTTGAGAGTCTGTCAGCTTTTGCTGGCATAAAAAGACTTAGATTTAGAATGAGGAAGCACTTTGAAAGCAGAAAAAGGAAGGAAAATAAGGTAGAATATGGAAGAATTTGGAAGCACCAGTCCAGAATATCGTGTGAATAACTTCATTTAGTAAAAGGACTGAAATCCTAAATATTTTGTTTACTATACTGTGTTGTTCACTCATGGTTTCAACACTTTATAATCCACTGAAGATCCAAGTACTCTAACACAAAATCAGCAGAGCAGGTATAACATCTGTTCATAATGTACTGCAAATATCCAGCAGAGTATCTTCTTAGAAGAAACATATGAGAATTGATGACTGAACTATATATCAAAAGAAGCCCTAAAATATACACAAATTGTATTTAGCTGAGTCTGAAAAACCTCTAAGGCATGGAGCAGCTGCTTATTTTTCAAGTTTTCGAGTAGAAGTGTATTTATAAAATTGGGTATAGTAGCGCCTCTGGAAGTAAAAGTCAGAGGTTGACTATACTAACAACTTTATTATTCCAGTTGTTATTTATATAACCAGTTTATTATTTACATAACCAGTTTTCCAAATTTTCAAGTACTGCATTTTTGCTGAAACCAAGGTGTGTGTGATCGACAGTATAGTTTTATAGTGTTCAGTGTACTCTTGAATAGGTCACATCTGTCCTCTCTGAAATTCTCTTAAGATATTGTCACTCATCAACCTTGCTAACTTAAACACTATGGTTGGATTAAAATACTTTATGTCTGATTTTCCTGCTGAATGTAACTGAACGTTCTTCCTCTGAAACATAGCAAATTTTTGGCCTATCAGCATTTTCTTAAATTAACTGAAGGCATTCAAAGTGAACGCATCTAAGATAATCAATATTATACTATAGTACTGTCATGATCAATTAATCAAAAAAATTAAGTGCCTAAATGAATTGAACTAGCAGAAAAAACTTTGTAATGAGAAAACATTGGAACATGATTCTTTCCCCGACTTCAACTCCCAACATCTCCCATTTATCGTTTTCCTGATGTTTTTCTGAGTTGTTCAATGTGAAACTTGAATAGTTTGTAAATTCAGTAAAAAATAATAGAAATAATAGTAGAAATGATTACCATGCTATGATAAGATTTTAGTCTGAAGTATTCATACTGACATTCCATTTCCCATATTTAATTGAACATTTCTGTGTTTTCAGGAGAAATTACTAAGTATTTTAAAAAGTTATTTTCCATTACCAATTTAAAACTGCTGCACTGAAAATTTATCATAACTAATGCATTCATTTATGCTTGTTGTCAAGGTGACAGAGTTTATCAGAATATCAGAAATCAAAGCATTTAAAATGTAGTTGTCAATTCTCAGTATATTTGGGTAAGGTAAACACTAATTCTGTCAAACGCTATTTATCTTTCATTAGTATGGAACTGAATTCATTCTTAGAACAAAAATATACAAATATTACTCTGTCTTGTAGTAATAAACAGCTTTCCTTTAAAGAAGATAATAATAGACAAATGTATGGTAATTTAGGAAGTATGTTTACAGCACTGTGTCTTTAAACTTGAGCTGTCAGTTAACTCATATTCAAGATTTCTGCTCGCTTAAAAAGGAAGAACACTCCTGAGTATACTAGTGAGAACTGGCTTTTTCCCTCTCTTCCTCCCTCCCTTCCTTTCTTATCTCTCACTGAATAATAACCCTCATTTAATGTCATCAGTCATTTTTGCCATCAGCCTTTTTTATGGCTGGAACAGAAGCATGAATGGCACACACACTGAAATATGTGAAAACTTCATAGATTTTGATAAGAGAGTGGAGAATGTGTCAAGTTGGTGTTATCATTAGCTGAGAAATGAAAATGGATGCAGTAATTTGCACAGTTTCAGCATGGCCCCTCCTACCATCACTGGGCAGCAAGTATTTACAGATGTAAGCCAGTCCAGTGGCAATCTTGAGACTGGTAAACTGCACCCAGTGTGTTCTGGTAGTGAGTATAAGCTAGCAAGGGCCAATGATCCTCTAATCACTTTACTGTGAGCTTCTGTTATCTTAAAATGACATTGAGACACTTAAAAGACTTACCAAAAAAAAAAAAAATCTTCCTAATAATCAGTAAAAACTAACAGGAAAGCACAATGCATAACCCATAATAGGAAATATTTGGAGTTACTAGAATTTATCTGATTTAATCCTGCTAAAGGTCTGGCTAAAGGGAGCAATCTACTTCTTGGCTGCTCAAACTGAACACTTGAATAGATGATGGATTTGAAGATGTCATCTGAAGTATTGCACAATTATCATGACTAATTTGAAAATATTCTGTTCTTGTAACAGATCTTAAAATGTCTCATCCAATGGACTACGGCGTTTAGAGCCAAACTACTCCTAAAACCAGCAGGCCTGTATGTTTCTGTTATTTGGTATCACAAAATTTCTCATTTAAAATTTCAGTGGTGACTGAATAATAGCTCCCAAAGAATGATCTGACCTTGGTTGGATTTTGTTTCAGTCAGACAATTCTGCTTCTGAATTCTGATATATTGTAAAGAGAAAGCCTTTTTAAATTTGGAGTTGTTGTTTGTTTTGAAATTTCTTAGGCCATAGGGACAGATCATTTACCTGCTATCAAATGGGCACAATTAATTATTATTGTTTTACTTTAACTGTTTTCAGCAAATACTCTCCCATTTTATTGTTTTAATAATGGAATCTCATTTAGAAATTATTGATGAAAAGTTTTCTCCAGCCTACCCACGTAAAATCATCTTTGATGCAAAATCATATTTTGGGAATATGTGTAGCATTGCACATAGCATTTGCTGACTTTTAAGCCAAACCTGCTTTAAGGTTGTCTGTAGGCTTCTACATATCATCAGGCAATTTCTTCGTGTTTAAATATTCCTGATAGAGTTTATTACTTTTCAGTAGCTGGAAAGTAGTTTATCACACTTTCAACTCTTTATTTAGTTTCATCTCCATTTCAGTTTCAGACCTTATTGATATAATTAAGAACTATGCAATTTGCCCTCATTTTTCTATATGCCTTGAGTGTGTTCTGTTCTTCCACTTTTAGTGCCCTCCCCAAGGTAATACAAAATAATAAAATACCATATGGCAAATGGAATCAGCTGTAACACCATGCAGTGTCTTTTATCACGCAGCTTTTAGAGTATGACATTCCCAGGTTTGTAACTGATGAATATTGCATGTCCTAGAGAAACTCGAGCTGTATGATGCTGCTTCTCCCATTAGAGGCATCCTTGCTGATACTCTGCAAGCATGCAGCAGCTATCAATCAACAACACACCAGGAATTGGCAGAATGTCTCAAGGCATGGCAGTCCTACAAAACTGCAAAAAGTTATCATGAACACAGTCTTGCATTACCACAAATTGTGCAACACATAATTAATATGTTAACAGTAAAAATGAGTTTTAGATACTTTGTTAGGCTTGGCTGAGGATTTTTGTTTGCTTTAATGTCTTTAGGGCTCTTGGGAATTCATAGAATGTGTTTTTTCATTAGTGGATTTCCATAGGTTTGGAGTCAGTCTTCTGAAACATGCTGTCTGGGAGCATTAGATGTTGTTCTATGAAAATTAAATATAAGCGTAAGTACAGATTTTGTAGATGAGTTAAAGTACTTCTACAGTGACAAAATCTAAAGGAATTTCTGTTTTGTGGATATACTAAATGAGTGTGAAAAGCTGATGGTGTTACTTAAGAATGCAAAAACCTGTAAGTAACCATTTCTTAATACTTCATGTGTGTTGCTATACCAGCATCTTAGGTTAGCTCTGGCTTTGTGAGTGGAAGGGAGAGGTAAGGATTAAGTAAATAGATATGCAATGTTTAGCTATGATTTTCTTTCTATCTTCTGCTTGCAGCAAAAATATAATTTCAGTCTATTCTAAAAGTAAGTATCTCTAAAAAGTTAATAGGATGTTTCTGTTGTGAAACAGAATTCTGTGTTGAGTTCCATCAGGTAACATGCAGCTATCTTAGTTTCCCATCTTGTTTTAGGGAATAGAGATTATACAGTCTCCACCATGTTTAGTGCTCCCATTGTGACACTAGAAATGGTACAGCAACTTTTCTCCAAAGCAGGAAAGCAGAAGAGGAAAGCATGTATTGTTCTTCCCTGTTCATCCAGATGCGGTCTTTGGTAAATCTATTTCTACTCCTCTCTGGTCATGCTTAGGACATATAAGTGTGCCCAAGCTGTAACTAAACTTTCCACCTGTCACCTGTAGGAAGAGAGGGGTGGGTGATAACAGATGGTGCTTTTCTGTAATGCTGCAAGAGATCAGTTCAAGGGCAGGGCAGGTTTGAGAACTTAGGGTTGTGGAGAAGGCGCAGTAGCACACGTAGCACAATTCACTTTTACTCCTCTGTCAAAACACTACTCAGATGGCTTCCTGTAGCAATTAGTACCGTGTTTCATTTAAAAGAAATAAAACGAAATACAGGAAATGCATTTTATTAAAAGAAATGGAGGATACCAGTATAATAAATATTTGCACTGAGGGTAACAGCAATTTTGCTCAAAAAGTAAATTCACTGTGTGAGTTGGGGTTAGTAGGGTATATGTATTGTGTGAGCACATATGTCCTTGACATATATAGAAGGAATTCTTAGAAATACTAGGAAAGGCAAGTTAAACTATTTGGCACAATTCTGTGTACATTTTACACTTTATACAGAATCACCTGAACTCCTTACCTGATTTTTTTAGAAACAGCTCTTTCTTTTTGTCCTTACATTTTCTTTCTTGCTTATCTGCGTCGTATCTACTGCCGTTCTCCACTGTGTGTCTGTCTCCTCATCATGTATGAAACCAGTGTGGACTCTATATTGAAAAACCTGCATTGACAAAAATCCATGAGTTACACATGGGTAGATGACAGACTGCTTGTTTCATTACTTTTCTTTCTATCTTCCATAAAAACAGAGATAGAACAATTAGAGACTTGGGGTCAAGTACTGGAGTAATAAGTTTGCAGATGTGAATACTGACATAATTTTATATTGCTAACCCCTTAAATCCATGCACAGAACCTATTTATATACGTTATTTTCTGCACACAATGTATCAACACAAACATGTAGAAATAACGGGTGTCTTACAACACAAAATGTAGGCTTATGAGAAACGTAAAATACTCGTGTTTGGCTAGTCCTTTGGAAGCCCAGACAACACCTTAAGAGTGACCACTCATGCTTAGAGGTGTCACAGACTAGTTTACTTGCAGCACTGATCTCTTTTCTTTTAGGTCTGATCTTGAAGTTTACAACAAGGTGCCTATCTGAGACACCGCTGCAAAGATCAGTGATTCTCACAGACTTCTGATCAGGCTTGGAAGAATTATCCTTAGATTGTAAATTTTGTGAATTGCGGTTTTTAGGTTTGTCTGTTCCCTTTCCTGGTTTATCACTCTTTGCTGTTTTTTTGGTGGTGTGTTTTGTTTTGGTTTTGGGGGTTAGGGGTTTTTTATTAAACAGATGTTTAATTGATTGGTGGGGCTTTTTGTTTCTTTTTGTTGTGTTGGGCTTTTTTTTCCACAGAACTTATATCTTGCCTTTTTCCAGTTCCTAACAATCCCTCCTCCATCTTTTATGCATCTTTCCCCCACCTTTTCTTTTGTATAATCATGCCTTTAGGTGAGAATTTGTAAATTAAAATTGTACTGTCCTGTGTTATGACCTTAACTATTAACAACATTCTTATTTCTAAGCCTCTGTCTTCCTTAATTAAGTCCAAGATAAACACCTGTATGTGGAATCTGGTAATGATTATTTGAAACAACACATTTTTGTCATACAACCAGATATGAAAAATAATTAAAGTTTGGGAATGTACAATAGTGCCAAGGAATTTTAATTATATTAAACTGTTGACTATTGGGACAATATTTCTAGAATTAAAAACATACTTTGAAATAACTTTTACATTCATGGAAAATTTATTTGCTTGAGAAGGACAACAGCTGTATTTTTTGACCCTATTCCAGTAGGATTTGTGTCAGAATGAAGACAAAAAACATAGAAATACTTAAAATGGCTTCCTTTAAATGGTTCCACCTTTAATGCAAGGAGTCCTTGAGTGTCCAGTCTCAAGGACTGCACAAACATCTGCACAACTGAGCTTGGTCTGGCAGCTTTCTGTGGCTCAGAGACGCCCAATATTGTACAGTGGACAGAATAAAAAGATGTAATTAGCTTAAAAAGAGCAGAATTAGGATTCATGTTCCCCTTTGTCTTGTTACCAAAAAGCTTTACATATAATAAACACAGTCATCAAAATTCACTTATGACAAGTAAGAGTTGGCTTGTGCATCATTTATCACAGAATTCTGCCACTAGTGTCATCTTCATACACTTGAACATGTAAGATGTGTTTCCTTAGAGCATGCCACATTTTATTAAGTATCCAGCTTTTTACAGGGATGATATTAAATAAAAAGCATTCTTATTTGCCTGGAAATTTATGCCATACACCAAATACCATTTTATATGTGATTGCTTAGCAGGAACCATCTGTCATGTCCCCACCCCCACAGTGCTGAGGAAGGCAGAGGCTGAAGGTGAGAAGTATATTTACTTCTGACAACAAAAGCAGCTGCTGCTGTTACTTCTAGCTGTAAGGCAAACATGCTGGAAAGGTGACTATCTGTTGTGGTTCTAGTGTGCTGGGACCAAACATGTCTGCTGATGACAGCAAACGTCTTAAAATTTGGAAGAAAATTGCTTTATGGGTTGTGTCAGGAGGGCATGTACAAACGCAGGTCCAGGTGGGAGGTAGAACCAAGACGAAACTTTGGGCTAGAAAAGTATCAGGACAAATTCAAGAATCTCCCCCTTCTCTTGCCTCCTTTTGGTAGAAAATTACATTTCAAAAGAGATTATTTTTCTCTAACAATAACACGCAGTTCTGAAATTAAGCACAGCAGGTAGAAACACCCAGCACAGAATTTAAAAAAAAAAAAAAAAATTGCATATTCATATGCTGAAATCTTCTCCAGTGCTGACAGCTAACTATTCCAAGTGGAAAAGGTACAAGCTCTGCTGTTCATTCTGCCAATTTCCCTTCTTAAAACTCTGACACTGTGTTTTGGGGGCTGTGTACTCTCATCTCTGTTATTCTTACCATCATACATCAGGCTAAGAAAGATACTTACACAGACAAATAATTATTTTTTAATAGGATCGCAGAAAATAAGTATACTTTTAAATTTATAGGAAAGGGAAAAGGGGTATTTCTTAGGCAAAACCACTTTTTTCTTTTCTTTTTTGTTACCTTCTTTCATAGTGTACAAGGGGAGCACTGTGCTAGGATGCAAACGTACCTAGAGCATATTTCAAGACCAAAATATAAACACTGGCGGGAAAGGGCACTTTATGCAAATGCATTTCCTGAGTGATGGCTCTCTCTCCCTGATGGCTGTGGTAAGACAGAATAATTTGGGAAAATAAGTGGAGTGCTCTGCCCTTTAGCTCTTTTCTCTAGAGCATGTACATCCCCTTGCAAATATGATTATGACAAAATAAAAGGTTCATTTAGGTGGGAGGTTCTTTTAAAATATTTTCAATATATCACTGTAGAAAAAGTAGAGATAAAGCAGAGCTACAAGGGACAACACTTACAGGAAGGGGAAACAGATCAATATGCCTTACTCTGTATTGCACTCATTTTCCTTTTACAGCCCACCTGTCAGTCCTGTTATCATTGTCTAGAAAAGAATTTACAGTAAGTCTTTGCTTCAATCAGTTTCCATGGTAACTTGGTTCTGTTTTAAAACCTTTACATAAAAATGGCTTGGTTGAAATGATAATGAGCTGCAGTGCTCATCCATACCTGAACTACCTTTCCTATTGCTCAAAAATAATCAGATAGGGGTGTCACTCCATCTGCTCTAGTTCCTTTGGTATCTACAACACTGTTTCAGTAATCAAGTCAGATCAGCTTGCCATCTGGAAATCTCCATTTTCAGAGATGCAGGGGGTTCAGACTACTGGCTAGTGTTTGCCCATGCCATGCTGTGAAGCAGAGTAAATCATGTTGGGGTCTGGAGTCTTGAGTTCACTGGAGAAGGATCCCTGTGGATGTACAGTACTGACAGCGGGGCTGAAAGCTCCAAGGACCATGGCATCTTTTACCATATGAGCCAGAAAAGGCAGACTATCTCCCTTGTAGAAAATACTTTTCTCAAAGGTATGAAAAAAAAATTCCCTTCAGACCAGATCAAGGGGAAAAAAAACTTCAGGAAAAAAAAAAAGTGAAAGTTTTAATTGATTCTAGGAGTACTGTGATAATGTCCCATTGTTGTTGATGTGTATGTTTTATCCAGCATTTAGTTATCCCTTATCCTAGTTTCAAGCTTGTCTCTTGCACTCCTAATTTCTGATTCTTTGGCCCAGTTTGACTTTGACAGTCTTGTTTGTAATTCTGATTAATTTATACCATCTCCATTCTCATCTAGGAGAAAAATCAACATTTTTCTAATGTAACTTAATAACACAAGTTTCAATTACAGGGAAATCTTAAAATAACTTTTAATGTGTATCTGATAGAGCTCTTCAGCAATTACTCTGAAAACTTGCTGCATTTTACAGATGACACCTTCCCTGTGCTATCACAAATTCTTAAAATTCTGTACTAGATCTGCTCTTGTTGTACTGGGTAGCTTAATATTTATATAATATTAATATTGGTTCCATTAGAGGCACTGATAGAATTTATGAAAAAACTTTTACACATCTGTATCTTCCAGGCAGGCATTCAAAAAGCTTCTGAATGTAGATATACACCAGTTAATTTATACTTGAGTTTGTCCAATGACTTGGTAAAGATCTCATGTTTCAGCATGGGACAACACATTATTTTCCCATCCTTTGTGGTTGTCCAGCTGGTCCATATTAAGCATCTTAAATAACAGAAACAGGTCCATGCATTTTATAGCTTGGATGATGGGAGATCCTGATGCCTTGTCCTTAGCAATACACAGGAGGGCACTGCTCAGGGACGTTTCACAGCTCCTCATTTCTGAATGGTGTTACTGCGCAAGGTGTGTGCATGCTATTTCTTACATGGGTTAACTTTTGTTTAGCGTCAACTTGGTCATCTACTGATTCCTCTAGGTAATATAATCTCCCTGTAATTCCTTTAAAAGGAAGCACTATCCTTGTCCCAAACCAAATAATATGGGTGTACTAGAAGTTTGATATAGACCTATATAATTCCTCCCCAAAACATTGAAAAAAACAAGCTTTCAAAGGTATTTTTTCCAGCTCTTGTTTTTAACTTACAGTTTCATTTACTTCTGATGCCCTAGCACTGTCCTGTAGTCATTAATTTCTGAGGGAAGGGCAATGTCAAATAAGGGTATCATAAATCTTCTGAATTCCTTCCATCAGTCATGGCAGTAACATCATCACAGTACTCCTGTGTGTCAGTAAAGCATGACAGATCTGACTGATCTGTGCAGACTGTGCTTAATTGAACTGTGCTTTTCCAGTGAGCATTTTAACTTTCACACAAAGATTTTTTCAACAGCTGACATCCAAACAACTGGTCTCCATTTGCTGGGTGAAAGAATAAATAACATCTGGTGCTTTGTCAGTTGAAAAAAAAAGTAGTTTTTACTTTTAGTGCTTTTTAACATCTTTTATCTCAACTGAACAATTAAATCTGCTTAAAATTTCTGTGGTTTTTTATTACTTTTATAATCCTTTGTATAAAAGAGAGGGCTGATTCTTCACTCTTGTAGCATTATGGATTCCATCCTGATGAAAAATCAGTGCTCCAGAAATACTGTACCTTGATATGAAAACTGATCATACTAGTTGGCTGCCTGAGATGGGAAATTCCTTGTTATACATGGGTTTTAATACAGTTCTTACTTCATTTAATTAATCTGCTCATTACAGTGTAATGCAACAGGCTATACTTTCTTTTGCCCTGATGTTTTTTTCATATATCCATCAGATCAATTGCTAACTGCAAAACTATCTTAGTTATATAATTCGATATTTCAGCCTCTGATTAAAAATTACATTTAGAGGGTTTTATTCCTTAATTTTTAGCTCATTATGCTTACATTTTTAAAAATGACTTTTCTTCATTAATTTTTATTTTGCAATGTCTTTTATTATTTTATATTAATTATTACCAAGTATTTGAGACTATGAGTATCTGCTATTAATTTAATTGTCTGCTGGTAGGAATTCTAAATAGTTAATCTCTGTGCCTTAAATAATTATATGATTTTTTCCCCTTTTTTCCCTACCCTCTTGTGGTCCTCTATATAGTTTTTTTTATTTTGCATACAATTAATAAGATTTTATTTGGTACCTATTTTCCCCCGCAGTGCTTTCTAAAGACATGTATTTTGAAATCTAGTTATATTGTGATTAAAGTAGAACAAACCTTTTTGGATAAAATAATTAAAGCTCAAATATTCATGCATGCATGAACATTCACATTACAAATCTCAGACAGCTTTGCAGCTGAAGGCTGAATGTGCTATGTATAAACAAGTGCTTAAAATGAGAATTAGTAGGGTGAGAAGTTAACTGTGCCTGTATTTCCAGTTGCTGCTGGTATATGCTTTTGAGCTGGGTGAACTTTGCAATGGTCATATGAGCCTCAGTCTCCCTCGTACCTGGTTCCTTTGGTCTCCCTATGTCCTATGTGATGCACCATCCAAACTTCCACATTATGTCCTAAACTTACTTTCAAGATACCTCTCTGTCTGATTTCATTCTCCTTATGCAAAGTATCTCCTCTCCCTGGTTGCATGTGAGAAATCATGTTTTGAAGTGTGTTACACAGGAAGAGATTAGCAGAAGAATACCATCGTGAGTGCTACCAGAGAGGAACTGGAGGTGCAGAGTTTGGAGAGTGTGAAGACAGGGAAGAGCAGTGCTTTCTTCTCTCTGCTTGCTCCTTCTGTGAGTAGCACAGCCAAGGCAGGAGTTTGAAAGCAGATTTATTGGGATCACTAAGTTGCTTGCTGCGGAATTATCAAAGTAGAAGGGACCATAAAACTGAATTAGACACTTTCCCTTTGGCATATGTGGTTTGAGTCAGGACTGCAGCACATGAATAGTCTCAGACTCTTTCCTTCTGCTGTTCTCTTGCCTCCAGTCCTTCTCCTGACAGAGGCACTGGCCTAAATGCAACTGGTCTTTATTGCTGTGAGTAGTAAATTACAATTATTTTATAATGGTGCAGGATAGGACAGAGCAAATAGTTGCAATGGGCAGAAGAGTCAAAAGCTCAGACCAAACTTTCAGGCACAGTTCAGAGACCACCAAACACTGTTCTGGGGTCTTTGGAAGACCAAAAAATGTCAAGAAGTTTAATTTAATTTAGTTTAATTTAACTTAATTAAGAGATTCTTGTCTCTAGAAGCTCTTTGTGATGACTATTGACACATGGGACTAATTGGATCAATTATTTGTCTTTAAAACAGCAGAACTGTTTTAAAAAACACACCCATTCAGGTCACACTAAAACTAAAAAACTTCCACCTTATTTGGAAGATAACTGGTTATCACAAACAATGTTTTCATGTCCCCTAATAGCACCGCATAAGTAGATCTGAACAGTTTCAAACTGAGTTTGGTGACAAGGTGACAAAGACATGGCTAACCATTAGGTCTGGAATATAACAGAGTTAGGCTAGTGAGTAGGACTCAGGGAAATTCAGATTCCTTTCATGGCTTCTGGGCTTTTTTCCCTCTTTAATAAAATGGAGACCATGACACTTCCAAAATTTGTGCAATGGTAAGAAATACATTCCAGACTCTGTGGTTCCCAGCTCCTATGAGGAAGAATGAGAGAGCTGCAGTAAGTACCTAAACAGTCAAAATAAAATAAATAATTACTAGTTTCTGGTCAACTTTCATAATGTTGTCTTGATTTACTTTATGGTTTGAATTTCCAACATGCAACTTTTCAATGACATTACATTAATAAATCTAGTGTTATGTATCATTCTTCCAAAATTTGTATCAGGTCCCAGGTGATTCCATTTCTAGAAAGAAGAGCATGCTTCCCATACTACTTTTAGAAATATGATATAAGCAATTAATTTTCATCTGTGTACTGAGAATCTGGGGTTTACGGGTTCATTCATAAAATCCAAATTAGCTTGTTTGATTTCCTCTCTTCCTTTCCTTCTTTAAAAAAGTATAATTTGAAGAAAGCACAAAATCAGATTGAAGAAGTAATTTTGGGCTCTTGAGAATATATGGGAATTATATTTCCTTTTACAAAGGGAAAATAATTAATATTTTCTAAATTACAGATGTGAAAAGAGTCATATGGAGGTATATGTCTTAAGCTACAACAAAAAAAGCAGGGTCAATGAACAGAAGAACATTATCAGTCTGGGTCTTGCATTGTTCTAGAAAATGGGGCAAATATCAATCTAATATACAGAATATTATTAATTCCAAGGTTACACATGCCATAGCTAAGTGTCTGACTCACCATCTTTGAAGTCCAAAGTGCCTTATAGATGACCGAGCTTTTAAATTGGAAGTAAGAGTCAAAGGGATATGGGTTTGATAAGTTTTTAGTCAATCAGAGAACAGCCTAGAAAAATAATATTAGGATGAAACGGAAAGATTTTTGCAAATCTGCCAATGTGCAAATGTGTATTTCTCCACATCATCTCCAAAACCAGAAGTATAAAATCAAGATTTATTTAAGACAGTGTAGCCTGTAACATTTAAAGAAGCTTGGCTTTAAAAGGTAGAAAAAAAATCAAATAAATTCCTGTGAAAAAATTAGGGTAAGACTCTGCAGATAAGCGAAATTCTAAACATGTGCTGAGGAGCTGAATACTGATCTGAGTCTAGTAGAAGCATTTAAAAAAATATTCTGTCAAGCAAGTAACTGTCATTTGTATAAGTGATGTTCTAATCTTTGTGCTGTTCAGGCGTTTTCCTATCAGAATTGTTTCTCCTTACTTTCCCTCTACCCTCCTAAAAGGAGGATAAATCTCTAACACTGCCTTCAACACCTACAAAATTACCTATCTAGCATCTCTTTTATACTGTTAAAATGCCCAGTCCTTTATGGTTCATATTCAGAACTTTCAACAGCTAAGTAAATGGTTTATGCATGACTTGCATTAGGAAGACACTGTAGTTAGTGCTTAGTAGATCAAAAGCTCTCTGAATTACCACCCAAACTTAATTGTTTTGATGGAGGAACTTAATAGGCGAGCTTTTTTTAAAGCAATTTTCTTTCAATAGTAGTATAATAGTGGGACTTGTTAAATTGTTATTAAGGGGTTTTTTGTCTTTTTTTTGTTTGATTTTGAGGAACAGAAGTTACAAGACAATTTTTTTGGCTCAAGAAGCTTAGTCACTCATGAAAATTTGTTACCTTCTTTACTACTACAAAATTTACAAACCCAGTCATTTTCGAAGTCATGAAAATGAAGTAAAATCAATTATGTTAAACCGACAAATAATTAAAATAATTTTTTTTAATACATAGGCTCTTTTTCATTTCTAAGTGATGGCTGTAATGTTCTCAGCAATGCAAAATTTAGATTTTTAAATTTGGGGAGTGGGAGTTCAGAGAGAACAATGACACATCCTACAAATACAATGCAAGAGCTTGGTATTTTTAAGGTAATTTCTCCTTGTTATGGATATCCCCGATGGCTGCCTAAAATCAATTAGATTTAATATAGTGTCACTACATTTCTGCTCCTCAGTACTACGGTAACACATTTTATTAACAATGTGAGAGGCAAAACTGAGTTGTGGAATTTTTTAAATCTAGAATGAAAAAGCAAGATAATAAAAACAAATGCTGCTTTTCTATACACACAGTCATAGGTTGAATTATGGGGTTTTTCCTCTTAGGTTTGCTTTTCATTTCTATGAATATTACATTGGGAAATCATGTTTCAGCTATTTTTTTGGTGTGTGATTCACATGCCCAGGTTGTATAAATTAGCTACATTGACTTCACTGATGGGAGTATGGATTTGTATCCCCATGGAATGGAGAGCATAGATGTGTAACATAGCATAGCATAAAACCTTTCTCATTTAGCAGAGATTATCTAGCTTCATGAGAATTTCCAAGTACTTAATATCTTGGACTAAGGACTAAAAAACTTGGTGGGAGCTTTACCACTGCCTTCTCTGGAGCTAATGGGAAATATTCACATTACTCAGTTTTAAGCTACTAGCTCAGATCATGATTACACAGAAAATTAGAAAAGGTAAAGTTGATTTTTTATGGTCCAAGTCCCTATTTAACAAAAAAGAAAGAACTATATTCTGTTCAGCACTTTTTTGAAATTCAAATTATGTTGATACCTTAGGGAAAAGTCTGACTAGAGGCTAACAGGGTTTGCATGAGCTCTAGATGATTAACCTACTTTAAATTGCTCTCACCACCCTGCATTGGTTAATCGTTTTCTTTAGCAGTGTCTTCAACAATTAGATAAAACAGCATTTATTTCTATTCTATATTTAGAAAAACACAAACTAATCTTATTTTCCCTTTATTTTCCATCATGCTTGGCATATGATGGAACATGTATAGTAGAATTAATGTAAGACAGTCTCTATCCTTGACTAGATTCAGATGAGTTAGTTCTTTACTGTCTCTCCAGGCCCAGTATCCATTACTGTTGAATCAAATACTATGAGTTTCTAACTGGCAGTGAACAAATTTTAAAATTGTCAGGCATTTCCTCACTCAGAGTTTGGTTTATCAGCTGTTTTGGTTTTTTCCTGAAGCATTAGACAACTGATTGAGAAGTTGGGTAAAAAGAAGACAGTCTGTTGTTTTGGTAGCGTTGTGATACAGTTCTGAGTACATGTGATGGTTAGATGGTGTGTTTCCACTCAGGGAACAATTAGACTGAAGTAGGAGGGCTATTGGCTTGCCAGTTATTATAGATGGGCTTTCTAATGGTGAATATATAATGGGGGCAAAAAAGAGGTTTTCAGGTTCATTTCCAGGCCTACCAGCTGCACCCCGCAGCCACAACAAAACTGGGAATATGTAATCTATCTACTTTTCCATTCCTCTGTTTCAGGGATATAAATTTTAGTCTTTGGCTTTTCAAGACGGTGTTTCAGAATGTTGTCAATTACTGGTGTAACAGTGATTTTTTCAAACTACATGGGATTTTGCAATGGCCAGTTCTGCTCTACGTGCAATATATTTGCAATTCACACAGGAATCTGACAAAGGAACTTTTATTGGATCACTAGAAAATTTTCTTTCTGTATCCTCACATTCTCTTATAAAGCTTCTGGTATTTTTGGAAGAAAAATACACTAGGTGGTTCTTACAACACTGTACATGCTTGAACCATAATGTCACAAGTGGTATTTTTAACTTTTCTTAAGATGCTAATTTAACGAGAATTCAAAAGTGTATTCTTTAAAGGCCATATGTAAGAAAGGAACATACAGCTGTGTGTATCAGTGTGCCTCATCATCCCTTTTTTTTTTTCTGGTAGAAAACTAAGTCATCCTATTATTAAGTAGAAATACATTTAGACATTGCTGAGGAAATTTTTTGGATGAAAATAAATACAAGCAATTTATAAAATTGTTCTACATAAACCATACATTTGCAAAGAAGTTTTATATTTTCCCACAAGGAATGCCATCATAATACCAGAATATCCAATTTCTTTTGAGAGAAGGTACTAACCTATGGCTGGTATTGGGGCAGAGTCAGCCTTTATGGCCTCAAATTTAGGAACCAATTATAATGGAGTACAGAAAATGCAATAGCTAGGAAAAAGACTAGGTTTTGACATATGTACACTTCTAGATTGGATAGTGGATCTGATTTTCATTCAGCTATGTGATGAATTCCACAAGAATACCTAATTCTTGTAATTCATGGGACTATCAGGCTAAATAAAATAATTTTCTCTGAACTTTAGAAAATTACCTAATGGCATTGTCAAGAATAACCACGAGAAAAAGTTGGTCTTTTTTCTTTTTAGTTTTCCCGTACACCATCAAGCAGAAATATGTCTTACTAAAGATACTTAGTTATTCAAAAACTTTTATACTTACTGAAAACACACGAACCATTGAAAACTTTTATGTGGCATTGGAAAAGTGCAATGTGTGACATCAGCATGTCCTACAGAAAGAACAGAAGGAATGCTACCTGGAAAAAGTGCTCAAGTGACTGAGAAAGGGACTTGTACCACTGCTGCAGAAGGATGCAGATGAAAAAGAATAGCCTGTCTGATTCTCTGTTAAAAACTTCTTCACCTAACTCTGATTATTGATTAACCTTGAACATGTACCCATAATGCTTTCACTGCAGACCTAAGGTGCCTCTTAACCCCTCAAAGCATTACTGCACTGGGCTCAGCTGCCTGTCCCGAGCAGCAGTGCGTGAATCTTAGCCATGCACAGGGGCCTGTCAGACCTACCTGTGCTTAGATATCTGCTTTATTTACACTGCCTCTAGGTGGCCAGTGCTAGAAGTACTAACGTCAACTGGATAACTAAGACAAGGGTATATTTGTGATGGCAAAGACTGGCTAATTTTGGAGACCTTTTATTTATGAGAATTCCACCACAGTTAAGAAAATACCTACATGTTGGGAGCATTTATTAAAAAGAAAAAGAATTCCACATGCAAAATTCATGCATAATGTTCTTTTTAAATACATCTTCTTCAGGGAATTCAGTGCCATGTTTTTAACATTTCCCAAGCCCATATGTTTCAGAAGCTACATATTTAAATACCTCTTTCTGAGAACTATAATAATAGAGGATTTCATTAACAATTTTTAGGGGTTTAAATTATTGCCACAGAAACTGATATATTATAGTGCACAAAGGAAAAGAGAGAATAGTTTCCCCCCAGCATAGTCTCAGTGTATACAATATGATTTATAGGGAGAATAATCACATAAAAGTACTACGCTTTTCTGTTTGAAAAGATATAAAGCTAGATTTATATCCGAATTAAGAAAGTGTTATCAAAGTAAAATAAAAAATTTTCACCAGCAAAAATCCTACATTAATACTAAGCACATACTGTATATTCTGCATGTAAGCAATTTGTACTTGAAATGGTTCAAAGCTAGGGGGTTTTAGAAAGAAACTGTGAGGAGCTGCTGAAATTCTTGAACAAAAATGATTTTCTAATGTGCTATAATAAATACTTTATGATCCTGTGATTTTTTTTTACTATTTCTACACAGACTATGTACTAGGAAAAACTTCCTTTTTAATCCATCAATTCTACTTCATTTTACTTTGATTAGATTGCCTGCTAGGTCTCATTCATTTAGTACAGACTCAAGTCTTCCGCTTCCCACCCAGTTCCATGTTCCTTGGCCATGGTGGTAGCATGTCATGTACTTGCTGGGCAGCTCCTCTCCTGATCTTGGACCACACATGCTGGAGGTAGTGGATCAGTAGATGGGACAACTAGTTTTGCCTATATTGTCCTGGAACAGAATAGAGGCACCATCATTGCATTTAATGGGAAAGTTTTTGCTGGCTGTTTGTTTGTGCCACCACCCTTTCAACCATGAATTCTCTCCATGCAGAGAGATGTTATTTCCCTGGTGTCACCAACTCCTCTGGTCAGATTTGCAAAAAAAAGGAGATCACTGTGCTGAATTTGAGTATAGCCTTTTAAGCCATGCCAATATTGTTTTTAAATTACATGCTTACTATTTAACAATTAAGATAACGTAAGGCTATCTACACTATGAGCTATTTCATTTTATCCTGCCCATGACCTCTCGTGTCCATCTGTGTACTCTGAATGGCAGCTAAAGTAACTTTATTTTTGACAACTCACTGACTGTGCCTCTTTTCTGTAAGAAAAGAACTTTATGTAAGAATCTGTGTGGGAGCCCATAATGCAGGTGGTCAGCTCACGATGAACTTGCCTGAACTACTGACTTGCCTTGGTGAATTGATGCAAGCTGCAGCCTACTTGTAACTAGTAGACTTTTCACAACAAAACTCAAAATCTGAAAATCTACATGGTCATATTTCTTTTGTGCTCCAGATACTACCATTACACGGGCATAGAAAGTACCTCCACCAGTAATTTTCAGCTCTAAAATGCTGTAGTAATTCCTGTTGGAAGAATCCACATAATCCAGTGTATTTTTTCGTGTTTGCAGTGTGTGATGTAGCTCTGTCAGTAGTTTTGATGAGTTTATCAAAGGTGATTAACTACTAGAAAATTTTCCAGCTCAATTCTCAGGTGGAAGAGACAATCCAAAGAAGCATACTCTAAAAGTGGGAGTGGCCTCAGTACAAACCAGTATTGGCAAAATGAGGTACTTTCAGCTAGCTAAGATAGTGTACCACAGTTACAACTGTGTTTATTTTAGTCCTTCTTGTTGACAAGCAAACAGTCAGAAATTCTCCCTTCTGCTGAGCAGAATTTAGTTTCTGTATCCCACTGCAAGCATCAATTGATCAGATCCAGGAGAAAGTATATGTTGACTTTTTTGACGTTTTATTCCTTTCTGTGAAACAGAATTTCCATTGCAACGGTAAGAAACTGAAAAATCAGCAGTGAATCCAGAGTATGTTTTAGGGGCTCTGTAGGCATGAAATGTGTAAAAACAAAGGTTGGTAAATGCTATTTGACAGTTGGTATGGTATGTGACCCAGTACTCTAGGTGGTCTGTTGAGGCTAAGTCGTCCTTCAAGCCAAAGAAGTAAAAAAAAAGTTAGTAGGACATTTTGGATAGCTCTGAAGACCTAACTGTTGGCTTGGCCATGCCCTCATGCTCTAATCATAAAGTAGTTTTTCCACCATTTCAAGCCAAAATACAAGTTTTATAGGGTATTTTCAATCTCTTAGTATTTTTCTTTTGAATTCTATGACAATATCAACACGGTGAAACTGAACTATGACATTTCCTGGAATGCCCTGGCTGTATTAAACCTTGCCCTCTCTGAACATGTGTCTGTACTGAGAATAAGACACAAGGTATTTATTGCCAGAGTCTGAGAACTGCATATGCCTCTACCCAATACCATTTAATCTCTTGGAAATGTTTGAGTATCATCATGTTACAACACAGAATTTAAGCTTACATGATCTGGGAAAGCTGCTGTGTACTCTTTTTCCCTTAATTTCCCTGGCACAAATCTCAGCTGATGCATATCTTTATCTTCTCCCAAGTACAGGTTTATTGGTGAACTTTTAAGATTTCACATCCTGTTCATAAAATTATTGCAGCAGCAACGTAACAACAGTGTATACAGATTATTGACTTTTTTTACTACAAATATTTAATTGGCTTGATAGCAAAATATTTAGAGATAGCTACAAAAAGCAAAACAAGAATTTCATTTAATACATAATTCAGCTGAACTCACTATTGGACTGTTTCTGACACAGTTTAGATTTGAGAAAGAAATTTAAACATACATATTTCCTATATAGTACTAAATATTAAAACAGAGAACATGGTATAGCATCATTCTTGATATACTGCATAATGAGTGGAAGGGGTAATTGGCACTGGCTGTGACTTCAGTTCATTGCTAGCCTCAACCATTACTGTCCAAAGTTGCATTTTAGGCTGAATGCTGACTATTCTGTCTGTGGAGAAACTTTCTGTTCCCTCTAATTAAACTGGATAATGCAATTCATGAACTGTTTCTGGATCAGTGCTTTCCTTACTTTAATGTAAATCAATGAAAAATAAGTAGGCTTCTGCAGGAGGAAATAAAAGTACAAATTCCATCTCAGAAAAACAGCCCATGAAGATTTGTCAAAAGTAGAGCACATAGGTGACCTACAGCCTTTCCTGGGCTTAATGCACAGTGCTTGCCTTGGAAATGCTAAGGGCCAGGCGGAACTATTTCATGCTACTTCGCATGAGTTATCAGATCCTGCTGCTTGTACATAGCCAAATAAGCCAGAGTTTGAAGTAAGTTATCAAATCTTGGTACCAATGCACCACCAAACAGTGGTTTTGCAATAGGCTGCTGTGGAACGACCAAAACAAATCTCTGTAAAAGGGAAACCAGAGCACGTCTGTGACTGCAATCACAACAAAAAAGGCTGCAGCTTGCCCAGTGCAGTAAATCCACTACCTCTAGAAACCTCTTCTCCAGCAGGTTTTGCTACTTCAGCTTCTCTTGAGAACTGGAAGATATGACAGTCCCTACTAAGAACAGAAATGCAGCACCAAATTAGATTCTCCTAGCCCTTCTCCAGTTTCTTTCCCTTTGCTTGTGCAAAGGGCGCTTCAAATGATTTGTGTTTCTTCTGTGGCCTGAAGCATTCTTCCTTTAACAGAGTGAATAGCTCCCTATATTAATCTGGAGAGACATCATTTGGGTAATAGTGCATGATGTGTTGCTCCTAGAGGAAACCAAGTGGGATTTTAGACAGTAAAGCAGAAATTGGGTTGCTTTTCTACTTTTAATAATGTACCTGTTCAGATATATGTCTTTTTCTTATTTGCTGGCAGAGGGTGTGTAGGTCTTTTTTAAATATTGTCACAAGATGCAATTAAGGTGATTTCCAATTTCTAACGTGATGTAATTTAGAGAAAAATATTAATAGGTTTTGGTGTGAACCAACATTCCCACAACCTTGTAGTTGCTATGATAAGACAACTTTGTTGTCTGGGAAGCCAGAAAAGCCCAAACTTTGTGACAGTGTTCCAAATCTGTACTGAACAAATCTGTTGAAATTCCCATTTTAAAATTCTCCAAGAACCTTTCATATGCAGATTCTGAGTATTTAGATCTCATTTAATGCATGTACTTTATAACTTTCTAGGATGTTTAACAATAACACTTCGGTTTCTATGAAGATTTAGGCATATTATAGACCAGCAGCAAAAGCCCTTCAGTCCTGAGGGGCAACAAGGTGGATGACAACAGCCAGGTGTCAACTGCATGGGAACGATGCCCATGATTGTAAGGGGTTGGTAGGGAAGATGACCAGGCCTCTAGCTACAAAGCCCAAGCAGAGAGCACCTTTAAAAAGCTGCTTATCATCACATATCAGATTCTCAATTTTATCTCTGTCCATTGCTGGTTTTGTCAGTTCAACTGTTTTCCCCAAACTATTTCTCCTGTGTACTTTTTCTTGCCTTCTAAGCCTCAGCGAAATGAAAATGTTTAAAACCATAAATTGAAAAGGCATAATTTGTTTTCCATTATGTGAAATGAATCCTTCTAAACATGGACTGTCTAGATAAAAAAAAAGGTCAAAATTATCTGTTAAAATGTTAAAAACAGTAAGTCAGTCTTAATATTGTATATGGTAACACATTCTTCCTCCATATTTTTGAAATTTTCATTTCTTAATAACTAGGATTTCATCCACTTGAGTTAGCTCCTATCTCTTCTGTGTAGCAGTAGTATTTGTTGCCATCTAAGAACCCCCTTAAAAGAGGAAGGAGCTACTGTTTAGTGTTGAATTGTAAGGAATTAAGAAATTCCCATGAAAATCTTTTTTTAATTATGATGACAGGATGCAGGTGAAAGAATGACAAAAGGATTTCTTTCATGAGACTAAGACTTGCCTTGCATAAAGAACTGCACTGGAGTAGGCCTAAAATAGATGTCTATGACTGTATCTGCCAGAGGTTACCAGCAGTTCCTGGTAAGAGAAGTAAGAGGCTTCCTGGTGTTTCTCTTAGCATGGATCTAACAGTTTAGTCACAGTCTGAGCTCTACAGTCATTATCTACCTTAGTTTTGTCACCTCCAAATGATTCTTTAAATATTTATGCATAAAGTGTTTAAATGTGACAAATGCAAGCAAAATCCTGTGAAATTAAAAAAAAAAAAAAAAGAATTAGAGCTAGACTACAGATTCCTTAACACTGTGTAACTGATTTTCCCAAGTGAGAGAGTACTTAGCATACCTTAATATCAGACTCAAGATAAAGCTTCCTGAACGTACTCACTTTTGAGTGAAAAAAACCCAAAAACCCAAACTGAAAGCTGTGCAGAATATAGATCTCTGAACCCTTACTTATCTCTGCCCTTGTATTTGTCATCCTCCTACCAGAAATAATCAGAGCCATCTTAAATTCTGCATCTTAATCTGACTAAATAATTTCCATGTAGATTTACCTTCCAGGGGTCTGTTTATGATCTTCAAAGCTATTTCATCTTAAGGAACACTGTATCTTTGATCGTATTGTTTCAAAATGTATCCTATCGCACCAGTAAAAGGAAGTTAACATTTAGAGGACACCTTCAGGTAATTCAGAATCCTAAAACAATACAACCATAATTACTTGGAGAAATACAAATAGAAATACTTGGAGATCAAAACAGGGATCTATTCCTCTTCTTTCTTATTAAGGGAAGATTTTACAAAGAGAAGAACCCTTTCTGAAATTTCACATGTATCAATAAACCATGAGGTGTCATCTTTCTATGCCAGCACCCAGAGATTGTAAATGTTAGAGAATCAGGAAAAAATCAAGGACATTCTTGCAGATAATCTCAACTATGTCTTTTGTCCTGCATAATTGCACTTCTCTTTTTGTCCTGCCTGTAAGTTTGAACAAGATTTCTAAGGCTCAGGAAAAATCCAGTACCAGCAAGGGGAACCTGCTGTATGTCATCCCCATTGTGCCCCCTGCCTGTGTCTTTGCTCCCTGAATCCATAGTGTTGTGACCTACAAGGAAACTTCCTTCTATGACAATGGTTTTATGCCAAGAAAGAGACAGAGAATAGTTGTGGTGGCAGCTTGCTTTACTCTAACAGCCAGGTACTTCCTTCTTTTACAGAGCACAAATCTGTTGTGTCTATTTGGGAGGAGAGAGTGAAGCACTAAATTGTGGGATTCAGTGTGGCCAAATCAGCACAGTCTGCAGTAATAAATAAAGTAACCAAAACATGGATACCTCCATTGCAACTAATAAAATCAGACTACTACTTCAAAATCTAGAAGCAAACACAATCACAGTATATCCCAGGTTGCTGCTTTTCCCCTCTATTTTTTATAAGAATGACGTTGTCCTGCCCATTGAAACTCATTAAGGTACGAATTACTCATAAGTTGCGAAGGAAAGTCATGTTACTTAAGATCCCTCATTGACCATTCATGCTATGATGTTGAAAGTAGTTTTATTTATGATGTTTCACTGTTTTTTCAATCTACAATATATCAGAAAATTTATCATAAATTTGTAATGAACTCATGATTTGATGCCATTAACAGCTGCACAAACAATACAAGCTGTAGATCTTCAGTTTTGAAAATTCAATTTTATGTTCAAGTGACAGATTATCTGAAGTTTAGACTTTAAGTCATCCTGCCAAAGGCTATTTCCTCTTTGTGCAATATCTGTAGCTGATTCCTGGCATACTTTCTAAAATTAAAAATATGAGACACTTCTGAAATATTTTCAAACTTGATGCCTCATTGATTTATACAATTATTCTGATATAAGCAAGCACTAAAAAAGGCTTTGGTTGATTCCTGGGGACACTAAAAAGTTCCAACTCTCTCTAAACTCAGTTAACCAAAATTGCACTACCTATATACACATCCAAATAGGAATGGGAGGAATACCTGTTCTGTTCTCTCCTTTACTGCTGGACAGTACTAAAATCTATTCTATATTCATGCTAGCAAAGGCAAAGAGACTTGAAGTACTCTTTTGTAAATCATATTTTATTTCTCCCTACCTTAACATTTGAATCAGTATATTTTTATCAGAACCATTCATTTTGTTTCGATGATACACTGAAAACAAAGACTCAATTTTAACCAGTAATGAAGTTTTTGTGTAAACTAAAAGCAAATGCTGCAACTATTTTGACAAATTCAAAGGATTGGAAAGGACGTCACTTCAAAATGTAGAAAGCAGTAGTGGAAAGTATTTCAGATAAGATTATAAATTGAAATGAGCCCAATGCAATAACTATTCATAGATAGATAATGACTATCCACATAGTGCCTTATAGGATTTAAACAGTATTTTATGCCTTCCAATGAATAAACAATAATTCTGTGAAAAAAATATGATGGTATTACTCTTTGTTCTGAACAGTCAAGATAGCCTTTTTTATGAATACTTTTTAAATAAGGAGTTCTAAGGATAATACTTTTTGAAATACGATATGCACGTGCCAAAGAATCCATTTGAAAGCACTGCTCTTTGTGATTTTACACTGCCAGTAAGACATAGCAATTTAAACTCGCTCTGTCAGATATGCCATTTGTCTCAGAGATTACACAGCACAAGCCTTCTTTTTAAGCTTGTTACTACTAAGTATCCTTCAATACATTGGGGATGGTATTTAACACTTTGCCTCTTACCCTGAAACTGCTCTCTGCGAAGGGAATTGCTTTGTCACAGATAATTCATAATAGATCCACATACTTTAATTTAAAAATATGGTAATTTACAGCACAGAGTTACCAGTACCATCAAATATTTCCTGTAAGGATAACTACGATGTTTGAACTAAGAGTACATATTTGCTAAAACCTCAAAAAATTTGTATTTGGAAGTAAAGGAAGATTAATTATAAGAAGGTATCCTTGTATCATTGTTCAATGAGAGGAATAAGAAATTTCCTTTAATGCAAATGAAAACCCAATGTGAAAATGCAACTGTGAAGGGCCATAATATTTGCTGTCCCTATAGGAAAGAAGGGCAAACTGAGAACTGACAGTTTCTGCTGGAGGTTGCCATGAGACTGGCCACTGGTTGCCATGAGACTGGTCCATGGTAGTCTTTGCAGATACCTCAGCTGTCTCACTGGCTTTCTTAATTCCTGTGGTAGCATAGTGTAACATCTTTTCAAAGCCTTACTTCAGTATTCTCTCTTGAGAGTCCACAGTACAGTATGCAGTTAATCTGATATGGGTGCTGCTACAGGAGCCTGCAAAGCCACAAAACTAATAAGCTGTAGAGCAAGGAAGAGAATTAACTTTTTCTCCCCCAACACATTTAATAGCCTAAATTCCACAGAACACACATAGACAATATTTTTATTCCCTATCTCATGTTGATAAATGCAGGAAAAAATTAGGAGCTTGATCCAGTGTGAGATGAAATCCAGGTTGTCCTTTGCAGTCTTCCTTTTTTTTTTTTTTCTCCTCTCTCGTCAAATAGACAAAATGCTTGCAACTAAAAATTGAATTTGAACTCTGAAATGTAACTTTATACTGAATCACATTCAAAATTTGAAGGTTATGAACAGGTCATTGTAATTTTGTTATTCAGGCACTTAATTCCTTACTTTTCAGCCCTGTATTTGGTGTAGCTCTCTTGCCTGCTTTTTTCACATAGTTTTCCCTTTTGTATGTTTGACTGCAATAGTGAGAGAATAACCACTGTATTTCATTCAGAATGTATTTTTGGTGAAGTAGTTCTGTTTCCCAAGATTTCTTGCATCTCAGTGTATTTTTCTATTGGGAAAGAACCCATTGCTAGAGCAACTAGATTTCAAATAAAAATGTTTTAGCTAAGAGGCCTTTTATTATTCTGAGTTCCAACTGTGTAGTACTCTATTTTTCTTGGACAGCAAGAATAACTAGTTGTTAATTGCGTCCGTCTCTTTTGATTCATAATCCCTATTGTTTTTGAAAATTGTGGGCAAGTTAAATAGCAGAGAAGAGGAGAAATATTACAGGAAAAAACATAAAAGGTTGTAGGGGAAAAGAAACTAAAGAAATTAGAAAAGGAGAGAAAGACTAAAGAACAACTACAGGAAAATAGAGATTACTGCTCTTTTCTTGAGACTTTTATATGAAATCTCATAAACTGAGCATGATCCTCTCCCCTTTCATTCCCGTATCACACCTTCTGTAGAGGTACCAAGACCATACATTTCTAGCACAGCTCCAGTCCTGCACCAGGACCCCACTTGCCTGAATCAGCAGTTTTATTTGTGATCTGTCAACCACATCAACTTCCAGGCTGAAAAGAGGCCAGTGTAACTTTGCAGCCACAGATACTCCTCCAAACATTGCCTTGCTCAGAAGCAGAATCCTAATAATGTCAGCCCTTCTTTCTCACATGACAAGGCAGAGTCACAGCACTTCTGATTCATAGGACTGAGTGCCTGCATCCAACATGGGGTGAGAGCTAACAGATACCCATTCTGTTGTGAGAGCCAGTGCTGAAATTCAGTGCATTGAAGGAAGTTGAGAATTCAAAACTTCTGTAAGGTCACAAAATTCCCAAGTAGGGATTACACCTCACTGCACGTTTGGGGCAGGAGTTTCACACGCACTATTGGCTCAGCGCCATCTCCATATGGGGTCAGCCTCTTACTGCTTTCATTTGCAGCAGCAGGTATCTGATATTGACTGTTTTGGGAAGCTCACCTGAAAAAAAATTTTCATACTCATTCTGATATCTGAAGTGAAATGCATGCAGTATTGCAGGCTGCTAAAGATGACTGTGCAGACTGAACTGCAGGGCATTTCACATCCTCATAATTACACTCAGTGCATTGAGAAGAACAGCTCTAGGCAGCTAGCAGGTAGGGAGGTTTCTTTGACTCTTGCTTATCTCTGCCACATTCCTAGCTGGACACATGGCAACCTGGTTGACAGTCTCAGTAGATTCAACAAGGACTTCTCTTGCAGGGAAACCCTACCCTTATTTGCATTAGAATTAATTCCTCCAGCTCCAGATTTTAGGCATGCTGGTAGAGTGTGCTGGGTCCTTCAGTGTATAAACAGCACACTGCTCTCAGATTAGTGCCTTCTAAAGAACACAGAATTCACTAGGGAGAAAAAGAAAACAGTTTCCACAGACAGCTGATAATTCTCATAGATTTGGGGGATTTTTAAAATTAAAAAATACAGTAATCTCCATGTTCTGCAAATGGCTGTGGGAGACATATTATAGAGTGCTGGAAACTTTACACAGTATGAACAAAGGCTGAGGTGTGATACTTAGCTCTCTGTTTCATTTCTTCAGTTGTACATGTAGCTCTCAGTGTTATTGCTTCTCTTTTCTTTTGTCTTTCTTATTTATTTTCTCTCTTATGATTCATGTTGCACAGTATTCTGGTAGAGATAGCAATTTCCATTTATTCTGTCATGTGAAGACTGACTGTACGATATTTCTTTGTTCAGTCCTCCTACTGATTCATTCCCAAATTGCAGAAACAGTGGGTTTCATATGTATTCAGCTATCTTCTTGTCTAAAGGATCAATACAAATGCATTATATTTAGTTGTTAAAGCCATTAATTAATTCTAGTTTGAACTTCAACTTAACTACGTAACATAAATTTTAAATGAAGCGTTTTAGAGATCCAATATAGGAAACAAAGTATTCTGAAATTTGTCATGGAATGAATCCTTGTCCCTTCCAAAATCAGTTGGGTTTAATCAAATAATTTTCTATCAATAAATCCAAAAGGATTTTCACCCTTTAAATGACTTATTTCATTTACAGATTTCTTTCAAAAGAAGCTGTTTCAAAACAAAGAATGCACGGCATTTTGTTTGGCCTTTTTTTAAATGTCAAACTAGGGCATATTCCTAGCTGAAATAGTTAAATCATAAACTCTAATTTCAAGAGGCATCAGTTTGTTTTTATAAACCATATTTTGCAAGTATTTATTGCTTTACAGATTGTGGTGAACATATATTTTCTTCCTGAAAAAACATTTTGACAGAAAGCTGTCAGTCAGCTCTGTGGAGAACCCAAATGATTAAGATGTTGCTTAACAAACCCCTAAGGTAGACCAGCACTCACAGGCTCATAGTCCATATCAAGAGGACAGAAAACATCCTCACTGAGACAAGGACAATTTCTCTAGCATTCACTTTTATCTTTCTCTAGCATTCAGCAAGTAACTGTGCCAAAAAGAAACATCGTAAGTATTTTTTGGAGTGACACTGTCAAAGAGATGACAGGCTGTGTCCCAACCTTCTAACCAGGTCATCTTCACGGCTGCTCACACGAGGCTGTCTGCTGGTAGAAGGTGTTTTTCTTATGCTGCCTCCAAGAAACAAAAAATCAGAACAAGATTTTTTTTTATCCCTAATTAATGATTTTTTTAAAAAATGGAAGCTGCTGAATTACATGCAAATATATGTAGGTTTTTATATATTATAGAAATAATTATATCTATATATAATATTTATAATATATTTTATATTTATATTATAAAATATATATTTTTAGATATGCATTTATATGATGTTTTTCAGTTTTATACTGCAAATAACAAGACCTTACTTTATCATGATTGAATAAATTTGAGTTGTTGGGTACTTCTGGAACAAGTGTTAAATCCTGTAAGGGTAGTGTATACTTTTGATGCTTATTTCAAGTATTGAATTGGCAGAAGGGCTGTTTTTCACCACTGGGCTTGCACTTTCTAGGAAACTTTACCATAGCAAGAAACCTCACCATACTCTTAACGTTCTGGCGTTCTTATTTACTTAGCAATATCATAAACTCTCTAAGAGTAGAGCACATATGTGTCTTGACAATGCTGTGTCACCAAGGCAATGAAGAAGTGAGCTGTATTCTCAGCTACCTCTTCAAAATGTGACATTTCCTTCAACAGAGCTTAGTTTGGCTAAGGAGAAAAACAGCTCATCCACAGTGTATCAGGAAGCCTCTACACAACTGTAATGATGCCAGTAGAGAGATGCCTGCATCTGTCTAGACATTTTCTGTCTTTGTAGCGAGAGTTTAAATCTACTTTGAATCAAATCATCACAGCACACTGCTGTGATTAGTGCCTTGAAACTATTTTGATATGAAGGCAGAATAAGCCACCTTTTAGAATTTACTCTTCCCTTATAAAATGTGAAGTATTTTCATGTTGGACTAATTGGCAAGTGAGGACCCATGTTTCCATGAACGGCTGCACCCTCTACAGCCTCCCATCCCAGAATCATAAAAAAATGGTAAAATTGTGTTCCAAGTATGAGCTCATGGTATTTTAAACACTGCACAGCATGTTTTCAAGTTTTCTCTTTCATCCAGTCCTCCAGGTTTCGATACATTATTTATTGAGAAAATACTTATTTCAAAAATGTTGGAATTCAGAGTGTATTTTCTACCCTGTTCTTGCTGCCACAGCATCATAACAAAAGATGGACTCAAGCTTTTAAGGAAGTTGAACTGAAATTGTAGTGTTATTTGACACAAGCTCTGCACAAGGAGAAAACAGTCTCCTATAAATAGCAGGATTCTACTACTGCTTCAGATTATGTCTCTCATCTCTGAATGTTCAGGCTATGGGAAAAACTGGAAGTTGGTGTGTCACGGCCAAGATTTGCAACTTTTCTAAATATTAATAGTATTACCCTCCTTTTTTTTGTTGTTGTGTTATTAAGTCGTTCTCCATTTGTTGAGGAGTTAAGTAACATCACCCTAGTATTTATCTGTCATATGGGGAAGGGCCAATTGCAGGAATTCTGCAAAGGCATACTGGACCACAGTTTGAATAAGAGCACCAACTCCAGGTTAGGAATTGGCTAAAAAAGGAACAAACCCTAGAGGCTTTTTCATGTCTCGCTTTTGCTTATCTTCACTGGAGTACTCCATCAAGGTAATAGGCTGTGCTCACAAGGGCCTGTACCTTACATAAGAATGGCAAATGCTCAGCTCTTCTGCAAATTGTGTTGGATAGATGCTGTACATATGAAATCAATATTAATTACATTAAAACACCTGTATTACAAAACAGTAATAATTATTGAATCATAGAATAGGCTGAGTTGGAAGGAACCATGAGGATCATCTTGTCCAGCTCCTGGCCCTGCACAGGACCAATCCCAAGATTCACACACACATCTCATGTGCCTGAGAGCATTGTCCAAGTGCTTCTTGAACTCGGTCAGGCTTGGTGCTGTGACCACTTCCATGGGGAGCCTGTCCCAGTACCTGACCACCCTTTGGGTAAAGAACCTTTTCCTGATACCCAACTTCAGCTTCCCCTGGCACAACTTCAGGCCGTTCCCTCGGGTCCTGTCACTGGTCACCACAGAGAAGAGATCAGTGCTGCTCCTCCTCTTCCCCTCACAAGGAAGCTGTAACTGCAGTGAGGTCTCCCCTCGGTCTCCTCTTCTCCAGGCTGAAAGACCAAGCGGCCTCAGCCGCTCCTCATACGGCTCCCCCTCAAGGCCCTTCACCATCTTCGTTGTGATTCTTTGGATGCTCTCCAATAATGTCCTTTTTTTATTGCGGTGCCCAAAACTGCATGTAATATTCAAGGTGAGGCTGAATGAGTGCAGAGCAGGAAAATCACCTCCTTCGGCTGGCTGGAGATATATTATTTACTTAAAAATAAAAATAATTTTTACTTTGAAAATAAAAATAAAAATATTATTTACTTAAAAAATGCAATTTACTCTAGCATTTTTTAAATGTTCTGAATATTTGTAAGACCTTTTGAATCATTAATGGGTAACAGAAATAGATGAAACCATCCTCTGGTGGATTTAAAATATAGATGCTTGCAGAATGTAGTAAATCATTAGGTTTTTTTTAAAAAATTGTTGACGAACATTAGTATCTGTGTCTCAACAGTTGCAAAAGAAGTATTTTTAATGTGCTCTATTTTTTCTTTAGCTTTTAGTATTGGCATTATACTTCATAGCTTACATTAATAATTCACAATAGAGATTAACCTACAACATACATATTATGGATTTACTTTGGGACTATTCCCCTTACGATTCCCTTAATGCTCTTCTGTCCATGCCTGATTGTATTCTTTTTTTCCTCAGTTTGTTGTTCTTTCTGACCATCCCTTTAGATTTCTGTTATTTCTTTTTGACGCTTTTTTTGCCCACTTAAAAAGTTTATAGAGATGCAGATTGTAAGAACTCCATCACCTGTGGTTTACTAGAAACCCTGACTTGAAATATTGAGTATCTTTTAGCTGAGTGCTTGTTCTGCCTAGAGGATATGTTAGGAGCTCTGCATGAGTAAAGATGTTTTCGTATGATCCATATACTGCATACTCATTTGGAAGTTATTTATAGATGTGCTGTGCTGTTTCCATTTTCTATCCCTTTCTCTCTCTCTCTCAAGATTAGTATTGCTTTCTGCCTCCCTCTGAATGTGAGCATTTCTGTCATTATAATTCTGCTACTCTGATCTGTTATTGTTCTACCTCCTTTATTTAGTACAAGTCATTAATTGAACTTCATACATTTCGGCAAAAGGAAGAAACATGATACAAATGGATTCAGGTGCTGTCACATCACAAACAGGACAGATAGTGTGTTACAGTTCTACCCAGGACAGTAAATATTTGAATTCATTGTTCACTCCCAAGTTTTGGGGGAAAATATGGGATTAATTTTGTGGTGAGTTAACCTCAGATCATCTCACTCTCGCTTCTTCCTTTTCTCTGTCAAGACATGATGCTGTACTTCAGCTGTAGCTGAACAGTCACCTTTACCTGTTTTGAGCGCAGGCCCTCACCGGAGGTGTGATTCCCATTGCTCCCTGGATTCATGGCCAACCCTACATCACCACACTACCATTTGTACAGCCAGATGATCAACTGGATCATGGACTAATGTGGCTAAAAAAACTAAACAACCAAAAAAAGCAAAACATCAGTTGGCTCAGACTCACTGCACTGCCATGTAAATCTGGGAAAAGAAAGTGCAATCACACTTAGCAGCAGCTGCCCATATATATCTTGCAGTAAAGCAGCCATGGAATTTTGTCAATCAGGCAGTAGGCCTGGGGGATGGGAGGGAAAAACCCTGTTGACTGTTTGAGCTACAGATCAGGGCTCCCTCTTTCACAAGTTCGGGTGTCTCAAAGTTGAATCAGGAAGGTGTCAAGAAACATTGGACTTGCATAGAAAAAAGGCATTTGCATGACAGTAATCAAAAAACCCTTTTCAAGACAATACTGTGAAGATCCCATTTTTTTTTTTCCACTTAAAATAGTCTTCAGCAGCCCTTACTAATGTGAACAGAGAAAAACCAGCATAAAATAAAGGAAGATCTGTCCCAAAGGAGTTAATGTGTGGGAGAAGAGGAAGTGACATAGTACTAAGTTCATCTTAGCTTACAGTAACAAATTGTTTCAGCAAAACTACATGGAGGAAGGAATTTGGCTGAGTTCTTGAAACAGTGGGAGTGGAAATGAGCTGCTGGAGGTTGAAACAAATTGGTTTCTGGGGCTCTTGGGATGTCATGCCAGCCCTGTGAGCAGTACACTGTGCATTGCTTTTGATATTAGTCTGTTTGTAAAGAGAATAAAATACCCAATGACTGTATCTATTCATTTTCTTCCAAACAAGAAGTAATCCTTCCTAGAGCCCAAATTGTCCATAGGACTTGAAAATGATGATGATATGGAGTGCATTAGCATAATCAAATAGTCATAAATAAACCATTTTATGATTTTCAGCTGTATGATTTCAAAAAAAAGCTGGACAAAACTTTTCCAACACTTGCTTTCAGAAATAAAAAGAAACCCATTTGAACTTGGCCACTTCAAAATGTACTCTTGGCAATGGAAACTTTGAAAGATGCAGCATATTTGGCATCATTTATATCTGTTGGCTTATATTACTTCTAATATAAGCATTTCAAACAAATATAGGATGTTTTCTTAGCTCTCTTGGAATGTTGACATTAAATCATCCATACCACAGGGATACTTGTCTAAGGATTGCATAGTCTATGATGCCCTTGCTTTGAAGAAAGAACAAAGATAACACTAAATCTGATGGTGAAATAGTTTAACAGAAACAGCAGCACCAGACTAATTCTGATTTTTGGATCCAAAAAGCAATCAGTAGTGAGAAAAAAAAGATTAATATCTAGATAACTAGAAGGGTAAAAGGACCAGAAAAAAATCAGGAATATTAAGGAATAGTAATGCAATGTTATTTTTGGGGAAAGAATGGGATCCTATGGAATATTTCTGAATATCAGTCTTAGCCAGGTAGAATATATGAGCATTTTAGTTAATAAGTTACATTTTATAGTATTATTTTCTAGTTACATATATAAGTCAAGCCTATATAATGAATCTTAATAGCATTAAATACTCCTATTAATATTTTTAAATTCTTGAGTGCATTGAAATACTTCATTACATTAATATTAGCAGAAGCACAAGTGCCAGATTCTGCTCCCACTCACGCTGGAATTGTGCAGTTCACTGGATGGAGATACTCCAGTTGCAACAGGATCACTGAATGTAAAGCAACATCATTCTTTCTTGCCATAGTCAGTTAAAAATTAACTCAAATATCAATAGGCAGTGTGGATTCTTTTTCACCATAACAAAGATTGAGATTCCATGTAGGTGCTCTGGTTCCAGGGGAGAAAACCCTCAAAACTGTGTAAATTTTTTTGTTGAGGAGAAAATTAAAGAAACATTCCCTACCATAAATAACTTTTTCCCCCCAGCATTGATACATTATTCATCAATAACTTACCCTTGTTAGAACTTCTACAATTAAGGAAATGTCAGGATTTGCTCATGCATCTTTTGAACATAATATTGTATTAGCAAAATATAATAGTAGATGAAACAATATCAAAAATGAAATATAATAAAATATATATCATCAAAATATAATGTATATCATCAAAGGAATATATAAACCCCATAATAAACGCAAACACCCCCCTTCCCCCTGCTATTACAGAACGTGGTGACATTTAAAAACACTGAAGGATTTCTGCACAATAGAGACATTTGAGAGAAAGTCTCACCTCTGTTCTTGGTGTGATTTACTTAGACTGAAATGTCAGGTTAAAATTTCAAAGAAGAGAAAAAGCCCAGCTGCTCTCAAAGCAGGGAGAGGCAGGGCCTGCTTCACACCTTGAGCTGGCAGGCTCTTTCTTAAGATAAATGAGGGAAAAGCAACCGAAAGCCAATACTTCCATAGGAACATCTTACAGTTTTTGCTCTATGTGCTTTTGCAAAGGTTTTCGTAGTCAGAAATGCAGTTTCTCTTCAGAATATGTTTTTAAGCACCTTTAAACATATCGGTACTTTGATGTCCATACAGTTTCCATTATTGAAACCATTTCATATGATTTGGTTTTTAGCTTACTAGCATGTAGCATTACATGTTTCCGAACAATCAGACTAGAAAAATAGGGAAATGTAGAGAGCTCTTCTCAGTGACAGAAAAGGGATACACTTCTTCAGTTAATTTACAAGATTCCTTTGTTTGCCAGTGTATTTATGCATATATTTTTATTTTTAAAATTATTACTGTATTTAATTTTGACATCATAAATAATCTTTTCTATAAACATATTGCTTAGGATAAAACAGTGCATCCAAATAATTTTTGCTCTTTGTCCTTTTTTAGTGCTTTTTTCTTGCTGTTTTCCTAGAAGCATTGCATTCTGGTCATTTTAATTACTTAAGAGGGGCTTTCAATGAAAACCTTCAAGTAAGAATGTTTTGAGATGAGAAAATATTCTTGCTATCTGTGTGAAGAGCTTTGGGATTCCTTGTCTTGTCACTCATCTTCCGAACCAAACATATTAGTTTTCATCGGCAAAGACTTGTTGTCTCCTCAGCTTTGTTAGTAATATCTTGTGGAAAAAAACACTGATTTTAGCTCTGTTCCATTCATCAAATAAAAAAAAAATTCCCTGCCTTTATACAATGGCAGAGTGATTACAGCCATTTCCAGCGGCTTACATGGTAACAAGATTATCTATAAATGGCACAAACCCACATTTCTGTAATAACTGGAAAAATGGAGGAGGGTAGAATTTATGCCCAAGTTTATCTCCTCCAGTATTTCTGTGTTTGCTCTATAAAGCTGATTTACTGATCTGTTTTCTGCTACTGATGCTAATGTTTTGAGGTGTCTACCAAAAGGAGGAAAAAGAACAGAGAAAACTTTGAAAGGCAGAGAATCTAGAACAAAACCTCAATAAATCCATTAGCTAATCATAAATATAAGGGGGTTTACACATCCAGCCTATCCTGCCTAGAAAAGCTAAATTGTGTTACAGTACAATTTCATTTTTGTAAGTCCTCCTGTGTTCTGTCTGTGCACCTGCATTTAAATTTGAGAATCTCTGCATAACATGCTGCAATAATTTGCTGCCTATTAAAAAAAAAGTTCTATGTTTTCCAAGTAATATTATCCTTCCCAGCCATAAAAAATTGGTGTAAACTTTTTTAGAAAGAAAGTAGTCATAAAATGAAAAATTAACAATTGCCTTTAAAAAAATCATACTGGAATATCTGTTCACTTAAGAGGTGCCCCTGTGATTTCATCATCTTCCTTTCCCTTTTTCTTCTTTTCTTTTAGATCTCCTTATTGAAACTGGAAGCAGTGCATTGATCATCTTGAAAGATCAGAGGCACTAATGAGTTTTCAAAAAAGTATTTTTTCATATACCTCATACCTGCAAGCTTTCCTTTGAACAGACAGACACAATCTGGGTTTACTGTTGTCCACAAAACATCCTTGTGGGTTTTCATCTTAGCTCTGCCAGGAGTGCCCTTGGCCATAGAGTTGATCAGATTTAACATATATTTTGCTTCACAGTAACACTCTGCCTTTTACAGTCACAAATATTGTAACTGTAGTTTTAATCTCCTTTCACTTGAAGTTAATTTTAAAAAAGAAAATATAAATAATGAAATGTACAACTGAGCTAGTAGTTTCCTTAGGAAAACTTAACATTGTCAGTGTTTTCTGAAAGTTGTACCTTAATTATTCATAGAGATCTATAACAAAACAAATGTTTTAGCAATAAATATGGGCTTAGATACACATGGCATACGAAAAGATTTTTTTTTTAAAGTGGGGCTATTAATATTCTTATTTTACTATCAAACTTATGCAAACACCATTGCACCACCCTTCAGAGGTTATTTTCTGCAACAGGTCTTTGCTATTCAAAATGACTCTGGCAAAGCAACTAAAATCTGAAACGCATCCACTGTTTTTTTCTGTACTTGGGTTCCTTCAGTAATAACAGATCAAACACAAAATGATGTTTGTAGGTGCATTTCCTTGGCCTTCTCCTAATGGTAACTGGATAGATGCTGTTTGCTTTAGCTACTGCAGATGATGTTCAGTAGCCCGTTTCCCTCTTGAAAATATGTTGCCTCATGCTCCATGATTTTTATCAACATTTATATTATAAAAGTTACAGTGGTTGAAGGTCTTGCTGTCAATATGATTTCTACTATACAGGACCTCTGTCCCTCATCTGAGCGATCTTGGAGATCCCAGAGCAGCAGCTTAGGCACACAAAAGTACCCTTGTGCCAGTTTCTTTCTTCTTCTGTGAAAAGATACAAAAGTCTAGAACGCCAAAATCTTCCCAGGCTTCTGTTATCATCTACATCCTAGTGAATTGGGGAGCGGATTCTGGCATCCATTCTAAACATAACATCTCAAAGAACAATTACTGTTGGAGTAAGTGTCTTTAGCTCCTCTTTTCCCCATGTGCTATTGAATCTTCTTGTAAGTAACTGATCAGCAGAGAGCCGATGTTGCCTTCAGAGAGTGTGTATCCATCAAACTGTGATGCTAGGAGTTCTCTCCAAAAGGGACTTTGGAGCCCAAGGCACCTTTGAGTACAAAAATTATTCTCCTTCTGGATTCCTCACATATTCTGATGAAACCTGCTGCTTTTACTAGGTCTAGCAGTGTCATGAAGGAGAAAAAGAGTACACAAAGTCACCCCAAAGTTTATGATGCCTCTTCAACAGCGCATACTCTGTCTGTCACATCTGCGAGACAGCAGCTATTTAAATGATGGCAGTGTTACTGCAGAGTCTTAAGGGAGTAAATGTCTTTTCATGGTGTTTTTTACTTCTTTTGTAATGTCTGGTGCTTGACACACAGAACTCCAGTACTAATATAAGATACCAAGCTGCTCCTTCCTTTAGAGGTTCTGTTGCAAGACAGGACCCAAATGCTTTTCTCTGGAGACTTGCTGTTAGGTCCTTATCTGGAGTAATGTTTGAGATGTGTCTCTATTAGTTCAAGCTTTTTTTCTTAGTATTGATCTTCAGGACCAAACTTTTCAGTGTTAGGGTTGGTGTGAGGCTGCTGCTGCCTTTTCTATCATCTTTTCCCTCTTGGGTCCTGGCTGTGTATGTTTGTCTGAGAAAACTTTGTTCAAATGTCATCACATTGAGCAGTGGCACAGTAAAATTTGAGACAACTATTTCTGCACATAGGATTGTGAGAAAAGAAAATTGAGCATACATATTAAATAAGTCTGTTCTCCAATCTGAATAAATAACAAAAATAACTTTTTTTGATAGGTATGGATCACATCTAAACTGTCCAGAATTATTGCAGCCATCAGAGCAAGCTAACTGCTTTATCATATTTCACTTCTTTTAGTGGAGGTCATTTTATAAACAGTAGTATTACTGTTCAAGTTGTCAGCAAGATTAGACAAGCATTCAGTGGTGTTGTGGGTTACATATTACTGGGTTCAGTCAAACTGTGTTTGGTAGTAGATGATTTACTTAAAATTTTGTGACCTTGTATTCATGAAAACCACTAACATCTTCATCTCCAGATTCATGCATGACCCTGGAGCTAATTTTATTTGGTATTAGTAGTGCCTGACTGTCCCAAAAATGTGTGTGTACAAATATCTCAGCTCTTGTATTTCCGGCATTTGCAATTGCTAAATCCTGTTCTGATTCTAGCCAATCAATCAGGATAATCTCTGATTTTACTCTCAACTAGCACCTCCGATAAAATGGCATATAGAAAAAATATGCTTCTGGAGATCATGCATCCTTGGCATATTATATCACTGGTTTATATTCTATATCTCCATCCTAGAAATGATTCCTTCACCCTGACAACCCAAAAAAGAATGTATGTCCCTATGTCTGTCATACTTGATTCTCAATTTTGAGCTGCAATGATCTGATAAATCAGTTTTGTGTAACTGATGTTTTCATATTTTTTACTGGCATGCTTCAAGTATACACTTTGAATCTGATATACACCAGCTGTAAACCTTTTCATTTCTTATTTTGTTGTTTTAGCACTCTAGTAATTTTAAGATTTAGGAACAATCTCTGCCAAAGTTATGGCATATTTGGCACAGCTCAAAACTGCAGTTTATCTAAGTTCTGAAGATTTTGTCCCCACACCCAAACTATCCTATTAAGCAGGCAGGAAACTAGTAAGGATTAAGGTGAAGAATTATACAGAAGACTGTAAATCTTGACCGAGCCACTTTCCTTTAATTCCCATCCTCTGTTGCTCTGTCATGGTGCTGACATTACTGATAAGCTCTGTGCAATGTGGCCTTCTTCCCAGTTCTTCAATGAGCCACAGCATTGCAGTGGGAACTTGAATGTCCCTAAGCAGGAGCAGCAAATGGAAATGGATGGAGGAGCTTAAGACTCCTTGTAGCAATGGGCACTCCCTGCCTTTGTGAGGGTAGAGGAAACCACACGTGTACCCTTGGTATGCATGGGTAACAAAACCATTAGTTTACCATCCTGATGTATGCCAGAAATCCTTGGGACAGCTGATCCCCAACTTGCTTCTCTCTAAAGCCAACTTTTCCCAATCCAGCAGTTGATAAGGAGCAAACTGCGTAGGAGCATGTAAACTTAAATATATACTTGTTTTGTTTGACTACCAGGCTTGTTTTGTTTGACAGCTTTCTTCATCAGGTTGCCAGGGAATTTGAAGAAGACTAGGCCCCAGTATATTACTGTGCTAATGTAATTAAATTTGCATTAATAATCTGAAGCTAATGGTATGGTGGGCCAGCAACTTAATTTTACAAGACAAAGACTTGACTATTCCAAAACACTGAAGTTATTCACTGGATACAGAACAAATCTAATTCTTTTAGACCAGAATTTACATGATATTAAATATATTCTGACAGCACAGTGATAAAGATTAAAAGAAAATAGTGTGCAGAGCTGTACTGGCTGCATCCATCTTCATATTAGTTTGGGGAAGATTTTTTTCCCCACTTAAACTTTGAGTTTAAAGAACCTCCCACAAAATGCAAGTAAAAGGAGAGGGGTTCAAATCTAACAGCTCATGTTTGTTACTATTAACAAGCCTCTGATGTCATCAGTCATAACAAATCGTTTGGATCTATTATGAATCATCAGATAAGAATTCAGGCATATCAGAGAAACAGATATTCAATTATTAGCTGGAATAATGTTAGTTAATAGATACTGGTTGAAATTTTTTTCATACAGTAGATCTCCACACAGCATAATCTTGACTTATTAATATGAATAAAATACCATGCTATAATCCCCCAAATGTACAGCAAGTTTAGCCAAGTGCCCTTACAAACAGCAGAGATGTCAGACACCAGTGTGAAATAGCATTACCAAATTCCTGGGTATCTTCTATCTTTGGCTGGTTTTTGACCATGGGCTGTTATTGCACAGGCCAAGGACAGATAGTTGTGATTTGTGCTTCTTCACAGCTACCCACAGCTTTCTGAACTGAAAAATTGCTGACTGGACAGCATCCAGCAGCCGCCCAAGGCTGTGCTAGAATGGCCAGAAACTGGAGAAGGTAATCATTAATCTGTGCCCGTGCTGCTTGGGCAGGTATCAGGCTCGCTCATGACCTGCCTAGGGCATTGAAGAAGCAGGATTTCTGACAGAGGCTCAGTGTTGCTCCCTCACAGATCTGAATGAGCTGGCAGGGCTTATGCCAAGCACTCAGCCATCAGTAAAGGGCACAGTAAAGAATCCTGAATAGAAAGTAATACATGAACAAAAGAAAAGAGTTGGCAGAAGTCATTGTTTAGGTCTGATAGCTGTGTTTCTTTGCTCCAGCTACCTACAGACATATTTTCTTTTAACCCCTATTATGCTTTTGAATGCTTTTACTGTGCATATTGTCAGTGTTATAAAGGTTTCTTTTATGTATTGCTCTCTCTTTTGTTCATGTTCCAGCCTACTATAAGGAACACCAAGTTTTCTTCCTAGTCTTTGGGCCAGAGAAAGCTGCAGATGCCTCAAATGCAGTGTCCCTCAGCCCTCCTACTAAGTACAGTGTTGTGCTTCTCTGTAGCATCCCAGCACTTCAAGGGATTTAGGACAAGTGAAAAGCACAGAGAGCTGAAACAATTTCTTTTGAGGCTGGACCACTGTAACCTTGTGAACTTGTCCTGAAGCTTATATTATGTCATTAAATATGTACTAGCTTGCAATAGCCTGTTGTATCTGAGCAATTGATTAAATGGAATCCACAGAGAAAATCTGGAGATTCAGGCACTTAGGACTTGAAGCAATTGTATATGTACATCAGGAGTTGTAATTCCTTCTCTTAGGCATAAGATTTGAAAATAACTTTTCACAAAATGAAGCACACAAAGGAGAACACAGGATTTCTTTTCTTGCATGTAATAAATTTCTTTTTTATGCAGTTGTATTAATAAAGGATCACTGGAGACATTCACTGTCTCTAAATCTCTAGTTTTAGGAAGCTGTTAATCTGATCTTATAAAACAGTAAGAATTACTTGTGATCTTTGATCAGTATATTTTAATAAAACAGCTCAACCCTTCTTTCTTCTACACTCTGCTTCCCTGCTCCTGGTGTTGTTTTTCTAGTCCACCTTTCTTCTAGTATTACATTATTTATATAAATAATTTCCATTGTCCAGGTTCATGGAGCTTTCCTTCTAGTTTGACTTTCCAGGAAATTACATTCCATATTAAATAAGGACTAAATTCAGTTCATTTAACAATCTCCACAAGGCAGAATGTGTGAAAGTGCAGCCAAGCTGTGAAGTCTTCTGATCTTCTCTCTCCAAGTTACGTTGTACCTTAGAACCAAGTTGCAGTGCTGGGGTCTCTGCACATGTTGTTGCCTGCACACACACAGACCCCCACAGTAAGGACTAAGCTCTCCCTGGAAAACCTGGGCTAATGTAAAACCTCTGTGTGTTTGGTGATAAAATAAATATGAGTTCAAACTCAGGTAACATCATTACACAATGCTCTAACAAAGCCAGGTAGATTTAGATCAAATTTGATTAGATTAATTTTGAACTGTAATTTCTGATTCCTGGTCCTGACTTGTGGAAAGGTATATTTGAACTAATCTGGCAGATTTTTTTCTGTTCTGTCCATTCAGAAATTAGGTTTTACTTTCAAGACTTATAAATCGAGCATTACTGGCAATAGGATACATTTCCTTATCATACTAAAAAAATTCTCCTTACTGCACAAAAATTGCTTTTTAAAAATGTTATTTTAGTTTTCCTAGTGTAATGCATTATGAGTAAATTTATATTTAAAAATGTCATTCGAGCTGATACTATTATATCCATACCTTGTAAAAGTAGTATTTAGAAAATTGTATGATATAAACCCAGTATAATATAAATAAACTCCATAGGGTAGATTATTCTTTCGGAAATACTCAGAAACCTGAGTTCAACATGCATGAAAAGATGAACACTTCTTTTAAAAAGTGTCTTACTGTTTCAGAACAAATACCACATTACATCACAGTTAAGACTTTTTGAGTTAAGGTCCATGAAAAATAATCTGCTTAAAATCAAACACAGTTCAAAACTTACAGGCATCAGTAAATCTATGTAAGAAAATGTACTTACACGCACTATTCTGACAATGGCATGGGGTATTTTTAGACTCCTTTAACACATGAAAACCAGTAATTGGAAAATTTAATCATATAATTACATATATTTAATCTCTTTATGTAACAGAATGACAGAACTTTACTGAAATGTTATTAGAGCTTTTAATTTTAAATTGCTTATTGAATGGACTAATTTTGACCTTTAGCCAAAGATAAAACCAGCCATAAAAGCAAAAGAATAAGATCTTCAGGTACCGCAATTTTGATAGTTACAAGGTCAGCAGAGCTTTGAAAGTTTATCACTCCTGTCTACTCAGTTAATTTGAGACATCTGTTTGGATCCTAGATATGCCAAGAGACCTAGTGTAAACGAAGTAATAACTTTACAGAGATAGTATTTTTTATTATATTTCTAAACACTGAAGTTACTCCTGAGTTTTGTATTATAAATGCATTATCTGTTTTTCTTAAATTCTGTCTATAAGGCAAACCAATTATAAGCTAAACTTTTTAATGTATTATATTTTGCTTATCTCACTTCACTAAAAGGAACATCCAGGAAACTGCAAATAATTTTTACTTTATCATTTAAAGCATCCTACTGGAATGGCCAAAAGACAATTTTTTTCCTGTGGTTTTCTGTTTGTTACAGAAAAGATCTCTCAGGACTTGCTTTTGTGAGGGTTCAATATCATTCAGTAAATGCAGTTGGTAAAGGTAATAGTGCTATAGAACTATAGATATTATTAGCCATAAGAAGTCATTCTGTTGGTGATCCAGTCTGTTCAACATACACGTTAATCTTTTGGGATTTACAGCTCAGTACAGAAGACCGGTCCCTCATTGATCAGCAAATTAAGAGCACATAACACACAAACATGAGAAATGTGCTCTGTGTCTTCTCAGTGGAGGTGCATCCAATTTGATTTAGTCTTGCTGCCCAGAGAATGACTTAACATAACATGTTCTCTTTGTGCATAATTTTGTAGTGACTTTCAGTTTTTGTGATTATACATGTCCCTCTGAAGACTATTTTTCTTAATTTATTCACACTGTAGGCATAAAATAGCCACAGCACAGTTTTCACTAAATGATCTAAATTCCATGCCTATTCTATAGTATTAAAACCTGTTCCATTCCCTGTAATTTCCAAACTCTGCAGTTTAGACTGTAACTCCCAATGATGATCCCAGTTTTTGCAAACCCAGATGATTTTCCTGAAGGACTGTCCAGCCAAAGATTACACATTCCTGCCTGTCATGGTTTACAAGAAACAATTTATTAGATAAAGCCATAGGTGCGATTTTGTTTATAAATTTTCATAAACTGAAGATGTCTGCATATTCCATTTGTCCATTTGTTCTTCAAGATTATAGTTCTTTAATCATGTCTGTCTTTCTAATGAGGCATGTTTCATAAAAAGATTAAAAACCATGTTCCATCTATGCAATTAGGGAGTTAATTTCATTTTTACATTTTCTACCTGATTATTATTTTATGTATGGAAAACTTGACAAAATGGCTACCTATAAATGCTTAGTTAGGGAGACAATACCTGCTTATACAGTGCTCTTGCCTGTGGTATCTCTATGTTTAATCCTGTGAAGTCTTTTGTCAATACTAACTGAAATTAATCACTCTAAAAATGAATAGCTATGTCACGCTGGAGACCATAATGAATTTCACAGCTAAGCACCATTTCTGTATTTCAAAGAAAGGTCAAAACTACATACTGTATTCTCAACTAGACTACAATCTCATTTATATATAATGAGTCTCAAAAGGTTATGACTTTACATTCATTATGCTGTCATTACAATCTCTATATTCTTCCTCTAGGTCCCAAGACCTATACATTATCCTAATGGAGTCATTTATTAGTTAGAAAATAATTTAAATTCCTATTGCATTTAACAAGTAGTATAAGCTGTAGGTGTTAACAACTCCCTGCCTTTTTCCTCTTGGTTACATTTGTCTGTAGTGTACAAGCAGCATGCACAGGCCTGCTGTTCACATCAGAGGAAAGCATTCCTAGATTTAGAAACCATCAATAGGAAATTCTGACATGCGGGTGTATGTACCTTCATGCTGCTATTCATTCATCACCTTTGTCACCTAGATAATATTCAAAGGCAAATTCAGATTTATTTCTAGTTCTAAGCAGAACTTTGGTCATAGTTCAGACACAAGCTGCACTTGGAATGTCTTTAACTTCCAAACTTCCTGCTCATGGAAAATTTACACTTTGTGATCTGGCTGAAATTCATAATTTGTGAGGCACCTTATCCTCCTTGTAGTGTTGTGCTATCAGAGACTTCTTGTTGCAACCTTGAGTGCCAAGATGGGCTGTACTGTCCAGCCTACGGACCTCAGCTGCATCTTCCACGTTACCTGCCTCTCACAGGAGAAAGACCTTGTAGGCTGCTCCAGGATGTTTTCCCTGTGTCTGAGTGAATCCTGCATTACCATGCAAGCTCTGTACAATTAGGATAGCTCTTTTCACACATACTATTTTTCACCCTGCTAATTCAAATACCTGCATTCTGGCCAGTCAGGCCTTAGGTAGATGTTCACTAAAATAAATGCTAGTTTCCAGTTCTTGATATTTTCTGCCCTGTTACTATCATAAAGTCACAGAACATTTTCCTACCTTGAACCACTGATTAATTTTCAGATTACTTTTCCTATCCCTCTTTTTTTACTTTAGTTCTTCATCATCAAACAGAGTAATATAAAACAGATAAATCAAAGTTGATATACTTCAGTTGCATCTTATACTGCATGGTATAGCTGTATCTGAGTAGAAAAAAAGAATAAACTGTATTTTGAGGTCATTACTATATTCACAGACTATTGTGAGGAAAGAGATTAAAAGCTATTACATTTTTCACTTGTGTGAAGTATTTTCACAGCCCTATTAAATGTCTACAAGAAATATTTCTTGTTTTGTACTTAGCAATTTCACATAGGGGATATTAGAGTTGATGGACAGACAAGAAGAAAATCTGGAAAGCAAAATATCTTTTGAAAAAAACAGGGAAATTAAATGTAGCCTTGTTTTGGTATTACTAAAACAGACTAAGTTTCACGGAGCATATATTTACTTTTTCCCTTATCCCTAGTGGAAATCACAGTCCTGAAATAGGTATGAGGTTTTTTCTGTGGTATCCACAGGGATTGCAAGATGCTTAAAAATGACTGCTACAGTAACTAGTCTGCAGGTAGCCTCTTGCATTTCCAGGAGGGAAATTGAGACATAAGTCCATCCTATCCTAGGCGTGTTGATACTTAAATTCTAGGCTGAGGAAAAGTGCCTATTTCCACTGAGGATTAAGAGAGCTGAGTATTCGCTCCCGAGCTGGGTCTAATATAGATATTGTACACTCTCAAAAAATAGCTGAGAAGCTTCCTATCAATTAATCCAATGATCACACCTGTTAAGGATTTAGAAGAAATTGGTCCAAATTTAGGATTTAGCTTCCTGCCTAATCCTGAGGAGGCTTGAAGTTTATATTTTGTATCTGGCAGCATATCAGATTCTTACCAGTGCATAATAGTGTCAGTATTCTGAAATGGACCTCTGGAAGCTGGTGGACTTTGCATTAACCACAAAATACCAGCTGAAGCAAGAAGTAGAGAATGGTTGAATCCCCCAAGCTTCAGGGTATTTAGTATTCACAGCTTCCTTCTACAAAATACTCAAGCACTGAGGATTTTATTAGCAGACAGTAGGGCACAGAAACATTTTAGGTGTTAGCCTAGCAGGAACACTGGTGAATCCAACACCTCTCTGATGCTGTGATATGAGCCCACGCGTGCACCTCAGCGCCATCGGGAGCGACTCCCTCTCACCTCCTCTCCAACAGCTTCATCTGGCATCAGAAAGCCACCTTGTATCAAACTGCCTCAGTGATGCATATTCAAGCCATGCACAACTGAGGCTGACTTTGGTACTTAAACAATCCTGACACGCAGTTTACATGCGCTGGCACTGTCATGAAATTGGAGCCTGATTTGGTACCATTTTTGGTGTCTCCTGTGAAGCATCTCTAAACATGAAAATCTACTGAACTTTGATATTTAAAGGAACATAAACATCTGGCTTTGGAATTGAGACTGGCGCAATGGTTAAGGCAACACTCAGGGTGTAAAAATAAAGACTTTGAATAATTTCTCCTGAGGGGTAAAAGTACAGTAATTGCTAATAAAAAGAAGCAGAGAAAGGCATGTAAGTTATAAAGACAGAGCTTAACAGGTAAATGTTTTTGGATTTTGATTTTGTTTTATAGCTAGCACCATGGAGTTTTTCCATATGGGAAATACATTGCAGTCTATTTTTTGGATAAAAGGTGTGGAAAGTAGACTGGTAGTAAAGCTGCCAGTATTATTTCTGCCAGGTGAATCTTGAGACTGCAGGCTTTCTACAGTGACATTTGTTTATTTGTTTTTCATTCCACAGAGAAAGCAAGGCTGTGCTAAATAAAATACAGTATAATTACATGAAAAATTAAGATGTATCGGGACACTCTGACATACACATACTATAAAATGTGGAAATTATCAGAAAATTACCACCTCACTAAAAAAACCCCTCTATGAATTCTGAGCATGAGTTCTTATTTTACTGGCAAAGATTTTTTTAGCATTCTCACTACTTTTAAATCTCATGTTTATTGCAAAACATGTGGCTGCTGGGTGAATATAAGGGATTACAGTTATCAGTTATATTTAAATGGCATGTTAGTTTTTTAAGTAGTAGTTTATCACAAATTACTTCTAGAAAATGTAATTTAAATGAGTAATCTCTCTTACATCAAAAAGAAATTCAGACTAATTCAATTTTTGCCTTTTAGATTTTCTACAATTATTTTCATGAAGAAAACCTCAGACCCCTACAACCCAATATAAAAAGACAGCATTTATCAATCAGATCTCCATGTACATTATCTAATACTTGAGTGTTAGGAAAATGTCAAAAAAAAGTAGAGTTTTACGTCCTACATCTCTCCCAAGATTAATGACATGGACAAATATTTCAGACTTTAGACTGATCAGTACGAAGTTACTTGGAACTATTATTAACTCTTCTCCCTGAGGTTATCCTTCCCTCTGTGGCCTCACTGAATTGTTATTTTCCAGAACACTCCAGCTGATTTCTTGATAATACTCTTGTATTTATTGAGTCAAATCATGACACACTTATGGCAATAACAATTTTTTTTCAGATAAACCAAGTTAAAATCAAACATCTGGCAATGACCATGATTTTTGTTTCATTGGTTATCTTGAAATCTGTGGATCTGAATTCCCAAACCAGTTTTCATTTTTCAAGCAACTAAATTCATCCTACACCATACGTAACTAATCACCTGGCTTCCTTGCTGCAGAACAAGCAATTTTTCAGTTAGCAACCATCTTGTACCTTGCTAGCATATACGGTGCTGTATTATGTCTGGATAGCCAATGCTGTCTCAGTTAAAAAACAGGAAAAAGTCTTCACAGCTACTACATCCATCAGGTTTTATTACTGATTTCAAATTATTCTCTTTTAATTAAGTAAATTTGCCTCCTGACATGAATATGGATTGTTATCTCGCGTTAACTGCATCGCTCTACTTCTTATAAAGCATTTGACAAAATCACTGCTGTGTGTATCATAGGGTTGCTCTTCCTCAAGCCAATCTGCCAGCAAATCCTAACTTTCCACTGTCATCCTCCATAGCTTTATGTACTAGTGTAAAGGAAATGAAAGAAACTGCTGTTCATCATCAGAGTCTGGAGAGCTCTCTACGTAGTTGAGAACTCATATTTTTAGGCTGTCTTTTAGAAAGAAAATGTGAAACTTGAATCAGTACCTTCTCTTGTTACTGATTATTTAGTATTTTTGTTGCTTACTGTGAGACACAGGAGGAGTATGAAAATAAAGTGTTGCTTTTAATGAAATACTATTATTTGATGCTAAATGCTGTCATATTGTTGCAGTATCACTCATAGTAATATTTTAATATTTGATTAACTAGGTAAATGAGGAATGTAATTAAAATGCTATTCTCAACATGTAAAATAATTTAAGAGAATAGTTGAGCAATGGATCAGTTCACATACTTTACAAGAAACATGAACAAAACCAGCATTACTGTCTCCCACTTAAATAGTAAGTCAGCTGATTTCAACATGAAACCCTCCAGAATTGTTTGAAGTACAATGCTGCTTTCTTTTGGGGGCATTGTAGGTTAATAGAGTATTTAAACCAAGCTAAAATAGGACAGTGCTTCAATCAATTCAAATGACATAGAGCTGAAATTCTCAACTTAGTGTCTACTGAGACCTCCTTTTCCAGCTTGAGAGTTCTTATCTCTCCAGTCAAGCAAATAAATCCACTCTCCTTGGAAATATGGAGTCTGTAATCATCCTAATGCCCTGACACCTTCTTGCCACTCCATTGAGCATTATGACTCTTTGGACTCAAATCCTTTGAGACATGATGGAGGTTTCTTTTTTTGTTTCCAGTTAGCCAATTAGACTGTAGTGTAGATTAAAACAGTTGAGTGCACATCCAACAACTAGAGCAAGATCAGTTCTTTGGAAGACCTCTCAGCCTGACTTACAGATGTTCAAGAATTCCGTTTTGCTGATCATTAGGTAGAGTCATAAAATCCATGGTAAACAGAATTGTTACACTTAGTGTCAAACAAAGGACAAAGAAGTGTAAGAAGTTTTTTTTCACTTGCCTGTCAGTTTACTTGAAGAAATAATTCTGATTACCAGGAGCTGGCAATGTTATACCCAGTAGGCACTCTCAGAGCTACATACTATGTTGGATATACATGTAGAAAAGTGATTTGCCCACCATGGGGGTCCACTCTTTGTTATAAAATAAAATGACATGTAATAGACTAGTTCTTTTGAATTTATGTTATTTAGTTTGCAGAAATCATGGTCTTTTCCAAGCTTGTAAAAATCCCTAAAGCTGCCAGCATACATACACAGAAGTTTCTACCTCTGATTCATTATCTAGACATTGTCTTAAAATACAGACCCTGAAACGGGCAGTAGTCTCAGGCAACAGCTCAGCATTGCAAAAGGGCACCAGTTAATACAAGTAGGAATACCTGTTTTTAAAATATATTTGTGTATATAAAAATTACAGTTAAATTTTATATATATATCTCCATCTATCTGTACAAAATACATTACATATATATGCAAGTTTTACAAGAAGTGGCTGAGGGAGCTGGGGCTGTTTAGCCTGGAGAGGAGGCTCAGGAGGGACCTTACCGCTCTCTACAGCTGCATGAAAGGGAATTGTAGCCAAGTGGGGGTTGGTCTCTCCTCCCAAGTCACAAGCGACAGGACAAGAGGAAAGAGCTTCAAGTTGCACCAGGGGAGGTTCAGGTTGGATATTGGGACAAATATCACGAGAAAGATTATCAAGCAATGAAACAGGCTGCCCAGGGAAGTGGTTGAGTCAGTATCCTTGGAGATATTTAAAAGACATGTAGATGTGGCACCTGGGGCCATGGTTTAGTGGTGAACATGGCAGTGTTAGGTTAATGGCTGGAATCAATGACATTAAACATCTTTTCCAACCTACATGTTTCTGTGATTCTATATGCTTACACATATATCTATATGTATGTATAGATATAGATATAGATCTAAAAAATATATATCTATATATAAATACACTAAATTTTAAAAATACACTATTTAAACATTGTCTTTAATAGAAAACTGTGCTATTTGCTCAGGAGGCAAAAATGTCTCAATCCTACTGACTACAGGAAAGGCAGACCAGCATAGGAGGTGACCTATATGAACAGATAGGAATAGAAGGATAACCTACAAAGCCAGTATCCACATTGCATTGAGAACTGGGAGTGTCATCATTACCAGCTTGTTACCTCCCCTTTTCTTGACTCGTCCTATTTTCCATGCTTTACTTGAGAGTTCTCTATTGGATCCCATCATTTTCCTTCCCACTTTTTTCCCCTCTTTGAATTTTTTGTCTGCCTTGTCTTTGACTTTGGTTTACCTTAAAGGATTCAAAACAGTAGCAGTGAACTTTAAACCACCGTCATTTAAATAGGATCAGAATTATGTCAGAGGAGCTCACACCTCCCTACCAGTGTGTGCTTATAGAAAATGACTTCTGGCGTCTCAAAATGTAAATGCTCATTATGGAGGGAGAAATATGTCACTAAAAGGAGACACTAAAGAAAGCAAGAGGTTTTACACACCTCTCCTTACTTCTCATGCAGTTCACAGAAGGTGACAAATTTCATTTCACTCTAAAACCAGCTCAGGCTTTGGTCTGAAAAGATCTGGAATATTAAATCTGTATCCTGTCCTCTTTGGGTCATCCACGACTGATCTGGGATTTTCACACACGTTATCTGTGAAATAACTAAGGAATACTGAGCACTGTATATTAAGCCAATATTAGTGTCAAAATAAGAAACTAAACAGAAGAGAAAAGGACCTTGAGAAACAAACTATGAAAACTATGTACCTACGTAATCTTTCTATTCATTCATACATTGCATTAAGGGATGAAAGAGAAAAAAAATCAAATTCTTTCTGTTCAAAATGATTATGAAGTTATCCATGTAAAGAGGTTTCTAAACAGTCAAAGGATGTACATAATGTTGCTGCTTCCTTACTTCAGTAATCAAATAATTCCAAGGCATCTGAGCTCCTCATTTACTACTCTAAACTGTTGGTGTGTTGATTTAAGAGAGCAGTATTGTCACCATCATATTTTGAATTCATTAACAACCTCATTATCAGGCAACTGGGAAATTTTTAAAGAAATGCCAACAAAAAGATGAAGATCTTTCCTTCTTATCAGGATGTGAGAATGTTCACTTGTTCTCTCAGGGTTTTTATTGCCTTTTGCACAGCTTGACCTCACATTGCTCTTTTCCTCGCAAATTTATCTTCTCACATAGAAACTATAAAACAGCCATATTGGTAACATTACCTCAAGGATTAATTTATATTTACTTAATTTGTGGGTAACAGAGTATCTATGAATGTTCAGTCACACCACTTACTTAATTGAATAATGAATTATTTATTCATTCACGAACATGACTGGACGTCTTTTTGCAGTGTATGAGCACAGTATTTTTTAGTTCTTAAACATGTCTTAAATTTGGTGGTGGGGGGGGTGGGGGTGTTAAAGTTGGAAGGTAGCACTGAGGTCACCTAGTCCAACCCACCTGCTCAAGCAGAGTGCCCTAGAGCACGTTACTGGGATTGTGTCCAGGTGGCTCCTGAGTATCTCCAGCGAGGAGACTCCACAACATCTCTGGGCAATCTGTTCCAGTGCAGTCACCCTCACAATAAAGTTCTTCCTCACATTCAAGTGGAATTTCCTGTGCATCAGTTCCTGCCCACTGCCTCTTGCCTTATTGATGGGCAGTGCCAAGCAGGGCTTGGATCCATCCTCCTGACACCCTCCCTTCAGACTCTTTCAAACACTGATGAGGTCCCTCTCAGTCTTGTCCAGGCTGAACAGGCCCAGCTCCCCCAGCCCTTCCTTGTGAGTGAGGTGCCCCAGACCCCTGCTCACCTTTGTAGCCCTTTGCTGGACCCACTCCAGAACCTCCATGTCCCTCTGGTCCTGAGGAGCCCAGAACTGGACACAGCACTCCAGATGTGCCCCACCAGGGCTGAGGAGACCTGCTGGCAATGCTCTTCCTAATGGATCCCAGGACAACATTGACCTCTTGGCCACAAGGACATTGCTGGCTCACGGACAGCTTGTTGTCCACCAGGACCTCCAGGTCCTTCTCGGCAGAGCTGCTTCCCAGCAGGTCAGCCCCCAGCCTGTGCCGATGCATGGAGTTATTCCTCCCCAGTGCAGGACCCTGTTACACTTACAAACACAGAACTTCAGCTCTGTGTTAATAATTACAGAGTAGCATGCAGACCACTTCTGATCTTTTTATGGTGTAAGTATCACCCATCACTCAGCCAAAACTATTCACATAAGGGATATTATTTTTCTGTTGTTGACCTAAAAAGATCTACAACATTTTCTGGTAAGATCTTGAAGTATGAAAACAAAGAAAAAGAAGACTAAAATAAAATGAAGGAGCTAAAATAGCAAATGTTCTTGCCTACTGATATGAAGTCCACACTTTCAGTGGACTCTTAGGAGATAACTAGTAAAGAAAAATTAGTAGAAATATAATGAATAAGTAACACAGATGACTGAGGAACAAAGATATGAAACACTTCCAAACAAAGCACTCTAGGTAACTTCCTTGTAAATCACATTTTCAAAGTTCCAAATAGTTGCCAGCACTTTCTGCCTTTGTCTAAGTATGAGACACTTGTGGAAACAACAGTTTAATTCAGCACAGAAAAAAATCATCCATTTGTTCAGTTGACATCCCTGACAAAAGGCAGTTAACTGACTACATATGCCATCCTGCCTCGAGTCTCCTAGTAGGAAACGACACAAGAAGTAACAATCTCTTTGTCATATACAGTTTTTCGTGTGTGTATGAATCATAGCACAAATGTGAATAACACCACCAGCTGGTACAAACGTATGGACAATAGCAGGGAGCACTACATTGTTCAGGTATAGGATTTAGAAGAAAAATTGATGCTGCTTTCATTTTCTCTTTGTCCCCATTTTTCAGATATTTCACAGAATTATGTTCATGCTTTTACAAAACTAATTCCAAGGTGTTCAGGAACGCCATTAATGATTTATTTTAGCATCTTAAAATGAGCACAAATGTTGACAAAATATTGAATATTAAAATTTCTCAAGCATTTCCTTATATTATTTAAATAGCAGTTTTACAAGTTCTGTGTTGTATTCTGATCCTCCTATCTCTTGAGAGCATATTTACGTAAATAAGTTTATTCAGCTTGCCAACTATTTTAAAATTGATTAATTTCATCTACTCTTCATTAATCCGTATAACTATTTTCTCCTTGTATTTCTATCCCCCCCTGCAATCCATTTATAAGAGCTTTTATCTCTGTACTGCCAACTGGGAAAACCTTTAATGAGTTGAAAGCTGTAGTAAGAGATTTCCTGTTTTGTGTCAATGCCTGCTGGATTGTTCTTTGTTTGATGAGTACAAGGACAGACCTAAAGAACAGTGACCTGAATATGCGGCAGTAAACTTCCAGGGTTTACAATCAAATTTTACAAAATCCAGTACCACTTATTAGGCTTGAATGATGCTGCAGCTTTCACTCTGGGAAACATGGAGTTGATAAATAGGATTTTAAACAATAGAGATCAGACATATATTCTCCAAATATTCTTAAGCAGAACACTGTAACTCAGTAATCTTCAAGAGTTCTCACTGGGTTTCCTAATGGTCTCTAGTCTAGTCTAGCCCAGTACTGCAGCACCACAAAATCAAATTGAAGAGAATTTATTTGAGAAGAACTACCTGCATAAGAGAATTCAGCATTTTTGTTAGTAAGTCTAATGATTTGTTCTGCATGACCTTTGCCTTTTGTTACTTATTTTCTCTTTCACATGCCTTTCTCCATTCACCAAGTTTTCTGCATCCTGAAATAACAGTCTAAATGAATCTTAGAGTTAAAAAATTATATGAATAAACAGTTACCTAAGGAGGGAATTTCTCTTTGCTTTTTAGATTATGGGAATTAATTTTCGTGCAGCAGAATAATCTTGATTTTCTAGTAGTCTCTACCTCTCCATGGAGGAATTTGATAGCTCAAACTCCAGCAGAGTCAAAACCATCTCTGTTCTGATGGCACCAGTTTTACATCTGAATCTTATCAGTGATCCTAAGAGCCATCCTGCAATTATCTTATAGAGAATAAACTATTAATACTAATTAAATACTAATTAAAATCACTTCTGTTACACTTGAAGACAGAGGAAACACCCCTGTGGATGGCAAAGAAAATGCCAGCGGGTCAATGAAATTTTTTAATCCCTATTTTAAATATTATCTTACCAGAGGAAAATCAATCTAACACCAGTTATGCATTACAAATGAGGACTGGGGGTTTTTTAAGCATAATTTTTGTCTTTAACATGAACAGTTATTATGATAACACCTGCTATATACAGGTGTTCATTTGCACTGAAATCTTCATAGGCTAATGGACAAATAACGATGAACTTCTATTATTTCTTTTATGAAAAAATAAGTTTGTTGAACAATTTTAGCATGGTATGTGCAATAGTAAAAACTTATGACTAGATAACCCATATAAATTCCTCAGGACTCTAAATGAAAATCAAAATGGTCATAGGAAAATAACATTTTGGAAAAAATACCTTTTTCCCTCTCTTTTTGGAACATTGACTATTCAAAAGCACAAAAAGGCCATTTTCAGTAATTAAACTAGAATATATATTCTGTCTAATATGACCGACTCTTTGCACTAAAAAAATCAATAATATTAAGAAGCAGCATAAATCTCATTATTGATTATTTTATATTTCTTTAGTAGCTCTATAAAATGCATGGTGAAGTTTTTCTTTAAGTCACATTCAGCATAGTTTGGTCAGAGGATTCCCTTTTAGTTTTATCTGAGACACATAGTCAGTATTTCACCTATACTGCAGTAGTTATAAATAGAGGCAAACAGGAATGCCTAGAGATTTAACGTCAATCCTATTAGAATACATTCTTATTAGTGAATGGTAGCAATTATGTTCTTTCTAGAGATATGAGCCTGCACGTTTTATGCCTGACCTAATTTAGTAGTATTCCATGAAATTAATCTTAAAAAAAAAACCCCAACCAGAAAGCATTTTTGTTAATTTGCTGCTCATGTTAGAAATCTCAAGAGTTCTCATTAACAGAAAATTACATTCATGTGATCAAGAAAGCTTTTGTCATCCTGCAGATGAAATAGGCCTGTGTGGAGTCATGAACTAAATTGAAACGATTTGAAAAAACAGCTAAAACAAAAAGAAGCTTTCTTCTGATGATCTTACTAAAAGGAAAAAGGAATATCACTAAGAAAACCGATTATTCATGTGAATGGATAGTGTGTATGAAAAAAAATGCAGCTAACAAGGAAGTCCAGGCTTGGCATTGAATGTATCCATAGGTGCCTGAGGCAGATTTAGTCCCCTTGCTGCAGGGTCTTTGTTTGACACATAGGCAAATAGCTCTTCCAGCAGTCACTTGAACACTTCCAGATGCAGCAAAGTCCTCTTAATTTGTACACAAATGGAAGCCTTCATTTTTTTCTGTTATTAAAAGTAGGCTGGCATATCATGAGGTGCTGTAGAGTCCAGTTGGCTTCCTGAAATGCTTAGAAGCCAACTACTATTAGTAATATATAATATGCAAATGTATATAATTGCATATATTTTTGTTTATGTATATATCTTTGAAAATGTGATTTTTAATATATACACTTTGTTTATCTACAAAAAAGAGATGAGACAGACTTCTGCATAAGGGTAACTCATTCTCCATATTTATGGTTGGCATCTAAAGCTGTAACGGTGTCTACTTGATCACGGCCATTGAGAAAGTCATTAAGGCTGTTAACTGCTGGTGAGGTCTGCTACACACACATTTCAAGTTAAAAGAAGAGCAGAGAGAGGGAGAGGAGATGGTTTTGTGACTTGTTGGTTTTAATTTTGTGGTATTTTAAGAAAGTAAACCCTTCCAACTGTATCACAAGCATTCCTTGGCATCAAAAAGCAGTTTTCAATCGTACATCAAACCTCAAACTGCTATCTTCTCAAAAAAGTCATGATTTTATATAATGAAGAAACAGCAATCAATTCACTTCCCATCACCTTATTTGTACAAGGAATATATTAGTTATTGTCTCCCTTATGGGCACTTGCTGGAAAATATGTCCAGTACATTTTGAATCAGTGGTAGAACTGCTACCTTCCCAGCAGGCTTTGCACCAATTTATTCCCCCATAATCTGTTAAAAATTAAGCATTCCTTCAGTATGAGTATTTTACTAATATGTTGAACTTGTGCTTTTTCCAGAAAGCTGCATATTGCCATCAGCCATTTAATTCTTTTACTTTTCTAGGCCCTTCCATGCATTTATTCTTCTAAGAGACTCAAGACAAATCCTATAGTAACTTCTAAGGAAAAATATCTGTAGTCTGTATTTAATAAGGATTGCAGAGTCAAGTGTCAAATTAAGATTAATTTGATTAATCTTAATACTTCCAAAACTGGAAGCACTCTGGCATGCCTACTTGTGTGTAACATCCCTGTTTAAATTATGAATTTTTAAATATTTCATTATTGCTTATGATTACTTCTAAGAACAAAATCTGCCCCAGAGTTGCAGGGAGCACTAGTGGTGGTTGAGGAGCTGGGACTCCTCCCTGGCTCCAAGCTCACCTAAGGTCCTTGCTCAGCCAGGACATGAAGTTCTCACCACTGCATGCTCCTAAATACAAAAACAATGGCCTATCTCCTTCACACCAAATATGCAGCTGCTCTAATAGATGGTGACCTAGTAAAAAGTTAGAAGAAAAAATTCAAAATAATGGTGTGGGTTGCAAAAGACACTACTCACATCAAGAGAACTGGAACTGCTTTGCAAAGGCGGTCTGAGTTTCTGAGTGACTACTAATAATCAGAAATACCAGCAGAAGTCAAGGCAAATAGCTACTTAATATTAGGTAGAAAATTAGTATCTGTGCATTTAAGAAATTTATGCTTAGATAGTATCAGTGCTAGTCTAGCCTAATCTAGACAGTGATGTAGCCAATTTACATTCATCTGAGAAGGATGTCACTAAGTACAATTTTTCCACCCCGAAGACAGGGAATATTATCTATGTGTACCTTGTGATGCCAGCAAATACCAACAATAGAATTATGCTGACTTAAGGAATTTTTGGTGCTATCTATATGTTTAGTTTTTGTAATATCTTCTATTTCACATGATGCATTGAAAACAGGTGGAGAAAAGTATTATGCCCTACTTCCTAGGCCTGTTCAGCTTGTCACCTAAGACTAACAGGTTGGCACAAAGGAGTTAAAACTTTTTTTGATACAAGATTCCAGCTACTCAGATGTGCAAGTTTCCCAGTGGTTATTTTCAGGTATTTCTTTCTGGCATAATTCCCCTTTCTGTTTATGTAGAACAGGACTTTTTTTCTTTTTGCAGAATGGGGCTTTTTTCTTTTAGCATGTTCTGAAGCTTATTTCAATGGTGAACTAGTAAGCTCCTCCTTTCAGAGGAACTAAATATTTATTTTAGACAATACTCCTGAAGTCACTTGCTGAACATCTCTGTAAATAAGAATTGTGCATGCTTTGTGTGCAGCCTCATTTGGTGTGGCTTATGGCTACTAAGAGCAGAGAAAAAAAATTTATATAGACCAGGCCAGCTCATGTCCAGCAAGATGACACCAGCTTTGGAGTCCTGCCAGAACGTGGCTTCTGGACAAGCCAAACAAGACAAAACTTGTGTGGTAGTGTGCTGAACTAAAGCCAGTTTTGGCTTGGTTGCCATGCCCTGCTGCCACACTTCTGGTTCCAAAGTGTCTCCCTGGGTCAGGCAGACCCAGCTGCAGCACCTGAACTGGCTCCACACATTTGCACAGTGTGCACATTGAGCAGTGCTGGGAGAGACAGTCACAGGTGGCACACCAAGCTTCAACAGTGGAGGTAAATTCTTCCTCGGTCTGGGAAACAGAGCTTCTTCCAGTCTGTTTTTGTTACAGATAATGGACTGCTGACTTGATTTTAATGGTTCAGAATTTTTTATTTATCCTTACTGGAAACACTATAAATATTATTCTGTGGTACAATGTTGAGCAAACTTGAATGTGCAAACCCTGCCAGTTCCAAAATGGGATCGTTAGTGTACAATATAAATTTAGAACTTTTCCCAAAAAGTTTCCATAAAAGTAAATTTAATAATACAGACATTTGTTACTTTCTTTGAAAAACAGATTTATCTTTGAAAATGATACTGTACTACTTACTGTCTCTGCCACTGAGAAGCACTTAAGACAAATGTTCTCTACTATTCTTCTTTCTTTAGATTAACATGCGCTTTACAGGAACATTTATTTTACAAGACTGATATGAAACTCCGAAATGCTTTATGATTTGCTTATACTACATTTAAGTTCCTAGTGAATATTCATGTTTTAGCTTAAAAAAAATTTTCTTTTTCTTCACCTGCCTTAGAAAGATTTGGTATTTGTTTTATGTATGAAAAATACTTGGCTACATCACCTTCAGGCCTGTGTTTCTTAAAGACAGGTTTGCAGTCTCTCTGTTTTGGTTTGTTTACTTTGAGAGACAAGATGTTTGATCTTTAAATGGGGGTTGACTGCGGGTTACTGAAAGCTCTGTATGGGCACAATGGAAAAAATATGTCCCACACGTTTTAAAAAATCTATCACATTCCTTATGCCTAGTTTAGATTCATATTCAGTTCTTCATCTTTTCACTGTCATTCATTCTTCCTGTGTTGAAGATCTGATGGTTTCATTCCTTATTTTTCTAACTTGTTTTTTAAAATAATCTGATAACTTTAGCATCAATGGCAAGCAAGTATTTCTTGTCTTGTGCACTAATTAGAATTCACCTTTTAATCTATTTAATCATGGTTTCCTCTTCAGAAAAAGTCATCAAATATTAAAAAAAATTTTAAAATTATATCAATTACACATGTTCTATTTTTATAAATGTGTACACATTAATTAACAGTAGTAATTAACATGTAGCTATTCTAGCCTGTAAAACTTTTTCACACTATTAAATGGCCTGGTGCTACAGAAATCAATGTGGAAACTCACATTAATGAGCTAGGATTTCCCTGTTAACTTGTTCTAAAAGAAAAATGCCAGGCTCCTGTATGGAGTGTCCAAAGATCAATATGCCAAGCTGCTGGAAGAAAAACTCATTGCAATTTTCTATGGAGCAAGGTTGAGACAATGGGTTTTATAGAACAAACCAGATTTTGCACTCTTTCTCTCCAAAGCGAGCTCAGTGTTTATGAAGACTGAATTTTACTGGTTCAAAGTGCCTGCAGGTTGTCCTGATCAGCCCTGTCAAGTCCAGACTTACAGGTTTCATTGGTCTCTTTATGTCAGAGACATTATGAAAAGCTGAGAAAGAAATGAAACTAGACAGGAAGCCTCTTACAAATTACCTTGGAACATCTACAGAAATTGCTAATGGGCTGCTACACCATTGTCTCAGCACAGATGCTTTGCCTTCTTCATCCACCATGGCTCCACATCTAGATCTTCACTGCACCACCACAGTAAATGGCAGTGGTCCTGTGCACCACCTACTTGAAATGTGGTTGGACAGAATCAGCATGGAATTAAGAGAAATAAATCTAGTTCTTATCAGTTTCTTTAAAATACTTTTCCCCACAAGGATCAGTACAATGTAGCCATGTAGAGAATATCTCAATAAATTGTGAGAGCTAATTTATAGCCTTAAAATATAAAAATATGCTTTTGTATTATTCTGATTTTACATAATTGAGCACAGCCTGTTCTGGTAGAAAAGAACAGCTGTCTGAAGTAACTTCTTGTTACATCTCCAGTGGCACATATTTTTCTATCTAGTTACAGATAATTATATACAATTACAACATTTTAGTAATCTTTGTGAAACAGCTAATTTAGTTGTCTCTTTTTTTTGTCTTTTAATTCTCTTCTCTCTCTTCACTTTCTGAAGAGTAATCTGAAATCCAGAATGGATAAGAGAAGGATTTCACAACAATTTTTAATAATCTTAAATGTGGACCATCTACATATCCCATCTTAATTGCTACAAATTTTAACCAGGCATTAGAACACTGTATTGAGTACAGCTCTCCTGTACCTTTAAAGAGTTTTCAAACTTTTCTGATAGAAAAAAAAATCCAACCAAATGGAGTCAGTGCATGACTGACTTTAAATTGACTGTTCATTTACAACTCCAAAGAGCCAAAGGTCCCCTCTAACTCTTCTCAGGACTTTCCCTTCTGGACTGCCAATGGAGCAAGTCCTTGCCCCTAAGTTGCTGCTTGTGCTGTACTGCACCAAAAAGAAACCAGTGCCAAAACTGCAAGGTGAATGCAGATTTTCTGCCTGTCATGCACTTCAGTCTATGCCCAAGTACTAAAATCCTTCTACACTGCGAGTGTGTGTGGTCTTTTAACAAGTAGGCATAACAGAGTATAAAAAAGATTGCTTCATACAAAAAAAGAGTAATTTATTTGTAAATTTTTATAATACCTTAAGTAGACTATCTCAATGCTTCTTAGTTAATGCTTCTGGAGCCTGTTAATTCTGCCTTTCTCAAGCAGGAGAAATTAAAGAACTGTAGAAATCCTTGAAAATCTTGGCCATTACTAAAATTACTTCCAATGAGATTGCTTCTTGAAACACAGAATTTTTTCCCCCCCCCAAACCTGCAGTGAGTCACATAAGGTAGGAACACAGAATAAAATGAAAACAAACTAGCTTTGCTCTTCCAGTGCTCAGCAACCAGAAAGGGAATGAAGGTTAAATGGAGATGCAAATATTACATGGTTCTTAGTATCAAGCTATTTCACTGTTGCACTAAAGCCAACCAGTTTTAATATTACATAACATTCTTGCACTTCCAAATAATGAGGTATGTATCATCTTTGAGTATTTAATTCTGGTAAAGGTTTGCTAATCTACAGACAAACACATGCAGGTTAGTTTTCATTAGAGCTACTAAAATAAAACTTCTGGACACAGGGTATGGAACAGGCAAAACCACAGTTCTGGGATTTCTGCAATTGTGTGCTTATATAGTGAGTGAGTAAGTTGTAAATACGGAAGCTTGTTTCAAGTAGGGGCTGTGTGAACAATTTTGTACAATTCTAGCATTTTAAAGGCAACTGCAGTAGGGAGAAAAAAATAAATGTAGGGTTGCAGAAGGAGACTACCTGTTTCATCTGTTTACTGCCATTTGAAAAATGCAGATTTCTACTGTTCTTTCAGTAGCTGGTAGAGTGTTTTCTTACTAACAGTAGACTATTAAGTTTCAGTGCCAGAAAACTTTAGTAGATTGTCAGCTTTTGCTACAAACAATACCCAAGCAAACCAACTTTCTATATGAAGTTTAAATTACCCAGCAAACGCAATGGAAAATCAAAACAACCTAGTCTTGTAACAAACCCAAAAGGCTTCTTAGGTAGACTTCATACACTTTTTACAGGCATGATGAATGAATGACTATCCTTGTACAACCAAGCATTTATAAGAAAACTTTCTGAAATAAATCCTTTAGTAAGAAATGAAAATACTGTACGTACAAGTCAGCTGTGAAGAATTCAAAAGGCGTTATGCAAGCATAATGCCTTATTCTTCAGACTGTCATGTGCCATAAATTTAAGTGCTCAATATTGGACCAGCCAGGTGTCAGAAGTGAATAGTGAACCTGCCAGAAGAGATGTTTTCCATTTCTTAACCATCATCCTGGTCCGTGACAGAACTGTTTGGCTTTTTCACTTATACTGATACTACTAGCAGAGACAAAATATTCTCTCTCTTTAAATAACTATCTTTAGACCAAATTTGTTCAGTTCAAGTGAGTTCAGTATGATAAATATTTTGATTTCTAAAAAGATAAATGAAATCATCTAAACACTTAGTACTATTATTTCTTGAGAATACTAGAATAAAGTTTTGACAAAGGGTTTGCTTTATAATTTAAGCCTAATGTAAGCACAGTGTGCAGTAGGTTTTTCTCTTTTCTCAGTGGTACTTGACCTTTACTTCACTGAATGGGTGTCTTAATCTGTTAGGTGCTGTATGCTGTTTCCTATGGGAATTTGAGTTCTCAGTCAGACTTGACTGCCTTCCATTATAGTTTAAGGTGTTAAGAGACTCAACAAGACTGTTCCACTGTGAAAACACTGATTTAAAAAAAAACCTCATGCGTGTCTGGTCACTCTTTAGCATCTGCTGTATGATGTAGCATTTCTTATGATCTGTGAATAATGTGATCAATTTGCATCACAAATTTTAATCACATTCCAGTTTTTTTTTTCTTCTGTTGTGTTTCTCCCTGCTGGCCAGCCTGTGCTGATCCCAGCATGAGACTCTCATAAAAGGTCAGCATTGCTAGGTGAGTGATCTGCCATTACACAGAGAAAAACTTAATTGATCAATCATCAAGGTCAATGGGAATCTTTTTCATTTTAATAGACCTCAGTAAGGTTTGTAATTGAGAATAGGTTGCCTCAAGATTGTTCTCAGGAATGAACTTGTTAAAATCTTTGGAAGATGAACTTCTTAAATCTCCTTTGACATGGGTCCAGTTTTTTAGTTAATTCTTCTAGAATTTGTCTGCATAATTTGGTCGTATGTTGGCACTGAGTCATGATTTTCCTCCTCCTCCTCTGCTTTATCACTAAAACAATAACATAAAAAACTGTATCACTGATCCAAAGTCATCCATCTCTGTGTCTTTTGTAGCCTTACAATGAGTAGGCAATTTTGCTGCTTTCATTGCAAAAAGCTACACTGTGCTCAGGAAGCCTTTGGAAATTCTTCTGAACTCCAAGTTCAGAAAATGTGTTTTAAACCCTGCACGTTGTATTTGAACCAAAGATGACTTGGTGAGTAATAGAGGAAAACACCACTACTAGGATACTCAAGTTTGCCATGGTTGTGGTTCCTTCTTTCATGACCTCAGTGTTCACTTAAGGTACCAGTTGTATGGTAATATGAAAGAAGCATTATACTGACTGTAACAAAATTAAAATTACAAGTTACAAGAGCATTTTTCTATACATCTTGACAGATATTTTAAAACAATAGCAGAGGACTACCACTGATTTTTCTGGATAAAAATATTTCCATCACTCTTATAACATTTTCTCATCTTCCATTACGATGCTTTCCACAGTGAGCTGGCAAGATAAAGGTATAATTATGCAAACATGAGAAACTGTACAGTTCTCTTTAAACAGTAAGTTATCTTCATAACAAAAAGGATTCAAAATCTGTTTCCAAAAGCATATCACTCATGGGGAAGGTTATATTTCCCTAATTACTCTCAACAGCTCCATCTCAGGATTCTCAACACATAAAACAGTTTTTATTTGGAGAATACCTATGAAAAGCCAGCTGCAACTCTACAAATGCTGCATATTGTCAAATTATATAAGTTTAACTCTTAAAAGTCCTGAGGCCTAGAGAAATAAGTGGGTTCTATGTCTTCAAAATCTCAGATGAGGATTTAGTGATACAGTAATTTGTTTTAATACACTGTTGTGAGGTCTTTATATTCTGTACACGTCAGTGATTTCTTACGAGTTTCATACAGCACTGATGCAAACAGTCCAGCCCTGGAATGAGAAGGGAAAGGCACAAATGCAGCCAGTACAGAGCCTGCTCATGTCTGGCAGTAATACAGCAGTGGTAGCATGAGGCAGACAGGACTGGTGATGACGCAGAGGTCCATGGTGCACACAGGGAATGCTTTGGGGCCCCATTGCTCTCTCCAGCAGTGCACAAGTACAGTATCCTACCTCAGCCTGTGCTCAGCTTCTGAATTATTGAATTGCAGTTATTTATTCTGCCCAACAAAATACTAAATTGTGTTTTTATGTTGTGGTGCAAATATAGCCACCGAAAGAGTTGAGTGGCCATTTCAAATTATTTCTCTGACAAATGTGCTATAGATTCCATACTTAGCAGATATTACTATGTTCTTACTAAAGAAACAAAATATAAAAAGGACAGAATAAGTTGTCAATGTTTGCATCAGTTCTAGCTAACAAAGCTACTATCCAGATGCGTACATCTACCGTGAATAGTGTTAGGACCATAAACAGTGATTAGTAAGAGTATGCAAGTATAAAACATTTATATTGTGAAAGTCAACCATATTGCTTACATGCCTGCAGGGCTCACTTTGGTTCAGCTCAAATGCTGATTGCGAAACAGACATTTAGAAATTTGAGTTATTGATTATATTGATACAACAGGAAAGTCAAAAGCTTAATGTCGGGTTTCTGCTATTTTTAGGAGTGTATATTTAAATAAGTGATAATGCTGACTCAGCTTGCAAATCCTGACTTTTGTTCTTTTCAAAAATAACCCTTTGTGCCGGTTTGGACAAATTTGGAAATATATGGGATACAACATCATAAAGTCACCCCAAGACATCCACTTTTACAAGCTACCTGCCCACTTTGTTTCCTCCTTGGTCTCATCACAGGTGCACAGCTCTTGCCTACAGAGTATCAGCAGTCTGCTTAGGAAACACACCCCAACACCTCCAAGCTTCATTCTTAACCTTCTTGCTGAGTTTTTCTTAATTCTATTCTCTAGACACTTGTTTTTCTTCAGTCTTTTAATGATCTCTTGCCACCCTCTCCTGTTTCTCTCTCTCCTCCCTTCAGAGTACATGCATGTACACAGACATACACACACACACACATACACACTTTTCCCAGAGTTGTCACCCACCTGTGCACTCCTACCCTCCATCCCTCTGGTGTCAGCTTCGTTAACCAGGATCCTCATTCAATCTCAAACTCATTTTTATTGCTTTCTGTTTATACTTACGAAGGGAAGATGCTCTGGTTCTCTACTAGGAATGAAACACTTATTAAGGAGAAGTTGAAAAGAATTTAATTTTCCTTTTGTACTTTTATTTCCATGTGTTTTGATTTGAATTGTGCAAAATTCAGTTGATAATAGGACATAACTCAGAACAAACTAATTTCCAGCTATGTCAATTCATATTTTATAATATTCCCATTCTTTCTAGTAATCTATTCCCTATTTCAAAAGATTAGAAGGCTGAATGTACATTGGCTTTTTCACACAAACTCATCAGAGGCTCACAAAATCAGTAACAATAAACAAGTAGAATGAGAGAGAGCACAGCAAACAATGAAAACTGAAAATGAATTTATTTCAATTCACTGTTATAGGAAGTGACACAGATGAGGATCCCACAGATGAGGGTTGAGTGCCAAGTGAGTACATTGGAAAATCACTGAGCTTTCCTTTTGTTTCATGGTGCAATAAGTTATATACTTGTTACAATATGATGTGCAGGGTTTTTCTTATGGCTTGATTTCTTCCTTAGTCTTCTACTTTTTACTCAGGCATTTTATTCAAATTCTGCTTGACAAAGGCACAACAGGGATGCTTTGACAAAATCCTAGATTAGTGCAAAAACTGAATACGTACTAAAAATGTGTGGTTAGATAAGTGCCCATACAATGAATGGGTATGAAGTTATTTCTAGAAGTACATATTAAACACATTCTTTTCTTACTCCTATCTCTAAAAACTCTGCTTTCATTGTTATCATTTGAGGCATATAGTTAGAGCACCTGGAACCAATCAGTCCATTGAAGCTCATTCTTTCACATGTATTATTAATAAGAAAAGGATTCTTACAGTAGATAAAAGGTACAGTAAGGACTTCCACTATCTCCCTGTGTTCTCTCCATGCTCATTGATGCTTTCAGGGAGAAAAAAAGGTAGACTGAACTAAAGTTCTGCCATGCTTCACTCTTCAGAGTATAACTAGAATTAAAGGTATAGAAATGTTTCCTTCACATGAATCAGGTGATAGGTTTGGTAAGAGTAGAGTAAAAAGAGTGACATTTTAATGTAATTAATACAGAGAGTTGGGTTGTTACATACCCAAAGAGGTTATGGCATTTCACTGCATATCTGGAGAGGGTCATCTTAAGTGATACTGGAGAGGCTCAAATGGCACCATGCTGCTTTAGCTAGACAATTCAGAGCTAAAAAGGAGCATCAAGATTTCATGTCTTTTTTAGAAATTAATGCCAATAAATCTATGAGCTTCTTCCATGCCTCCTCTGAAAAGAATATCCTTGGGGTGTGCAAACACGAGCAGTTGTCTTACCTACTCAGTGTAACACAGCCTGACTTTCACCTGGGATCAGTGACCTGGAGCAAATTTGTGATGGATGGGATGATTCTGGAAGAGCATAAAAGTAAACCAAGAATAAATTCTGGCAGGTGATATATAAATATAAGCCTTCTAGATTTTAATGCAGAACCTTCCTTGGCAAAATGTCTGTGAATACAGTCAAGAATAAAATATTTACTTACCAGAATACCTTAAGAGCAAACTAAGGAACTGGCTGCTTTGTTTAGATATTTAAATGTTTTTTTACGTAATGGAAGCCCGTGTTTCCCCACTTTACCTTCTTTGCCGAGGGTACACAGGTGTATAGTTAGCACACAGGCTTCAAAAAAAAAAAAAGGTCAGGTTTGTATCAGGAAAAAATGGTAAAGACAGGTGTGAATCACAAGACCAACTGCCCAGGGGGAAAGTAGTTACTTTTTTTGTAGGTGATGATAACTTGGATATGAAACATTCTCTATCTGACCTTATCTGCTAACTGCAAGTCATTCCCACTGCAAACAAGGATTTGCCCTGTCAGATTGTCAATCTCATATTTCTCACAAATTAGCCCTTTTTTCACTTGGTCAGGATTTTCTAACCTCAGTGTAAGAGTGCAGCTGAATGCTGGCCTCTGTGTCTCTGACACTAAACCTCAGCACGCCTGGGGTGGGGGCTGATGAGGAAAATGACGTAATAAATGTTCACTGTCTCCCTTCCCTACATAAATAATGTCAGGAAGGTTGTTGTGGCAGTGCTCTTGGCATTAGATTATCTAATGGTAGAAGGGTCCTGATTTTTCTGCTTATTGTTAACATGCAAGTAATTCCTTTTACATGGAAACTACAATAAAGCAAATGTAGTATCAGGAGAGAGCATGTGCAATACAGCTTTCCTCATTTCTGTGCACCAATATTACCATTTGGGGAAGAATAAAGTGTGATTATTTTTCATAAAGGCATTACATGATTTATTTCTTCATCCAGATGACAAGGCAAAACAAACTAGTTTCACTTTTCCCATAGGTTTTCAAACCAGAAAACTGTTTTCCTGGTAGCTTTTCCTTTTTCTAGTGTAGGTAAGTAATTTTTTTAGAAAGCTAAAGAACTAAGGAATCCTTACTCTCAGATGCTACCTAGAACCAGACAGAGCTTCAGCTTGGTGTCCTGAATTTACCTAATGTTTTACCTAATTACCTAGTGTTACATGATGTTGTTTCCAGAGGCGCCGAACATCATTTGTTCCCAACAGCAAGTTCGTTTGTCCCAATAATTAGGTACCACAAAATTCAAAGACTTTCAGTGACAAACATGGCTTTGAAATGAATATGTATTTGCTGATGTATTTAGCAGACAGGCTGGTGATTGGCAGGTGTGTATGAGGACAGGAGCCTCTGCTCCTGTGCAAGGCAGGGCCAGTCACTCAGCCAAAGGCTGCAGGGAGTCCCTCTGCATCCTGTGAGCAAGGCAAAACCACACAACTTCTGCTTGAGTGGGAAAAGGGCCAGTGCTGGATTATCTCAGACACCAAAGATGGCTTTCTGAGTGGAACCACAAAAAATGCTGTACTTTATTCCCAGTAAAACCTTACTCAGGAGAGAAAAATAAATCCTACTGCCAGACAAGCAAAAAGAACTGGGAAAATGGTTGTCTTGACTTTCAGGTTCTTTCTTATATTTCTCCTTAGTGAAAAACCCCAAATAGCCTGTTCCACACACTGGGCAGAATTTTTAGCAGTTATCTCCTTGTAAATGCTTCTTAGAAATGTAAGCTTCAACGTATGTCTAGTTATTGAATACGATACTACCAAATTTATCAGTATATAATGTCCTGGATGTTCTTCTGTAAACCAGGAAAATGTAACTGTCAGAAATAACATGAATATAATTCCAACCTTTTTAATTTAGTGAATTGGCTCAAATTTAATACATGGATCTGAGATTACTTCTGTGTTTTATCTGATGATGGTTTTTCTGAATTTCATCTTCACTTGGAGATATTTTATTTTTCATTTTTGATCAAGTACATTTATCCATATGACCTATCTTCCAGATAGGGAGATGAAATTCTTTCCCATTGTAAATATGCCCCATAATTTTCTAAAGTTGAAGGAGTACTAGTATTTCTGTCTAAAAATCTATGAGCATGCAAGCAGCTGAGTTTAAAAAACCCCAAACAACCCCTCTGAAATTCAAGCATGGTTATAATTAGCATAGTCATGAACAAAATGCACTTTTTCCTTCCTATATTACGTAACTTTTTTTTTAGCTATTTATTAATGAACATAAACTGTCCAACAAATCAATTTGCTAGAATTCCATATGGATATTTTTCTGGTTTTGTTAGACTTTGATTACATTCCATCCAGATTCATCTTAAAAGAGTGATGGTTGATCACAGAGGTGGGCTGAAGCAACAGGATCTGAATAGGTATTTCCTCAGAGATCGGCACAGGCTTTTCTGAAGAGGAGCATGGGATTAGGAAGTAACACCATTCACTGTACACTGAATACAGAGCAAATGGACAACTGACCATACTGTGTCAATCAGTGAAGGTCCCAGAATCTTTTTAAGGCTATTTATATGAATGGATTAGACTCCATTGATTCCATGAAGGGCTGAACACTTCAGTTTGCACCAAGAGCAAGCTGTAGGAACCTCTTTGAGGTAGAGTTCTATAGGCTGCTGGAAAAGATCAGAAAGAAGGGGAATGCATCAAATGGTTAATATCCTAAAAGTCAACAGCAGCCTATTTTGAAACCAAAACTGTAACATGCTAGACTCTAGATATCACTGGCAGAAATAGAAGGTGACACAAAGAATTCCAGGAGGTTTAATTCTGTACAACCACAACACTAGGAAAGTTTAAATACAGCTTTGATATACAAAGGAAGGTGAAAAAGGCGTTTGCACAATCTGGCAGCTTATGCAGACTTCAGATGCAAAGCACACAGACCCCTGTGCCTCCATGGCTAGACTGATCATATTTCTCTGCCACCTCCTAATGAGATTGCATCAAAATATTTAAAGGGAAAGATATAAATACTAATGAAGATTGAGTTGGATTTTATCAGTTCTTTATAGTTTGAAATTCCAAACTAAACCACAGCTGGATACTGACTGACAAAGACAACTTTATTAGGTGTATTATGATATACCTTAATGCAATAAAATCCTATATAACAGAGTAGCTGGTCTTGTGATATTTAACTTGGGAACAGGAGCTTCAGAGAGTGAGAATAAGGTTATAGTATAAATATCCAAAATTCCAAACATTATTTGAGTTTTTAAGGACTCATATAATAAATCTTTGCATCCTTACTAATTTTAAATAACTTTATTTGTTAACCCAAATAAAAAAAGGTTTAATGTTTATGAAAATTAAAAAGATATTTGTTTCTAGTACCACAGTTTTCATAGCTTTTAATATTAATTTAGTTTTAGTTTTTATCTGCATTTTTAGGAAAGGTGATGAAAAATGCTAAATGCTGTATTTAAAAAATGAATGCTCATAAGAAATGCTTTAGCTGGAGGAGAAACTTATTGATTTTTAGGGGTGAGATTTGGGAATTGAATTTTTCTGAAGCATAACATTTTATTTACTGGTGGTTGATAAACTGCAGTGTCACCTGCCAGCTGGCTCAGTTAAAGAAAGCTGATTGATAGCCCAGGACATACATACGAAGAACAAAATTATAAAAATGGTAGAAACTTTTTTCCCCCTCTAGAATTAGTCAGGCTAAGTCTTCCTTTGGCTTGAACAGGATCATTCTTGTTATTTATTGCCTGCATTATTCTAACTCTTATAGGTACAAATTGCCATTAAATTTTCTGTCTACTAGGCTCTTAACACTGTGTGCAAAAAATGGGTTTGGACACACTATACAGTCCCTGAATGCATATCATCATACAGCATAACTTAGACATTTATCCAGGTGTCACCTGCTATTTCTTGCCCTTTGTATGAAGATGACTGTGTTAGACAAAGTATTCCAGTGCTCAGGAATGAATAAAAAAAAATTACAGTAAAATAATTTACATGTTAAATGCAGAGGTAGAAAGCAATACCTTTTCCCAGTGGTCTTTGGTTTTGTTAGGGTTTTTTTGTTTGTTTGTTTTGTCGTGGTTTTTTTGTTGGTTTGTGGGTTTAGGGTTTTTTTGAGGTTTCCAACATAATCTAATGACTAATTCCTTCAGTTTTCTATACACAACAATTCGTTTTAGGTGTGGTCACTAGTAAACAAAGTAACAGCCACATAACCACATTGCTGTTTCTTCATTTCTCTGCCTTACTGGTTGTCTGAATCTTGCCTTAACCTTTTTCACGCTGGCTGTGGTCTGCACGCAACTGCTTTTCAGACCTATTAATCCTGTTTCTTGACTTGTGGTTTGAAACAGTTTCTTCTGTCAAAGGGAGATGCCCTTCTCAAAGGGTCAGAAGCCCAACTCCACCTGCCAAGTTTTCTACTTGAGTTAATAAAGGATTGGCAGCAAGGCCAAGGAGGCTTGTACCATCATACTCATCTTTTCTGTCATCAGATGTATAAAAAGAATGCAAGTGGCAGACAGTAATCTTAATTTTAATTGGTATTAACAGCGATTTAGAATTTAAATGATATGTAATTTTCTGGAGGGCCACTGATTTTGGTGAAAAACAATCCTTAATTAAACTGCTATTATCAGAAAGGTGTATCTTTATCAGATATACTTTTTTTTCTCCATAATTTTAGGGGGCTGTGAATCTAAACAGATTCATGAAGACTATAAAATATATATGTAGTACAATTGTTTTGGGTTTTTTTGAATGTCTGGAACATACCAGATTAGACCACAGAAAATCCTTGTAATGTTTGGGGAAAATGAGCCAGACATATGGACACATACCATATATTACTGACAAATGCTTATGAGAAATTTATGACTTTAGAGGCCTCTCTTTTGACTACAAGCTCTCGCTATTCCATGCCAATTTTGTGTTCTAGGAAAGGGAAACAATGATGTCATTTCCCTTTAGGATTTTCTAATGCAGGTACAGAAGAGATCCCCTATACAGCGCTATTGAAAGATCCTTGTACAACCTCACATTCTATTTAGAAAACAGGTGAACAAAACCCCCTTTCCTATTCATCAAAGTCTCATTCATCAAAGAATGAATAATTCTGACATTCCATCCTGACCCCATATCTTATGATACCAAACACAGCAGCTGGAGAGTAGGAAAGTGCAAATGAGTCTGCTGTTTTGTGGCTGCTATCAATCTGAGTGGTCCCATACTTCAGAAAAGCAGACAAGGAGCTCTTAGTTGTTTACTTCCTTCATTTATCATCAAGGAAATGCTGATCACAAGTTTCCTCAAGATTAGTTGGCAGTTAAAAAAACCCCAACAACAAACAACAGAACCAAGTCTGCACTAAACAAGCATAACCCACATGGAACACGTGATACCTGTTCAGCATCTCCAGAATCTGCAAGAATAACCAAGGATGTAGTTCCTTGGTGGATCTTCTTACTTGCCTTTTAAAAGCAGCTGCTAAATTAAGAAGACAGTGTTACTGATTTAGGTACCTTCATCAGTTAATAAACCCCTAACAATCAGTTCTCAGCTTCATTCCCAGAGGAATGCAGAATCACAGAATTGTTGAGGTTGGAAGGACCATCTAGTCAGAGCCCCCTGCCAAAGCAGGTTCACTTAGAGCAGGTTGCACAGGATCACATCCAGGGAGGTTTGGAGTACCTCCAGAGAAGGAGACTCCATGACACCTTCCAAAGGACACTATCATAACAAAGCTCACCTGCAGTGCAACTCCTGCAACTTTATTTACATTTAAAAGTTGCATTAAGGAGATCTTGGCAACACAGCTGAATTCATGCCTGATTCACCATCCTTAGAGCTGGAAACTGGGGTCAACCATGGTTTAAAACTTGATGCCACAATGCAGCAAGCTGAATGAAATTGCTTATTGGTCAATCTCTGCTTAGTATAATTGTCATTGAAAGACTTTCTTACATAGGTTTGTGGCTCTAGAAAGAGTAGCTGATCTGTGGGTAGGGAGGAACAGGTGATAACTGCCTGGGCAGACTGACACTAGTCAGCTTTAACACAATTCACCTTAAATTCTTCATTGACTGAAATGCAGCTACCTGCTTTGTCCAACCTCACCTCCATCTTCAGACAGCTGGAGACAACCTGCTCTTTCTTGCACAATCCAATCATTTGGTAGGATTATCTAATTTATATAAGTACAATATAACTACACTTATGTAACTACACTGTACAAGCACCTTTTCTCTCAGAAAATAGAGCTATGGGTGGGACTAAGGGAATTTAATGAGCCAAAACTACTGTTTAAAATCTAATATTTTCTTGCTGAGAAGCAATAGTAGAATCTTTATTAGGAGGAACTGGATTGTTAGACCTCTGTCCAGCCTGGCCTGGAACACTTCCCTTGCTCTGGGCACTTTGTGACAATGGGAATCCCACATACAGCACCAGTAACACGAGTGCCCACAGGTAACCAGTAACTCCTTTGTCTTGCTGCTCTAGATCCTTTTCTTTTCCTTACAACTTGAATAACCAATTTAGAGCCATCCCAGAGCTGGGTGGAAATGCTGGGGTAAACACTGCAGTGAAAATTAAGGGTGTAATGGCAGAATGAGATTAATCACTACTGTTCAGAACCTCTGGATCACTTCTGCACAGCAAGGCCAAACTTTTTAATGTATGTCTAAACACATATCATACCAACATTACAATGTAGAGGTATGCTGCCTTAGGCTACATCCTTGAGTAGCTACAGTGCTGTCACCTTGAAACAGCTTCCAGCCCTGGCTTGTGATTCCAACACAAAACAGCAGGGAAGAATCGTCCCTCCCACAGTCCCTGTCTGTGAGCAGCCCGAAGTTCATTCAGCCTTTTGTAAACACGCAGGTACTATCTAGGTAAGATGTTCATCAGGAACAATGCAGCATTAAGACTACAGAATATATGGCACTAAAGATGTCATCATTTCACCTTGAAATTACAGCTTTGGATTACTCTACTAGTCACACAATTGCTCTCTCTGAACATTTAAGAATTGTATGTATGTGGTGTAAACCAACCAAACTAGATGAATGCCAGCCCCTGCTTTGACACAGCAATTTAGACAGCTCAGACACAGTATCTATAGATATTTATTAACGGAGCAGAAGCAGCATTCCAGTATTTTCCCTACACCACACCTCAAATTCCTGAACATTTTCCTGAGAGGGCTCAGGAAAGAATATAAGTGCCTACAGTTTCTGAGTGACTGCTGCTCTGGAAATAGAGATTTCACAGATGTTCACTTTGCCTCCTGTAAATATCTGAGCTTTAACAGCTCAGTGCCAAAGCCTACTTAATTTTCTTTCCAACAAAATCAACAAGAAGTATCATGACTGATAAAATTAGAACCCACTACTATTACTATATGGTTTTCCCCTATAGTAGTATTTAAAAATGAAAAAGTATTGGAAGTGCAAAGACATTTGCAGACAGTAGCAAGACATCACTAATCATGCTGACTTTGCAAATTTTTGTGATGAAACCTTGACTTCTCAGTTGACCTAAGAAATCAATCAGAGGATTGTCAACAATCCCATCAGATTAGAAGCTAAAGTCTGTGAAAATACAACTTACTAGAAGATATTTCCCTCCCTTTAAAAATGTTTTTTCTTGACAGAAAAAATTACAAATTCTACCAATAATGGTGGAATGGCTCTAAAATGAAATATGACTATTTTGCAATGGTATATGGCTATCTCACAAACTGAACTATGTTGCTGTAACAGTCTTCAGTGAATAGAACTACCACGAGTAACTCCAGCAAAATATCAATTAACTGCAATCTCTAAGAATGACCCTCACGGAGAGATATTTACTTAAAAATCACATCTTCCTTCACAGACTGTACTGGTTTTGGCTGAGGAGGAATTAATTTTCTTCACAGTGGCTGGTAGAGGGCTGTACTTTGGGTTTGTGCTGAGCACAGGGTTGATAAGAGAGAGATGTTTTTGTTATTGCTGAGCAGGGCTTACACAGAGCCAAGGTCCCTTCTGCTCCTTGTACGGCCACGCTGGCGAGGGGGCTGGGGGTGCCTGGGAGGCTGGGAGGAGACACAGCTGGGACAGGTGACCCCAACTGACCAAAGGGACATTCCAGACCATATGACAGCATGTTCAGCATATAAAGTGGGGGAGAGAAGGAGGAAGAGGGCGGACGATTGGAATCATGGCATTCATTTTCCCACGTCACTGTTACATGTGGTGGAGCCCTGGCTGTCCTGCAGATGGCTGAACAGCTGCCTGCCCATGGCAACTGGTGCATGAGTGCCTTGCTCCGTTTGCTTGTGTGCACAGCTTTTCCTTTACCTATTGAAGTGTCTTTACCTCAACCCATAAGTTTTCTAGCTTTCACTCTTCTGATTCTCTCCCTGATCCCACTGGTGGAGGAGTGAGTGAGCAGCTGTGTGACATTTGGTTGCTGACTGCGTTTAAACCACGACAACAAACATAGAAGAAAAATATTCTTTCATTTTGTAAGATTGAGTATGGTCTCTGGGAATATTTGACAACTCAGGTGGCATTTGCAGATTGAAAGGGTTGTTTTTAAACAAGATAGAACAAAATTTTGACTAGTTTTATAAAAAGGTGCTAAGAAATTAGAGCTGGAATTCAGAAAAAATTAGATTTTAATTTATGGCTAAGAGATCCAGAGAGCACTGGTATTCAGAATGGGCAAATCACATCCTATTTACACATTTATATTCCAGTTCTAGATTTATTTTCCAACTTTTGCCCCTTCCTCCCATAAAATGTTAGCTATGTGGACCCAGTATTTTGCATCAAATCTTCTGCTTCAGGTTTGTAAAAAAACCCCAAAGCAACTGTCCTTTAAGTTAAGTCAGTCGGAAAGCAAACTATAAATCTAATACAAAAAAGTTGCAGCAGATGCACAGCTTCCAATCTGCTCTACTAAATAAAATAGGCATTATCCGGGGCAAGAAAAAAGACTTGAAAAATGCCAGACTATGAAATCAACTACAATTAATGATTTTCTTACTGCCCTAATGCTTCAGAAAGAATGCATAACAATCTCTTAGTCCTAGGTAGCTTTTATACAGACTTTTCAAGGTTATTTTAGAAACTGTTTATGTGAGTATTAGGGTCATTACTGTTAAAAAATCCCAATAATCTTGTTGTAAGTACCAAACATTTCAACTGAAAAAAAGTTATCTCTGGGAAATTTGCAACAGCAGACATTTAAAAAAAACAGGTAGATATTTTCACTGTACTAAGGGAAGCAAAAGTATTTGACTGTTCCTTGGTGTTTCCCATGCTCATTGTCCAAGTCTGAACACTTAAATTGAACAGAAGGAAAGAAAGAATAGAAATAATGTACTTCATCTTTTAAGAGACAGATTACAGTATTTTCCAGATGTCAGACTGTTTCTTTACAAAATATTCTTCTTTGTGTTACTAACAGAAATGCATTATGCTATTTCAGAAGTGAAGTAGAACAAAAGTGAGATCGCAGACAATTATATGTAACAGCAATTACAATGTCTAGTCCTGTTTTCTTTTGAATTATTAGTTTTACATGCTTCATCCACAAAAGCAAACCCAAACAGCTAAATGAAAAACATGTGAATATTTATGTGTAGAATGTAATATTCATTAAATCTTATAATAATATAATCCACAGAGAAATCAATCGTATAAAATATAAAAACTACAGAAGGAAGTTATTGTATTTTACTTAAAAAGGAGCATTTCAGAAATTAGAAACTGCTTCTCAGAACAATGCATGGGCAACAAATCTATTCAAAAGGAGGCATCACTTAAAGACTGTACTGTGAATAGAGCCTTTGGAATCAATTTGAGATGTTTCTTCAATACCAAAAGATGTCTTTGGGAAAAAAAAAAGTTGGATCTTTATGAAAAAATTACAGGAGCTAAACTGTACCAAAGGTTGATTAGAGAAGAAAAAAACCCTCTAACATTTAGAAAAGGTTGGAGAAGTTAATAATCTGCAAAAGCAAATTATGAAAGGGTTTTTTTTTAATCTTTGGCTAGTGTGGCTAGTGTATCTAGTGTACATAACTTCATTAACTTCAGCTGCATTTTGATAGTATCTGTTCACAATGTTTTGTGAAGGCCAAGTCCAGTGGGTTTCAAATTGTTGTTAGGAATAACATCATGTTTTCAGACAGCTTACTGTGAGATTGCTTATTGAAAGCATCTTTCAAGGTGAGGCAGCTGAGCCTGGAAAGATAAAATTGCTTGAAAACTATAAATATATGCCATGCAGTATTTCAAGAAACTTCAAACCCTTTTGTGGCACTTTAACTGCACAGTACAACTCACATCCTATCTGAGTTCTACCATGGTCTAAAAATGCTATGGAATACCTTTTGTTTTATCTGAACATCACACTACTTGCTGGGTTCTTTAATCATCTAATTAAAGAGTATTCCTAACATTTTTGATTTTCTAATCACTTTTAACAAATGCAGTAATTGCTGAGGAAAACACACTCAATCTCTGTGTACAGTATGTGAGACAACCTTGCACCAGTGCTCAAATGAGTGAAGCAATTAACTTCAAGACAGTATCGCTGTATTGATGCAGTAAGGAAAAAATATTGGTGAGATTTTAACTATTATATTAAAATGGAAATCTATAGCAATATTTTGATCATTTTTGGAGATGCTTAATGCTATAAAAACAAGAAACCAGTGTTATAGCTGTATAATTTATGTATTGTATTCACAGTTTTAATAATATTGAACTGTTAAAGCCGTGTTTTCAACCAAAATAATTCCAATCTGACAGATTCTGAAATAAAACTACAAAGTCCCATTACCAAGCAATTATAGAGGTTTATATTACAGGTGTTGACATTCCATAGCTAAGCAGGTCTGTTTCCAAATGCAGTGGAGCCTTTTCACTTTGGAGCAGGGTTAGTCAGATCCCCTCCCAACTTACCCATCCTCATTTTGGTAAACAACATACTACTGGTAGCACAGACTTCCATTCAAGTGAGCTAGTCTTAAAAAAAGACTACTCTATTTGGGATTCTCAGGACTTTGTTCATTCCAGAGGTCTGTCAAATACACCAAAACACAGGTTTTACTTCTTCTCCTCTGCTATGCTCGTTCCTCCCATCTAGCCAATGTATTAATTTTTTGCTCACTTAATCACAGCCCCACCTAAGGATCATGTAGGACTGACATGCTCCTGTCAGCCTACTGACACACGTACTGTGCCTTGTATACCACAGTGGCTCTGTCACCTAACATTACTAAGAACATCCATCTCGTCTTCATTTTTTGTACAATGAGATGTGCTCTGTGACTGTAATATTCAGCTCTAACCACTCTGAGGTAAATTATCAGCATAGTGCATTTTACACGACTCCCATTATATCCTACAGATACAGTATAAGCTGCTCCCTAGCAACTGCAGCAAAAATGTACCCCTTTAGGCATTTCTTCCAGCTAAAGAAACCAACTTTCTATTTGATGAACTTCATATATAAAACAATCTTGGCTACTGTCAGTTCAAATTGTTCTGACTAATGGTCCTTAAGATGCATTTTTAGCCCTTTGCCTTGTTTGGGTTCTGATACTGAAGTTTCTCTTGCAAACCTCCCACTTCAACGATTTTAGCACTAAGGAAAAAAAGTATTTTTCCAAACTAAGAAATATCTTCTCAATAAAAACTAACCATTTATAAAAGAGTTATAAGCATGAGCTAGAAATCCATTTTAGATGGAAAACGTAACTCCCAGCATGCTGGCAAGAGTGAAGACCCTGGATTTATTTTGTGGAACGCCAAAGTCTTTTGGTTGGACTTCATTCACATACTGAATGGAATTGCAAGTATTTTCAAAGAACTATAAGCTTTTAAGTAGGCTATTGCTTCTTGTGTCATCCAAAATCTATTTAAGTGAACTTAGTTAATATCTGGAGAAAGCCAGAAATCAGTCCATGTTTGAAAACAACTAACCTCATGCATCACACCTTGTGAATAAGACATGGCTACTGTGACATTGTTATTCATTTTAACACACCATAAAATATTTTAAAGGTAATACCAGAATAATAATAGCTCATTAATACTTCACAAATGAAGAGAACCCTCCACCAACATTTAGGAATTTCCTCCTCTCTGCCAGGGAGAGGGTGTTACAGCAGACAGTTAACTTCCCCCATGAAAGTCAAGCCTTCAAGTCCGATGTTATGAGGCTGGTCAGGTTAGCACATTTAGGCAGAGGCTAGTTTGCTATTTTTGTACTGATCTGCATCAGCCTCCACTGGCATGCAGCCCTGTACGTGGTCAGAAAGCGGTTCCAGGATAGAAGAGCAAACAGTACCTGTTAGCTAGCCACAGAAAATAGCAAAAGCAGGACAGCCTCATCCTTTCCCTTCAGGAAATTCTCTCTGGGGAACTGTTACAGGCCTCTAAAGGGAACAAAATCTGTCCTTTCAGTTGAACAGGACAACAACCACCCCCACTCTGTTGACTGATGCCTCTCTGATAAAAAGCAAAGCGTGTGCTGTGTGACTACACTTCAGGCATCTTCCTTGGTACCCATTAGTGAAACTGACCCTGAAAAAGTGTAGATGAAATTCACATACGGGTTTATGCCAAGTTTTGACATGACCCTAGAACAGGGCCCTGGACAGCATCTCACATGGTGAAGCAGAAATGCATTTTCTAAGAAGTCTTGTGTCACTACCACCTGAAGTCAAATACTATACAGAAATTGGTATATTTAATAAAATGCCATTGAAATAAATCCTAGTTAGAACAGGATTTCTTATCTCATCTAACTGAGATGCCAAATTCCTGAAGTACTCATCTTCAGTCACTGGGTAACTACCTTGCACCAAAAATGGCATTTCTATTAGAGCCATGTATTCATCACTTCCATACTCAGTAAACATTGGAGTTCAAACTGCATTTCCATCAGAGAGTTCAATGTGGTATAGCTGGTACAGTGTTATGAATTCAACCTTGATGCAAAGTTTTATTGGTAGCACCATCTTTTGTTCAGCAAGATCCTCATTTCATGAACAAACATCCTATTGACTTTCCTGTGACATTTATGTAATTTAGGTTTGCCAAGTCAGGTCCTCTGTGTATGTCTTAATGACCTAATTAAAAGAACTATTGTCATACCACTATATAGTATAGCAAGAAGAGGGGGCAAGCTGTTTCCCTTTTAAGCTAACAGGCACAAAAATCTGTAGGTAACAGCTTTTAGTACAGTTCTGAATTTCCTCATAACAAGAAATAACTGGGTTATATGAACGCCCCAAATGATGAAAGAGTTACGTATTTGAAAGGAACAAAGATCATATATATGTGGCACACCTTCCTATGGATGAAAATCTAGCTGGATCAGAAAAGAAAAAAATAAAAACAGTTTTGCAAACTTTACACTCAGAGAAAACCAAAAAATAACGTACGAGCTTTCTAGCAATGGTCAAACCATTCTTATAAAACAGAACATACAATTTTATTTCAAATCTCCTTTAAAGCCTTAAAATGCATGTCAACTTTAATATTAACTGTATTGCCAATTTCTCACCCAAACTCACTCATTTTTCACTTTTTTCTCTCTCTCATTATTTCCAGAACAAATATAGTAAAAAAATTGAGCAAGGTGTTCCTGACAGTAAACAAATACTAAAAAAGCAAATTCAGTACAAATACTATCCCAGGCTACAGTTTTTGTGGAAAAGGAAAGTATAAATCTTTGCTACACTGCGTTCAAGAGAAAGCTGTTAAATACACTGAAGCTACCTCAAGTCCTGAAAACTGGATTCACTGAAATTCAGGGAAGTCCTGGCTTTTCACTCTTATGGAAGGGGGTAAGGAACTCAAGACTGAATTTAACTGAGGTGCTAGAGATCACTTTTAGTTAGTCCAGTGGGCTTTGGGATAAGGACGTTAATGTGAAACCCACTTGGCAATCAACTACTTTTACTTTTGAAAAAATATTTTATTTCTATCTGCATACTTATATATTAGCCTACCTTTTATGCATTTGTTAACATTTAACATGGTCATTTCATTCTTATGGTTCTGTTTATTGTAACTGTTCTTTGCATAAAAATTATTTAAGCAGAATAATTATACTGTTTGAAGAATAACTCCAGAGAGATGTAGTTGAGGTTCTCCTCTAAAGGTGGGCAAGGTTATTACAATATTTCATTAGTACAAAACAATACATCTTCAGATAGAGGGAGTATTGGCTTGTAATATTTCTTGTTACCATGCTCTCAACCTTTGCTTGTAAAGCAATTTAATCACTTCCATATTGGTTATACATGAAATATTAGTACTGTGCTTCATAGGGAACACCTCCTGCATTTTCATTACAATATAACAGTATTACTTACAGAGTCAGAAAATCTATTTGTCTTTAACCATGTCATTGCATCTCATTCAAAAATTTCTAGCCTAAGTTTTACTTAAAGAAAGAAATAGTCTTCCAGTTTTAAGTCCTCAATTCAACCAGTCTGGATTTCATTATTTTCTAAACTCCACATGTCAACTCCATGGCTCTTTTAGTCATTGTTCATATTACCACCTATTAGAACTGCTCAAATACTATAAATCTTTGCCTTTTGAGACAGAAAACAACTCAAAAATTTTAATATCCCATGAGATAACCGGGTACTTATACATCTAACACTAACATTCTTATGTAGCTACTATATAGCAAATGAAGCTAGGATTACAACAATTTTTATTGTTTTACATATGAAAGATGTAGTCATCATCTTCAAAAGATCAACATTTTATTTTTCAACAATGAAAATATATGAAAGTCAAACGAATTATTTTATTTTCCTCCATTAAAATAGTCTATCAGATAACAAAGAAGAGATACTGTTATTAATACCATGCCCTTCCTGACAAATCAGGCAAAAATGTCATCTAGTGAATTATGAAATCCTGGCACATAAGAACAACATGTACAAAGTGAAGCAATTACAGAATTCTGAGGTAGTACACAAGACAACATAATGGATTAACAATGTAGGCATGCATAAATACATATATACAGCATATTTAGATTATTTTTGAACTAAGAAATGTTGAAACTAAACTTCTGATCAGCATTTTTATCATCACTTTGGAACTGCTAGGCCAGGCTCTTGGGTGTGTGAGATTCCACTCTGCAAGAGGAGTAGTCTGTCACAAAGCCACTTAACAGCCACTTGAGTCTGTAGTGTCCTCAGCACCAAGACAAATGTGGTGCCACTGGCAAAGGCTTGACTAGGGGACCAAGCTGTAGTACCCTTGAACTCCACCCACCCAAGCAAGTACAAGTGCCACCAGGTACCCGTGTATGTCCCTGCCTCTGAGAATTCTTCCCAACCTGGCAGATCTCATCCGGCTCTCCTGGCTGCTCTCTAGTGGCTGGGACCAACTAGTTCTGGCCATGTCCATAATGTGACTGGAACAGATCCACCACATCCAGGACTGCTCCTTTGATTATCTCTGGCCCAAGCAAATCTGCTCTGGTGTTCACAGCAGCAGGGAATCCAGGAGCCAAACCAGACACTATGTCTACACTGCACTGTGTAGAATCTTCTTAACATGTTCTACAGATAACTCAGTCTTAAAGACTGTAAAGAAACAAGTACTACTAAAAGCATTTGTACTATAACTAATACCAAAACTGATTTCTGGTATTAATCATCATACGTTTTATTCAGAGGATGTTTCAACAGACAAGATAGTAGTTACTTCTTTCTACCTGACACACATGCTTTGTCTGTAAGAGAATTACAAAACACTCTTTAAAATGTAAAATCAGGTAGTATTTTTAATACAGCTGCTTGAAACCATGTTGTTAAAACCACGACTAAAAATTACTTTCTATCAACTGCATGTTGTGCAAGTGGAACTTTGGCCTAATAACATAAAAATTGATAAGAGTCTGAAAGATGGAAAAAACCCCCATAAATTTAAAAAGTTTGGGTAGATCTATAAAAGTTGGAAAAAACACACAGAGCCTTTATTGGTATCTTGATAGAAAGAACTGCATTAACAATAATTCTGAATAGTTCCAAAATATCAGGGCTGAGTCTTCATTTCACTGACAACTGTACAAAGTGCACAGGAATTGCTCAGATTTAACTGACTTGTTTGCTCATGCCAGAAGTCTCACTACAGAGCAATCACCTCCAACTCGTCTCTAGCAATGAAACGAAAGCATGCAGTAACTTGGCTGAGTGACCACTCAGTTAACAGGGACATACTTTACAGAGGACAAGATTGATCAGCACTTGTATGTTGCTTACTTTTACTGGGTTATAAAGAAATTTTCCTTTCTCACCATTTTCAAATTATGAAGGAGATGATTTCCAGGTGACCTCAGCTGTGATACATTAACCAATACATGGCTTCCCCAGACTTTGTGGTTAATATAGTAATATATAATTTTAAATTATATAAAATTATATAAAATCTGGCCAAGGCTCAAACTCCTGTGCCTTAGTGCCTGCCTCTAAGTGGACCTGTGATCCCATGACAGCCAGCCAGAGTGATCTGCAGTAATGCAGCCAGCAACAGTCAGATGCCTCAGGCAAAAGCCACTGACAAAATGCAACAGCAGGCAGAGGCTCAGGGAAGTTTTCTATCTCCAGGTGGGCTGTCTTTGTTCTGACAAGTCCTTGCAGTGTGTCATAGGTTAGCAAGCATAGTCCCGGAAGGGACGTCCTTGCTAAGGGGTGCTTACAGTTTCCTCTGGGAACTGACAGAACCTATCAGCTGGCCAGTTTGAATATGGACAATTCTCTAAGCCACTTAAAGTTGTGACCACTTCTGTGATCCACATTTAAGAATAGGCAAACTCCCCCTCCAAGCTCTCTCTCGTTTCCGGCGCTGGCACAGGTGGCTGCAGGGCCCGAGTGGGGGCCAGTGGGCCCAGCCAGGCCCTGCTTGGGCCAGGCCGGGCCGGGCCACGGCCATCCTGGGTCGATGGACCTGTTCCAGCCATGGAACCCCCCCCACTGCCTTGCCGTGGGCAGCCGGAGCGGCTCGGCTCTCCCCGCTCTCCACTGCGATAAGGAAAATTCAACATTCCAGCTGCAAAGCTGCAAGGCCGAGGTGAGATTAACCCTTTTACTGCTGTGAAGAGCTGAAAACCTGAGGGAAGAGAGAGAGGAGATGCTTAAAGCTGAAATTCTGTTGTGAAGCTATGATATATCAGAGTATCCTGTTGTAATTTCATGAAGATATGGGGGGTGGAGTGTTCAACTCGTAAGCAAAAGCACCTGCGCTGAGATAGGCAGATGCTGACGCAGCTGTAATTTCATGAGAAGTTTGGACAGGGAGAGATGAACCAGATGAGGACTTTTGCTCCAAACGGGAAAGGAGAAAACCTCAGTCCCTAGAGATGCTCCCAGAGATAGTCCTAAAGATGAAGATGATGAAGACCCTTTGCTCCCAGGGAAGGAGAAGGGCCTCTGTTTTTGTTTCTGAACGGCTCAACCTTAAAATTGTACCCCAAAAAACTTCAAGAGTGGACCCTCAAAAGCAGTTGTGGGAAAAGCTGCAAGTCGGGGGAAAGGACTCACACGCAGGTAGAGAGACTCCTCTTCCTAAATGGACTGAACAATATTTGGAAGTGGGCGGTTGTCTCGTTGTGATACTGTTTTCATAGCATGAGCAAGAAGAGACTTCTCTTTCTAAATGGACTGAACAAGGTTATTATGGAAGTGGTAAACAGACTGAACATCTTAAGGGTTGTCTTTGAACATTGTCAGTGGGAGAAGGGAGGAAGGTGGGGGGAGGAGGAGAGTTCTGAAGGTGGTATAATTTTTTTTTCTTCTTTTAGGTCTGTTAATAAACTTCTTTATATTCTTTCAAGTTTGGTGCCTGTTTTGCATTTCTCCTAATTCTTATCTCACAGCAGATAAACAGTAATGAGTATTTTGGACCAAACCACTACACAGTGCAAACAAAACCTAGCAGAAGCCTACTGTGACAGATTCCTTGTTGTATGATCCACGATTTCGGCTGCATCATCCACATTCATTTGCACATTTTACTATGACTTGATGCATAGCCTGGATAGCCAGTACAAGTGTAACACCTTCAGAGGAAAACCTATTACTTTTGACTCAGTTATTTTCTGTGAATTTTTATTAAGCCATTTTGCAGTGTTGTATTGTTTTACGTTCTTAAAAGAATTAATGAATTTTATTTCAGAAAACCAAAATGAAAAAAAATGTCTGAAAGTGGACAGCTGATGCTATATATTACTCTCCTCTCCCAAAACCTGCAGGTGAGCTTTTCTGCTTTTACTACTAAATTCTCTTGCTACCTACCTTTTTCATGATTGTTCATGAGATTAAAGCACTAATTGTGTAAGATGATAAAGAGCAATTTTACAATGTGAGCTGCAGTACCAAAATCAGTTTGCAGGAGACTTCAGCTGATATCAATACCAAATCTTAAAGAATTACTGTTTCTTCTCTGCAAATAAAAATCCAATTCACAGTAAACTTCTTATTTGGGAACTTCTCAACAGAGTTGAGTCTGTTTATGTTTGGAATTAGCAGCAATAACAGAAGTATTTAATTTCCCTATTATAAATGAATAAACAGTACAGAACTTCTACAAGTTAGTTTTTAGTTTAACTAGTGTTTTGTTTAATGCCTCTATGTTCATGCACACACCTATCAAGAATTTTTATTCTCTCCTGAGAAATATTCAGAATAAGATACCCATAAAATTGTATTTCAGTATCTCCTCCTCACCTGTAACTAGGACATCATGTGTTGAATTCCACTCCTGTTGACTTCTAATTTCATGAACTAGATAGAATATATGGATGAAAGAACTTGTCCCCAGTAGCAGTATATTTTCCATGTGAAATGTTTAATATGACCCAACCTAAAGAATCAGTAGAAGACCGGATGCTTAAATTCTATTCCAAGCTTTTCTGGTCCATTTCAATGCCTGATTAATGTTTGACTTTGTCCAGTAATCTGAAATCTGTACATGAATATTTCCAGCAAGGAGGCCAGTCTCTTCAGGGTTTGCAAAACAGTTTTTCACCTTAGCTGCAACACAGGAAAATATTTGTGTAGAAGTATTTTAGAGCAGAAGAAGTAATGTGCTCTTTAACAAACTGATTGGGTAGAGGTGAATCCCAAGCAAGTATAGAGACATCAGACTCAACATGACCTAGCTGCCACTAACTTGGTGAGAAACTTTCATTTGAAGCTTAATTCTTGTGATGAAAACCGCATATATTTGAATCTTTTAGCCAACTTTTAGCACTGCTCTGTTACTTCCTAGCTTATTTTAAGCAAATACAGTATAAACTACATATAACAGAATTTGGTTTATGATTATATTTGAGCTAAGGTGCATTTTCTGTGGCCTTTTAACAAAAATCTAGCATACTCAAAAGCTTGGCAAAAAGCAATTAAATGTATTATTTTTCTACATGGAAAAATCTTGCAAATGCTGAAAGCTTTATGTAAACATTAATATAATAGATTTTTATAGTACAATGCTATGACTGTACTAATGCCACTCTTACTAGCTGCCTAACAGAGCTGATGAACTTGTGAGATTTAATGTATCTTCTTAAAAAGCATACATAAAAGAAATTAACTTGTTAGAATGTTTTTTGGATGCCCACCATGGTGTGGATTCATTTACATGTACCACTGCACCTACATCAGAGTATTTTTTCTAGGGAAGAATATAGTGAAATTTGGCTGATGATTCTGAAGTATCGTATAAAAATGTTAGATGAATGATTGCACACATCTTAACACAAGAAGATATTGTCATAATTGAACAATGGGACACAAGTTCCACTTTTTACAATGATAGTCTGTTTAAGGCAGATAAGCAGCACATGTGGCACTGCTCTATCACTGCTGCCAAATGTATTCAGTCATTATGACTACTGTGGCCTGTAAGTACTGGGGAGAAAGACCATGCAGGCTACACACTGACAATGTTCATGTCTATCCATGACTGCCATGAGCTCACTGTGCCACGCTAAACTAATTTTGAGCTGCATCAGCCAACAGAAAGCTGTTTTCACTTTGCAGCTGCTTGTACACACAGACATGCTTGCTACGAACTAGCATGAGGTGGGTTTCATGCACACCATGCAAATGGAATACACCAAAACCTTTTTCTTTGGCAAACTGCTTTGTTTTGGTTGCTACAGATTCCAGCAAACAGCACCCATTTGATAGATCAGGAATATAACTTTAAACCACCCATGACAAACATCAAGTAGTAGAAATATATTTGTTATGTACTTGAATACATGCTAATGTGAAAAAGCTGGTCTGATGAACTGTATTATAGTGCAAAACAAAATGAAAGAAGAATCCTATTGCTGCAACCAACTACAGCTGGTAACAGTCTTTCAGACAACTGGATTTACACAGCAGATGACCTCATGGATGGGTAGTAGAGCAGCTGGGGCCTTCCTTCAAAGGATGTAAAATAAAATTCTTTAAGCTAAATATTTAAATTAACAAAGCAATAGGCTGCCTACTAAAATAGTCCTGTACTTCTGCCAAGTACTTGAACAACAATAAATCAAGAAACAGAACAGCAGTTCAGACTGGAGTTTGACAAGCACATAAGGCAATTATTAACTGCTGCTGTTCAACCATCTTGCTCTCCTCTTGCATTTACCTTCATACTTCTATGTCCTCCCTTGCACAGCCTTCATAAGGTCCTCTGTGAAGCAGATTCAAGCTGGCAGAAAGTGGGTTTCTGTTTTGTTTTCACTTTTTAAATCAGTGGCCAGGGTGGAGAACTGGTCTTCTGCCAGACTTAGCTGCTGAAGTACTTCTACAGAGGGTTAGGAAGGATGGTGTTACTGTGACTGGGAGAAGGGAAAACAGGGTCATCACAGACACACTGCTGGAGTTACTTGCCCTGCTGTGAAACCACATTTATTACTAAGTAACACTAAGTAGTAACACAGCACACAAATAATACATTTCTGATGTTTCTTTAAACCTCACTCTCACTGCTGCTGGCAATGCAGCAGCTTTTCCAAGTGACATGCTTTGAGTATCAAATGACTAGCCTGGCTTTGAACAAGGAACATGAAGAGATCCTTTCTATGTGGCAGGCTTCCAGCCTAACCTCTAATACAACTGGGAGGGAGGAGAAGAAAAGCTTTGGTTATTATTTTCATGTTACTATGAAATGTAGTTCACAAATGAAAGGTGATTAATTAGATAGCATTGGAGTTAAGACTGCTGTGTAGTGAATCCGTAGAGAGGCTAAGAAGGCATTAAAGGTATTTGAGTAAATATTGCTTTGCACTCCAATATTTTTAAAAGTTTCTTTGGTTTTAATTAAAAATAATTTTAACAGCAATCAACATGGATCAAATACCATATACCAGCATTCTCACGTCCCCATTCAGTGCAGTTGGAATAAGTGCTAGGAATGGCATTTTTCAGAGTTCGCTTTCTGTTTTATCTGGTCTGGATTTCTGGACACAGCATTAACCTGTCAGCCTTATGAGCTTATGAGTTTGCTGAGGTGAAAAAAAAAACAAACAAAAACCCAAAAAAATACCCAACAAAAAAACAAAGTCTGTGCTACATACAGATCATTTTTAAATCTATGAACACCCTTGTCTGATATGCCATGATACTTTTATTCCTCTCAGATATACATTCAAAAAACTCATAAGGTATGATACTTGGCAAAATTGAGACAAAGACCAGAATTTGTCTTTGAGCATAGAACTAATGCCATCATGATGGCAAAGAGCTCCAGAAGCACTCTGCAGGACTCAAGAGTGAACAAAAAGATGACAAATGAGCTTCAGTGTAGATATATGTAAGCTAATACATCTCATGGAAAATAATCTCAGTCACATACACACCATGCTGACAAACGACTGGAGAAAAAATCCAGCAGTCATTATCGACAGATCCCTAGAATTAACAGTTTTATGTACAACAGCAAGAAAAACCCTAGCAGAACACTGGATATCATGAGGAAAGGAATCAAGAAGAAGACAAAGCACATTTATACCTTGGTCCATCCACATCTCAAGTACTTCTGGTCTCTGCATCTCAAGAACAGACTCTAGTCAGAGATCAAAATATCAAAAAGATGGGGTGCCTGCCTTAGAAAAAGAGACTTGAGGGGCTTTTTAGTTAGTAAAGGAGACTGAATCAAGATATGATCAATCAAACCATGAAGATGGTAAATAAATTAATGTAAAGCTGCTTGCTAAATCCTTTAGTAATAGAACTAAGGGACTTTTTACAAAGCCACCACAACATTAGTTTATAAAGATTAGAGTGCTTCTTTACAAAGGTAGTAGTAAGCTTCTGGAACTTGCTGCCACAGGAGGTTGTGAAGATAGTAGAGCATCAGCAAGTTTGAAAAAGACAAGTTCTTGGTTTGCAGGTCCACAAATGGGCTCTAAAAACACTGAGCAGATATATACCTACCATCCCTAATATGACAAACAAGTATGCACGAAGAGTACAAGGGAATAGGTTCATAAAAAGGCTAGGTTTGTGTATAGTCCCTAACAGCATCCCTTAATGTCACTGTCGGAGACCAAACCCTGAGTATGCAGGTCCACTGGTCTGACACAGCAGAGCTTTTCTGATGTTCTTAACTTCAGTTTCCTTTTGTATCTTCTGTTAAGCTCTGAAAAACATCATGAAGGTTACACCTCTGCTTCTTATCAGCTGTGAAAGATGAAGGTAAGATTTGAATAACAGCAGTCCTTCAGTATAAATTCCAACACAACATCCTTTGCTAAGCAATAAATTAGTACTCTATCTTTAAACAAAAATAAGGGTCAGACCCAGGGGGAAATATTTTCATTACTCCAGGCAGTGTGACCCCAAAAAGCCACATCTGTTGTTCCACAGCAAGATCAGCTATTTCAGTGAAACTGTAGCCACCTGCTGAGGGACAAAAGAAACAAACATCATCCCCTCAAAGAGCTGAGCTGCAGAACTGCTCAAAGGGAAGTAAGGTTAGGCATGCAAGTCATTCACATTTTTACTAAATTAAGTCTCAAAAGATAGTAAGAGTTAAAGCCTACTGGTATTCAGATGGCAGTCTTTAAAAACTGAGTGCAAAAGCCAGTATCTATAGGGTGTTTTCTGCCCTGCTCTACAGAAACTGTTTATACATGAAATAGGCATATTATAATTGCAATATTTTGAGACTACTGATAATACAGAACATCTGCAAAGGGAAAAGGTATGCTGGCAACACTCCACAGAAATGAATAAATGTAGCTCCACAGTATTCACACAGGGTTTCAGTTATATAGCATTTTCTTCGTTCACTGCACTCTTCACCATTAGCTGCCTCACCAGTATTTGGTAACTTCTTGTTATTCAGATGCAACAAAATGCATACTTATGTATTTCACAAATGTATGCAGTGATACATTAAATTATACATTTACATATGCACTAAATTACACATCTTAATCCTTAAGGGAATAATAAAGTAGAGTTTAATGAATAACTATTGCAGATATCTAGATTATTCCCACTAGTTTGGGAGTTTGAATTGAGAGCTACAAAAATCAGAATGCAAGAGGGCTAAAAAGAGTGTCCACTCCCCACTACACATGCAATACCTGGCAATTTTACATTTTAGGTTGTGATACAAGAAGAGGGGTGTCTTGTAATTGAGATTTATAATTCATTATCACACCTTGATTCATCTCTGTATTAATAATAGCCACAAACAGGCCCAAGACTCTTGTACATCCTCTCTGCTCCTGGCTGTGCTTGGGAAAGCTGATCTCTTCCACCAATGTATCTGCAGTCTGTCAGTCAAAGAATGACCTGCCCATCTTTGCCTCTCTCTCTCTCTGTTGAAGAGCTGTGTTCTCAGCACTGGGAGCTGAATTACTGTTTAAGAATATCTTTTCTAAGTTCCTTGAGAGGTATTCACAGGAGACAGAGGTGCTCAAGCAGAGCACTCTTGGTCATTATGCCCATGGCACTGTTAGGCAGTAGATACTATCACCATTTGGAAACATCTGAGGCCTGTGAGTAAGCAACAACAGGAACACTTGGATGCTGAGGCATTTTATACTTCTGTTTATCTGGAGTTCTGCAGAGCTGCCATACATCAGCATTTAGAGTTGTTGTGTTTGATGGTGACACAGCTACGAGTCCATATTTTAACTGCAGTTCAAAACCAGCATTAGCTTTTCCAAAAAGATCAGTGTACCATTTGCATGATCTAAGACAACTAGGAGACACATCATTCATTCATCTTTTCCATGAGCTTCTGCAACTCTTCATTGGTTCAACTGAAGGTACATATGTACTTATTTCTAAACTGTAGTTATTTCTAAAAAGCATACCTCTTGTTTTCCCTAACTGTATCAAAAGAAATAATTTTTCCTATTAGTCATGGGAAATGACATCAATAATATTTTAGTATCCATTTTTATCTATTTAACTAAATAAGCAACAGGGTGGAGAACATGACAGAATTGACTGCTTCAGTTCCAGATTTCTCATTATATTACATGTAGTGATACTACCCTGTAAAAATCACTACTAAAAAGTATCTTAAGGAAATCCAGGACATCTCTGAGTGTTGTTTTAGTTGGGAAGCATACAGATGGACTCATTTTCTCTTATATAGAAGAAAACCATGAAAAGCAAGCTAAAAATTTCTGAATCTTCTGCATTCTCCTCTAACTTTTAACTAGGTATGAACATTATGTAATTGTAATACTTAAGAATATTAATAAGTCTACAACTGATTAATATTTTTTAACAAGTAAATACCTAATACACTTGTATTGACTTCAGTGGAATGATTGCTGCTCCAAAAAAGTTTATTACTTACTAACAGACAAAGAAGATGAAAAACACTGAATCAAGCACCCTTCTGAAACGATAGAATTGAAATATTTTGATGTTTTAGAAAAGGCTTCCACAGAACTGTGTATGGAGAAAGGTATTTAAGACAAAGATTGGCTATGTAGCAAATACATGGCATGCATTCTCCTGTATGCATGTCCTCTTGGGAATAGCCCCAGTGAAATGACTGTCACAAATTATGTCTACTCATGTGCTAAAGGTTCTACAGTTTACCCATTCACAAACTAAATTTTTAGATTAAAATTTGGTGTCACTCACGGGGGGGGGGGGGGGGGGGGGAGGGGGGGAAGCTTAGTGTTTTCAGCCTGTAATCTACAAAAAATCCACTGCTCTCTTCCACAAAACAACCACAAAAATTTGGGATTTTCTTTCCTAAAATAGCACACAAGGAAAACATGGGTGATGTTATGAGGCAAACGAGCAAAATTGAGTGCATCTCAGACATTGTATCATGACTGTGTGTGACATACTTGATACTTGGATGAGGATTGTTCTCTAAATTAATCTAAAATACTCTGATGACACTGACTCAGGTTAACTAAACGAGGTTTCTAAAAAACTGGTTTGACAATAAGACATTTGCTGAACCTGTACAGATCTATCCAGAATTAGGGATGTATGAGAACTGAAATTTCACTAGCAATTTATATTCTGTCAAAAATGTTATTTAGTGGGTAAGTATGCAGAGAGGGAACAATATTTAACCTGTATCAGCTCTAAATTTCACACCTCAAATCTTTTACACTTGTGCCTTCCCACAGCTGTAAAAATGGGCTTCAGCTCCCCAAAGCAGCGCATGTACGTGTTACAATGGTGTTTGCAGTGGTTATTCACCCTTGCATCTATCATGATTTAAAATACTTCTGAAAACACGCTATGCATCACGTGATTGAATACGTCCTTATAACTAACTAATCAGAATACTCTATCAAGAAAGAGTGAACAAGATCAATACACTCCTAGAAAGTAATAAAGAAAGCTTAAAGCTACAAAGGAACAAAACAAAACAAACCCCGAATCAAACTAAATGCTCTTTACATTTTCTGCAGACAGTGTTTAAAAGTTTAAAATGCCCAACCCAAGAGATGCAAAATAACCAACAGATAACACAAACTGTTTTCTCTTCAACTGTTAATTGTGGATGCTACCCTCCTCTTTATTTCCAGGACTGGAAGATCAGGTCCTTTATCACAAAGTCTGGCAACATCCTGGCAGATCCCTTGAAATGTTATATAATCAAGATACTTAATGTTTACAACGACATCTATAAAGAGCATCTAGAGGCTGTTTTTATCAAAATTAACAAGATTTGACAACACTTCAAAGCCTTCCAATATTTGTCTTCTATCACTAAAAGTACAGTAGGTTGAAGAACAATGGAAAGAAGTGTGCAGGGATAAACGGGATTTCATCTTTCTAATTCCTCCGTCTCAATAGCCAGTGGTCATGTATCAACCCCCACCAATACGCTTACTTTAAAATAACTTTTCTTTGAGCTAACGGTGTTAACTTTAAGATCCAGTCTGCGGCCGCATCACCACCACTGCCACCTTCGTTGTCTGACTCGCCCCGCTGGGCGTCCGGGAACACCTTCGAGTAAAATCCTCCCTTGAAAGGAAGTTCAACGCGCCGCCCCAAGACAAGCGCGGCCGCGCCGATCGCCCCCAGCGCCGGCCCGGGGCACGTCCGCGCTGCCGGCTGCCGCTCCCGAGCGGGCACAGCCGGGCCCGGGGCAGCGCCGTCGCCGGGACCCGCGGCACCCGCGGCACCCGCCTTTCCAGCCACCACCTCCGGCGGCCCCGCACGGCAGCACCGGGGCCACCGTTCGGCGGCATCGTTCGGCGGCCCTCCCTCGGCGACGGAGCGGAGGGGCAGCGCCGCAGCCCCTGCTGGAGGGCTGATGTCGCCCCCCGCCTCGGCAGCCGCAGGCACCGCCGGCCGCCGCCAGCCGGGCGAGGGCAGACGAAGTTCCCACCGCACCGCCGGTCCCGCCCGGGGACCGCTGCGCCGAAGGGCACGGCAAGGGGCGGTGGGGGACCGCGTCCCCCGCGACCGCTGCCCGCCGCGGCCCAGCGCCACCAGCCGCCCCCGGCATCCCGTCCGCCCGCCGCTCCGCCCGAGCCCCGCTCCGCCCGTGCCGGCACCGCTGCCCGGCGCTGCCCCTGGCCCCTTCAGCACCGAGCGCAAGGGATGCGCACGACGATGGGCACCCGCCTTTCCCCAGCCGGACCTTACCGGCCGCACTCGCCGCCCTCGCCCGCCCGGGCTGCCGCCGCTCCGCGCCGCGCTCCCGCAGCCGGGGCGCATCCCTGCTCCGCCCGCAGCCGCACCAGCCGGCAGAGCGCGCGCCGCGCGGGAGCGCAGCGCGGGCACCGGCGGAGCTCGCCCTCGCCGACTGACGCCGCCGGCAGCCAATGGCCGCCCGCGCGGCGCCGGGGGGCGGGACGGGGTGACGAGAACGGGCCAATGGGAGCCGCCCCGCGCGGCAGCGCTGCTTCCGGGCGGCGGGAGCCGCGGCGGGGCCGTGTCGTCCGTGTGCCCGCGGTCGGTGTCCCCGCAGGGGCGGCGTGCTCGGTGTCCCCGCGGTCGGTGGCCCCACCGGGGCAGCGCCGCGGGCTCTCCGCGACGTGCTTCAGCCCTGGCCGAGGCTGCCGGCGGTGGTGACACGCGCGGCTGGGCCAACCTTGCCCATCCTCAGCCGCTCTGGAAAACGGGAGCGGGCTGAGGGCCGGCCGTGCAGGTGGGGAGCGTGTGCCACCCGCCCCCCGCGTGCACAGGAATATAGAGCTTCACGCCAAGGTGCTTTGTTTAAAAAAAAAAAAGTAAAATTTAGTAGGAGAAGATTTATTTTTCCCAGGGGAATCCCGCTGGGCTGAAACCGTGTCCGCCGGCAACATCCCCGCGGATCCTGCCCGGCTGCCGCCGACCTTGGCGTGGCCGCGGCGGGCACAGGACCGCGTCCTCGGCGACTGCCGCTGCTGTGCTGGGCTGTGCTGGGCTGTGCTGGATCCTCCATCGCCACTGCGTTGCGGGGTTTGCACCGAGTTTGCGAGGCCTCAGAACTTGTCCCACTGGCAGTGCCTCACCTACCCGCACCTGCGTTTAAATTGGTTCAGCTGTAACAGCGATTTTTGCCAGTGGACCAGGTGCCTATTTCTAACTTTTGTTTATGTGGTACCTCCATAGGTTTGCATTGCTGTTACGCTGTGTAGAACGAGGTCTTTTGTATGCTACCCACAGTGATGTAATGTAGAGGTGTACGGGTCTGGTAGGGTACCACAGCCCCTGCAGAAGTGAAGACCTAGGATGAACCGTAAAGGACTGTTGGCATAAGGCAGTAAGGAAAGGGGCATGGGCTTGGTAGTGGAGGCCCGGGGCGATAAACGGCTCACCTGCAGTCATTTAAAGAAATGCGAGCCTGCAGCTGGACAAAAGTGGGTTTGGAGGTTGCAGAGAAGCAGTACCTGACATATCTAAAAGGTAACATATGAAATTCAGGTATAGAATTAGAGCTGCAGACCAGTGAAGAAAGAGAAAGGTAGAAAAGTGTATTAGCAAAGATTAAAAATTATCTTAAGGGGAAACTAGAGAAGGAAGAAGAAATCATAAACCTGAATATCACACTTCTCCTGGCCAAGGACTCCAAATGCTCTCAAGTGTCTGTTGTCATCCCTTCACACTAAAGTGGAATGATCAAGAGATCCAGGGGGGCAGGGGAAGGGGGGAATGTAACAGCAGGAGAGGAGTACATCAACTTTAACTGCATTGTTACTACTCTTTTTCTATAACCAATAATTATTAGACTCTTAAGATTTCAGTTATACTAGGAATAAATATTTCTTCCCTCTTCTCCAGTCTGTCTAAAAAGCCAGGTGAAATACTTGAAAACATTTCAGAAATGTATTTTGCTGCTGGGTTCTTTTCAGTGTTGATGGTCTTTACCCACTGTTTTGGAATTTGCTTGTCAAGTAGAATCCATTGCTTAATTTCGTACTTTATTTGCTGATTCAAAAGGGTGTGGAGATTTATTAATTCCTACTGGCCTGCCATTGTATTTCATGCCTATTAAGAAAGGTTTCTGAAATCAAATAACCTATGAAGTTAATCTGGTCATAAGCAAGTGTTTGTTAATTCCTTAATGAAATACTGTGACTACTAATATTAGATACAAAGTTTAGTTGTACCAGATGCAGGTACCCTCCTCTGTGCTGAGTTCAGAACTGCTAGTATTGTAAACAGTGTGAAAGTCATGCCCTTTACCTGACGCTCTTCAACAGTTTACTTGGGGTTTTTTTTGGTAGCAGTGAGGCATTTGTCTTTGCTGTGTCTGGTGTGAAGACTCAATGCACCCACTTTTGTTTGGAATGAAATAATGAGAAATGTTTTAAATGTTTATGTACTTAGACACTGTGCAACAGCTCAGTAAGAGATGTCTTTCTTCAAGCAAATTGGTTTTATTACTTCAGGAACTGCTTCAAACCTTGAGAAGGTACATTGTTAATAGTAGTATTTGATACTTAAAGTATGAAGTTTTTTACACTTTGTTAAAGCAGGAAGGGTTTTTTTAAGCTTTGATATTAGCCATATTTTTATTTTGAAAGAAACCCCAAACCCAACAAACACACTTTATTTACTGTTGACAGTTTTCCAAATATTGCACAAATGACGAGAGCATTGTACAATTTTAACTTTATAACTCCTGCAAAGGAGGAAATATTAAAAATAATCCTTATAAAGGAATATCTTTGTAGTAAGCAGAACATAAATGTCATTTTTAAAATATTTTAAACTTATCTAAAAAAATGTAAACAGAAATTCAGATAATCATGTCTGAATTACATGTTCATGTTGAAAGAGTAGCCTTTAAGGTTCTACAGCAGTTTTTTGCAATCATATGCACAGCTCAGTGTGTAAATTAACTAAATCATTAAAAAGAAAGGCAAACCACCACATTTCAGCTAAATGTCCTGTTCATGAGACAAAGCAACTCAGAGGTAGATGTTGCTATAAGCATAGAAGCACCAAATAATTAAAAGTAGAAAGCAGATGAGAAAAAAAGAAACAGCACACCTGAAATATGGGTCTGTTCATTAAAGTGCTTTACAGTACACATAATATATTCTGAAGTTTAGCAGTGCTCTTAGTACCCTGATAAACTAGGGGGAGTTTTGTATCTCAACCCATAAAACTGTAATTTAGCCTTCAGTCCCATATGACAGAAGCGTTCAACAGTTCTTTCTGAAAAACGGTATTATACTCGTGGAAAATACTAAAGGACATGCATGAGCTCAGCTGCTCTTACTCATAGCAGAAACAGTCTAAGAAATGTGATTTCCATACAGCTCTGTCAGCAGGAGTCCTTTCTGTCCTGGGTCAACAGGGGTGACAGAAGTTAGGAATCACACCTATTAAAGTCATTGTTTTAGCTGTTAAGACAGCCAACAAGATGTGAACTGTGGGCTAAGTGATGGTATTGGGGACTCTGGCAGATGGTAGGAACTATCCTGAAATTCCTCTATGAGAAAAAGAAACACAGTTGCTGTATATCCTTTAGTCTTTAACCTCAGGTACTAGGAGAACAATTCTGTAGTACCGAAGTGTACTGTACTGGCAGATCTTTTACATCAAACTGTAAAATAACCTCTTAGAGATAAACATTTTTTCACTCTTCCCTTCTGGTAGGGTTTGAATACTTAACTTATGCATGGATGCAGCACTGCCTGTGTAGATCTGGGGGAGGAATATCTGATTGTTTATTTTTAAATGTGTTACAATTTGCTAGAATTATTCAGCCTCATTTGGTAACCCTTTTGTTAATACCATGTAGACATATGCTGTGGGATGCAAATCACAGTTATGTCCTAGGTGCTATACAGACAAGTAAGGAGACAAAGGGTTCTTGTCCTAAAAGCTTGCCCCCTCATGCACTCTTGTGGAAGTGCATTGGGATCTGATTTCACACTGCATGACAAAGTGTTTCCTTTTGTTATTTTATCTGTCAGGTATTATGTCAGCTGGAGGGAGCTAATCGCCCCATAAACAAAGCAAGGCAGCTTCCTTTGTGTGCAGATCGAGTCCTTCAAGATATTTGTTTATCTGCAGTGATCACTTGTAAGCACAGCTTCCATTTATATAGTGTCCTTCAGAGCAATGTCGCTATGAACATAATGAATGTACTTAGAAGTATTTAAAGATTCCATAAATATATATTTAATTGCAACTGCCTTGAACAGTGATGTAAGATAGGCTTTTTGTGTGGAGGAATGGATGGGTAGTGGACCATTTTTCAGATCCAAGTATTTCTGCTTTGCATGAATGACCAGTTCATATAAAGAACTTTTTTTCCCCTCTCCATTGATTCAATCAGTTTGGGTATTTTTATCTTTGTTTTTAATATATTGCAGTTTTATTGTTCGCCACCCTATATTTAATTTTGTGGTGGATCAACTGTTTTGACAAATATTTGCACTATTACCTAAGAAATTAATTATAAAAAATTAATTTGGCTCTCAGCAGGGTTAACCAAGAGAGAAGAGCCTTCCCATCACAGTCAGTGGCTGAATCCAGCTGGCAAAAATCAATGTGGTTCTGTTTAATCATGATTAATGTTTTCACTTATTTTATAATTTTGCAGGCAATTTTCTTTTTTTTTCAATTTTTCATCCTCTTGGAGGATGATTTGGCAATTGCTACTCATAAACCAGAGAGCTTGGTTCTGTATCATCTGATTGCTTACCGGCAAGAGGATGCAACCAGTAGTGGAATGTGACTGGTCCTTAATTTCCATTTTCTTGAAGTACACAGCTACCAGAATACAGTAGTCACGTTCCCTGGTACGAGGACTGCAAAGCTTGAAATTGTCATCACTGGGACTATTTTATGATTGACACACAGGACTGTTTCTGTTACCCTTCTTTTCATTGAAAAGCACCTTAGGAAAAATTACTCACATGTTTCTCTTTCTGCAGTGGCATCCTCATAGATAAGGATGTCTGTCCTCTAAGGGACTGGGGATATTGGTACCAAAAGTTATTCAGAGATAAAAGAAGTATTCAGGAATATTTGTCTGTGTGCTTCTGCTTATCATCTGGAAGAAAAAGTTGTCTAAAACCTCAGTTCCAAAGAGCTTGTAATGATAGTAGAAGAGTAACCAAAGGAAGCATAGGGTATAGAAAGAGATAGAAAGAGTGAGGGGGAAACAGTGAAGCCACCACATTATGAAGCAGTTTAGTGGCACTGAGCTTCCTAGTTCTATATATATACACAGCTGGCATTACAGTAATTTGCTGATTGCTTGTGGTTCTACTTCTGTATACATGAGTCTCTATATATGTATATGCATACAGACATGATACTCATATTACATTAAAAGATCGTTACGTTTGAAAATTAAAATGCCTGAATTCAAAACCTATCTGGTATAGTCTTTAATTTTGTGATTTCCCAGTGTTTTTCTCGGGACTCTTAACTTATTCAGAGTATAGGAGGTGAATCCTGCTACTTGCACAATTATTTAATATTTTGATTTATTGAATTATTAAAATATTACCTCAGGCTTTATTGATTACAACCTCCAATTTATCTTCTAGCTGCTACACCAATTCAGAAAGAAGTCCTAATAAAAATATTCCCCTAGCTGTATATCAAGAGGACATGATGTGTACCCTAAAAAAATAATGTGACATGTTGAAATAGAAAGCTATATTGCAAATATGGTCAAAATAGAACCAGATCGAAATTGAGGCACTAGATTGATATAAGTTTTTCAGCTGAAAGATATTTTTTAGTATGAGCAAAATTCTATGCTCTTACCAGGTATTTTTCCTGGAAATGGAAGATGCCTTTTGGTAAAGTTTTAAAAGTAAATCAGTCTGTCTGTCCTTTCCTATGTGCAGAAAGCTTCTCCCCAAACAGATAACGTCAGACAAAATTATAAGCAATCAAAAGTCACATTTTTTAAATGGCAAGTATGCAAAACCATTACTAGAATTGCATTACCTTATCCCACAATTAAAATACATACCTGCATGTGTAGGATAGAAAAAAACATAGATTTTAACATTACGGCTTAGCTTGAGTAAGTGTCTTTTACAGAAATCACCCCAAAGACATGTTGCATTTTTTTTCCTGCTCCACCAAAGCATTCTATGTGTGTTAAAGAAAAATCATTCTAGAAAGTTCTTGAAAATTCTAGGATTTATTTTTTATTCCAAGACTTGAAAAGAGGGAGGAATTACCCCCAATATTTTAAACTTTAAAGTTTAAAGTTTAAAACTCCAGAAGTCCATAAAGCATGATATCTTGATGCTGGTCTTTAACAGTTTTCATAACATTCAAGTTGATCCAGATTTTGAATTTCTAGAACTCAACCACTTGAATTGTATTTGGCACATATGTAAATATGTCTTCAGCAAATATATTAAAGGAACATTAAAGTTTCAAATTCACGCACTCAGATATTGGGCAATGGTAAAATTAAGGTTGTCTGTTTGACCTTATTGCCTTACCCTGTGGATTAATTTTTAGAAATTATGGTCATGTAACAATGAATCAGTAATACAGTAGGTATTAGTAAATATAGTAATACATATACACATATTTGAACAAACTCAGTCAAGGTACAGGAGGTGCAGAATTTAATTTGTTTGTCATCTTCTCTGTTTAGCCAGGTCTTCATGTCAAAGAAAGTAATGCTGTGTCATTTCTGTTTCTTGGAGGTGATGATGAGATTTGTAGCTCATTAAAGAAAATGGTTTGTTTTCTGGAGCGTTGCAGTAGTCTTGAAATGTTATCACAGAGCATAAATGTCTGGACATCTAATCCAAACCTCACCTAACTGGTTGGAAGCTTTTTGGAAGAAGTTTATGAAGCTGAGCTTTCTTACACAGCTGCTCACAAATAAGGTAAATTAGCCCTGTTTTTCCCCTCATTTTCATCTCTTTCCTATAGCGCACATATGCTTTCTCTAAAAATAAAAAGATAATGGTGCATTCTGCAGTATGTTAGTTTATAACATTAGTGTTTTCAGATATAGTTTGCCATACATTATTAGCCAAATGTTTATATCATGATGCCTCCAGAAACATATAAAGGTATTCTTGGTTGTTGTCTTAATGCTTCATCTTGAAAAAAAACTATTTAGGCTTCATATTCTGGCCTAAGAAGCTGAGTCCATGCTGTTGCTGTTTTATGGCATGCTGTCAACACGGATAGCTGCCAGCACCTGGTAAAGCAACTTTTCATTACCTTCACTCTGGGCACATAAGAACCATTGCTGGTTTTCTCAGCCAAAGCCACTAAGACCCAATCTGTAGCCTTCAGTATAGGAGTACTGTCCTACCAAAGCAGAAAAGCAATTTATAGGAGATAACAAAGAAAAAGAGGTTCTAAGCACTGTTTAGAACAGTATATGACACTGTTTATGCGCTATTCCCACTCTAATATTGCTTTATGGAAAGCTGTACAAAACCTCTTAAGATTGGAACTGCAGAATTTTTTTTCTGTTTCCATCTACATAAGCTGATGTTATAGCTATTGATTTCTTCCTTTTTATCTAATGTTCTGTAGAGGTCTTAACTGTGATTACAGAGAGAAACTGGAAGCATATTTTAAGTGGTAAGAGGGTATTTCATATAGATTAGTTATTATTTTTATTATGATATGTGCACCAGTATTACAATTAAGATGACAATCTAATTTAGCAAGCAGTATATTGAAGCACTTTGTTTAGTGTTCCATCCCCTCATGGTACAGCTGTACCTTCATTCCCCCTTAAGTTTTTAAATATTTCATCTTTTTTACTGAAAATTAATCTCTTTTTTGTTGTTGAGAGATGACTTTATTGATCATGAAATTTTGTGTTTGGTCTTTTTTTTTCTCTAATAAGGTTGACTGGAAAAACAGCCTGCTTTTCAATTTGGAATACACAGTTACTGTGGGGAAGAAATGGCTCTCATAGGTATTTGTTGTGATAGGGCATTATTCCTTGTCAGCATCTGTTGCATGTATCATTTCATCAGTCTAAGAGTAATTTTATATGGCTAGTGATGGCTACAGTGTCGAGAGTCAAAAGGTAAAATGGTTTGAAACACTTTGAGATTTTCCTAGTTTGTTGGTTTTTTTTATTTAAACAGATGATGCGATTTTGGAAATCACCTGTTGAAATGTGTAGTAGATTTTTCATGCCTATTTTTAGTAAAATTATAATGTACTTAGCTAATGAAAGTCAGATTAAAATTTTTATTTTTGATAGACCTTATTCTTTCTTTTTAAGAATTTAAGACGACTTCTTTCTTTCTTTCTCTCTCATACCCTACCCTAAGAGAGGGGAGGTGAAGGAGCAATGGGAAACAGGAATTTTCCTCTTCTTTCCCTGAAGTAGTACAGTACAGAGCTGCCTTATTTTTTTTGAATAAGGACGGTACTGAAGAATTCAGAGTTTTCATGGCTGAATTGTAATTTACTGTTTTAGAAAGCCCAAAAGTAAGATCAGTCTGATTGTTTCTAAGCCAAATTTAAAGCAGATCCCCTCTTTAGAACATTTGAAAATGCTTTTCATGTCAAAATCATCAAATGTAACCCACATACAAGGTGAAATGCTGTTTTTGAAAGTCAATAAAATTTACCCAAAGGATTTAACTTAGGTTCCTCTCAGTGGATGAAAGCATTGTGCTGGTTTGGACAAATTTGGAGGAAAAATATCCTGTGATAGAAGGCAGGTTACAGCCCCACCAGGTTCGGGGAAAAAAGAAATTTTCCTTGGAGGAAAGTGAAAGAGATAAAAACTATTTATTTAACAAACACAGAGGAAATGGATAATAATGCTAAATAATAAAACCTCTTGCTGTGGAGAGAAACCTGGGAGAATTTCAGTCCTTCTATAGATGTGGTCTCTCTCCTCCTCCTTGGAGCTGGGTCGTGGGCCCGCCTCCAGGGCCTCGGTGGAAATTTCTCCTGATGTGTTCTGATGTAGAAACAGACCAGAAGAGAAGAAGGGAAAAACCAAAGTCCCAGGAAAACAAAGTTCAACTCTCTGTCTCCCTCCGGAGAAGAGGAGCCGAAAGCTGGCTGAAAAGCAAGAAGGGTGCTTCCTCATTAGCCCTGCTCTTGGGGACATGAGCATCTACATGGTGGACTTTCACAACTAGCTTTCTTACTCAGGCAGTGATGTCTTTCCACTCTTCAGCAGCCCAGATTGGTTTTCCCCTACGCTGCCAATTAGCCTCTTCCCACTTTTCCAGCCATTCTCATAGAGCATTGGATACTATCCATGAATCAGTGTAGAGGTATAGCTTTGGCCACTTCTCTCTTTCAGCAATGTCCAGGGCTAGTTGAACAGCTTTGAGTTTGGCAAGTTGGCTTGATCCACCTTCTCCTTTGGTAGCTTCTGCAACCCGTCGTGTGGGACTGCAGACAGCTGCTTTCCACTTTCGTTTCATCTCTACGATGCAACAGGAACCTATGGAAATACTCACAGCTTTTTACCGGCTAGGCTCAAGGTTCAATGCCTTAGAAAGCCTTGGGCAGCCTAGAGAGGTAGCACGGGCAATCCAGCATTTCAGTAGCTCTAAAAGCGGCAAATAGTAGCTGCAAAGCTGATACCACCAGTAGAAGCAAAGAGGGAGAAATATAGTCTTCAGCTTGCCTAATTCCTGCAATTAGAAGCTTTCAAACGGAGACAGAAACGCACAGATGCTCGCAGAAGGATTGCAAAGCCAAAGAGGGCGGGCCCCTTCTCGGGCCCTTCTTTTATTCGGAGAAAGGAAAAGGCGAGGACTGGGGGCAGACCCGGGGTGACTGGCTAATCAGACACTGCTAAAGAGTTGGATTTACATTTGGTTTTGCCCATGCTTGCAACAAAGGAGTTCAGGAGCACATGGCAGAGGCAAGTCCTGGCTTGTCTTGGGGAGGGGGAAGGGAAGCTTGGAACAGGCAGCAACAATTCCCTATTTTTTTTTCTTTAAAGCTGGGTTGTAACTCTTAGTAACTTAAAGTGCATAGAACAGTAACAAAACAACAGTGCAAAACATAATTGGAATCTATCATCCCTACAACTCGACAGTACCTAGGATGTCTTTAAACTAGTTCCCCAGTTAAAACTCAGGGGGTTAGTCAGGACATCTATGGTATGGGGTATCAGGACAAAGATTTACAAAATACAGTGCAAAATGTGAGTGCAAAACAGTGCAACTTAATTTAAGGGATTAACATCAAAATCTGGAGTAGGGGGTTTACATGAGGGTGAAAATTGGGATCCTTTTTACAGCGTCCCTCCAGGAGGTAGTTTTAACCACCTTAACTTTTGAGGAAGTGACATAAGGTTTTACCCATTTCCCTGGGATCCACCTCAGTCCTTGAGGGGTAGATACACTGGCATAACCACGTCCCCAAGTTACAAGTTTGTATGGTCTTTGGATTTTTTGAGTCTCTGGGTCCCAGATCAGGACTTCTGGATTTTCCTTCAGTTTCTGTCTGCTGATGTTCTGGAAATGACGATAGATGGGAGGGTTTAGATCCTCAAAGGTGCCGTTCAGGAAGTTTATGGTAAACAATGCTTTGCTGAGTCTGAGGACAGGTGAGTTGAGTTTAGTGGTCCCTGACTGTTGTAGCAGCAGTTGCTTGAGGGTTTGATGGGCATGTTCAACAATGCCTTGTCCAGCTGGGGAGCGAGGAATACCTGTAACATGTCAAAATCCCCACTGCTGACAAAAGTTTTTAAACTCCTGAGAGGTGTAGGCAGGTCCATTATCAGTTTTTATCTCCTCAGGTATACCGAGCACAGCAAAAGCTTGGACAAGATGTTTTTCAACGTCCTTAGCCTTTTCACCTGCATGTGCAAAGGCATACATAGCACCAGAGAAGGTATCAAAAGAAACATGAACGTATTTTAGTCTCCCAAATTCAGGGATATGTGTGACGTCCATCTGCCACACTTCACCGCCATTAATGCCTCTGGGATTGACCCCATGCCCAGTGATGGAAGCTGTAGCTTCTGGCAGTTGGGACATGTTGCCACTATTGCTTTTGCCTGTGTCCGCGACAGATGGAACATGCGGATAAGAGCAGGAATTTTTTGATGGTACATGGCATGGCTCAATTTTGCTTGTTCAAAAACTTGGGGAAGCTTTGGTACATCGGCTGATAGAACTATGTCTGCTGGCATAGCCAGAGCATCAGCTCTACGATTACCTTCTGCAATAAATCCTGGCAGGTTTGTATGTGACCTCACATGCATGACAAAATAGGGATGCTCTCTGTGGGAAACCAGATAAATCAGCTTTGAGAGCAAATAATACATTTTTTTGTTTGAGATTTCTTTTAGGAGAGCATGCTCAGCTCTAACAGTTACTCCAGCTACATATGCTGAGTCTGTGAACAAATTAAAGGGTTCTTTGAACCTCTAAAATGCTCTGACGACGGCTGCTAATTCAGCTACTTGTGGTGATCCCTGGATTACTTTGATGTCAGATTCCCACTTTTGTGTCTTTGGATTTTTCCATGTGATCACTGATTTTTTTACTCTTTCCTGATGCATCGGTAAAAATGGTAATCACATCGAGGGGTTTTCTACACTGAATCTCTCGAGGGATGAAAGAGAATGCCAGATTAAACATGTCATGTTTTGGGTAATGATTGGAGATTTGGCCTGAGTAACTATCTAATGCAAATTGTAAATCTATATTATTTTGAAGTAGGTGATCTAATGCGTCTGTTGTTACAGGTAAGTAGATGCATGCAAAGTCACAACCTGCCAGGGTGTGGAGCCTTGCTCTACCCTTCATGATAATTTTTGCCATTAGTTCTTGTGGCTGGGTGATGGTCTTAGGCGGTTGGAGTGGAAGGAACACCAATTATGATGAGGGGTTCCTTCTGCTCTCTGTCCCACTGAAATATGAGGCTGTGAAAGCGTGGTACCTTCCCTAGAATGACAAGCTTAAAGGGTAGGGAGGGCTGATACCTGTGTGCTTGTCTGGTGGAAATGATCTCTTGTATCTTTTTGAAAGACTGCCTTGCCTCTTCCGTCAGGGATCTAGGGGATGCTGGACCGCCTTCCCCTTTTAACAGGTTTGCAATAGGAGCTACATCCTCTGTGGTGAATCCTAACCAGGATCTTAAATAATTCAGTGTCCCACAGATCTGTTGCACTTCCTCTAGTGTTTTTGGGTTATTATTAATGGTAACGGGTGTTGGGGTGATAGAAGTTTCTGTGATTTTGAGTCCGAGGTATTTCCAAGGGCTTGTTCTCTGCATTTTTTATGGTTGTAATTCAAAGCCCTTGGCCTCTAGGGCCTCAATCACCATGTTAAGTGTCTGCTCGAGATACTGATTATTGGGAGCACATACCAGTACATCATCCGTGTAATGTAGGATGATGGCTTTCTCTGCTTTGGCACGTATGGGAGATAGAATTTTAGCAATATATTCTTGGCAGAGAGTTGGGGAATTTTTCATACCTTGGGGAAGTACAAGCCAATGGTAATGTTCCATGGGAGTTTCACGATTAATAGAGGGCACAGAAAATGAAAATTGAGGGGCATCTGCAGGGTGGAGTGGAGTATGAAAGAAGCAATCTTTAATATCAAGAACAGCTAAATGCCAGTGTTGTGGGAGCACTGAAGGTGATGGCATACCTGGTTGAAGGGGTCCCATGTCTTCAGTAACCTTATTGATTTCTCTAAGGTCTTGGAGGAGCCTATATTTGTTCTTTCCCAGTTTTTGTATTACAAACACGGGTGTGTTCCATGGGCTGTTAGTTGGAACTATATTTCCTTTAGCCAATTGTTCAGCTACTAATGTTTTGAGTGCCTCTAAGTTTTCTTCTTTTAGCGACCACTGGTTAACCCACATTGGTTCATCTGTTTTCCAAGTTAGCTTTTGTGGCTGGCACTCAGCTCCAGCGGCCGCAAGGGAAAATTTTGGTGTCTAGGAGTGATATCAATTTTTGTTCCCCACTGAGACATGGCATCCCTTCCCCACATGGTGAATTTGGTGTCCAGGACATACAGACGAAGTGTTGCTATTTGTCCTTCAGGACCTTCAATTTGAATGATGTTTTTGGATTGCTTTGCAATTTGAGTACCTCCAATCCCTTGTATGATACCCTGAGACTGCACTTCCCATTGCACAGGCCACTTATCAAATGGAATGACAGACACATCAGCACCTGTGTCTGTCATTCCCATGATACTGATTCTATGTGATCCGTGACAGAGCTTACATTCTACTACAGGTTTATCGTTTCCCAAAACCTCAGTCCAACAGATGGCTGGGATATGACCATCTGTGGGCAGGTATTTATAGGGCAGTGGAATGGCCTGTGCAATGACTTGACCCTTTGGCATAAAGTACGGTGGATATATGCATTGTAACCATTAGGTTAGAACACCTGTTCTGATCCACTTTCATGAGTGTGGGTGTAACCTCTATCCCAGCAGGTGTTTCCTGAGTGTCCCCAATAACAAAAAGGTATGTAAAGTCTGGCACGTGGTCCACATTCTGGAATGAGATGGGTATTACAGTCTGGTTGTTGTTGAAATGGTGTGTTTCATCACAGGTTACCTTAAACCTGAGTCCAGAAGTTGAAGTTGCTTTGTCTGCAGCTCTATTTATGTCTGAACGCGGAGCTGTTAGGACGCATTGAGTCGCTAGCTTCCCTGCTGTTGACCTGGGAAAACAGTCTTTGGAAAGTTTTTATCAGCAATTATAATTGTTCTGCAATTGCGAGCTACATGTCCCTTTTTCTGACAATGATAGCATATAAAGTTACCTCGAGATTGAGTTTCCCCTGTACCCATAGAATTCTCCATAACCTCCCCAACCATCCCCACTTTTTTCAAAAAGGGAACAGCTGTATTCAGCTGCACCTTCTTTGTACAGACTTCGAGGATGTTTTCGACAGTCGGAGCTGGGTGCAAAGGAAGAGTCAGAATGACTTGTTTGCAAGCATCATTCGTATTCATTTGGAGCAGTTCGAGTAGGAGTGCTTGTTGGAGGTTAGGATTAGGGATCTGGGAAAAGATAGCCTCGCACAAACGGTTATAAAAGTGAATAATATTTTCATTTGGCAATTGTTTGATGTTAGTATAATGAGATGTAGGAGTCTCAGATGGTAGTAAAAGCCATTTCAGCAGCACGTGGTAGTTAAAACCTTTTCAGCAGCATGTGTGATTTCAGTAAGAACTGGATGAGGGATAAGCATTGTTTGTTTTTGGGGATTTGCCATATTATTGTCACCAGATAAAAGGTCTAATGTGATAAAATTGTTGTCAAAGTCCAGGTAATTATCTGGAGTTTGCCACAAAATTTGCAATACATCAGATAAAATTATTTTCTATTGTTGTTTCCACAACAGAAAATCACCAGGTGTGAGAAGAGTTTGCATTATTGTAATGAAATAATGAGGTACAAGTAAGTGAGTTGCAAAAGTAGCACTTAAAAGGCTCTTAAAATAGTTACTATGCATACCAAACTTCTTAATTGCCTTGCATAAATCCTTAATATTAGAATAACGAAAGGGCATCCAGCCAGGGTTCACTCCTGTACAAGAGAATGTAGTAGCAGCCGGAGTTACTTCCTGGTAGCCATGTGTTTCAGGATTTAAGAGGGTAGTCACATGACTGTAGGAACCTGGGGCGGGACAATGGGAAGCAGGGGTGGGGAGTGGAGGGGCAGGGGCGGGGAGTGGAGGTGGGGATGCGGCAGGAGGGAGGGGCGGGGTTGTGGGAGGCAGGGACGGTACTCGAGTCATGGGCGGGAACAGAGCGAGGAGTGAAACTTGACACTGTGGGGGCGGGGTTGGGGGCGGGAACAGGTTCAACGCGGGAGTGGGAGGGCATGGGGACAAGAAGGGATTTGTGGGGTGGGGGAGAAAGGGATTGTAGGAGGTATAGTTTGGAGATGAAGAAACATTGTGTCCACCATCATTGGAGACAAACAAACTTGGAGAAAAGGTGTTGGGGGGAGGGGGTTTTTCCCAGGTTGCGAGCACATGGCAATGGCTGTCCCTGGGAACAAAGAGATCGGGGAGAAGGGGTTTTTTCACGTGCTTAAAACATGAGGTCTAGAAACTGGGGACAAAGGAGTGGAGAAAAGGGGTTGGAGAGGTCCTGGGATGGGCTCTGGATTCCTATCCAAGGCAGGGTGCTGAGGAAGCACGGGTGAGCCAGGAGGACGATAGCTCTCCTGTGCTAAAAAGCAGTCTGCTCTAGCTGTGTTTTCCAGTGTAGGGAAAGAGGGGTCAGGGACACAGGGGTTGGAAGAGGGTGTAAGGGAATTAAAAGAGGTTTTTTGCGGTGGCTTTTCATGTACTGCTTTTTTCTCCAGTAAAGTATAACTTAGTAACAGGAAAAAATTTTGAAACTGTTTTGTCTCCTGAGCGCCTAAGAGAGGAGAGTTTTCTCCCCACCTTATCCCAAAATTCAGAAGATCTCATATCCTCGGAGGTCAGATTAGGAAAGTACTGGAAAAGCCATCGTACAGAGATTGAAGTAGATTTTTAGGGTATTTATGCCCAGTACAAGAAAGGTAGCTTTGAACTTGGTAGTATATTTCTCTGTGGTGTGCAGAAACCTCGGATCCCATTATGAATGCAGCACCACAAACCTCAGTCCCAAATCGCAAAAAAGATAAAAAAAAAAAAAAAGAGAAAATTTGTAACCAGCTTCAGACAGGAGCCCCTAAACCAGCAGGGAAATACTCACCAGAATTCTGGATTTACCACAGGAAAGCAGGTCCGGAGAAAAAAATAAGCGAAATGGGTCTTCCACTTTCCAGCCGTTCCCTCGCCACGTGGTGTGGGGGAGGGTACAGGCTGAGGCTCTGGGCTCGCTGTTACGTAAAAAGTAACAGCTCGCCACACAGAGCTGGCACAGCAGGATGTGCAGAGCTAACTCCAGCAGACACGCAGCTGCTGGGACACCCTAAAAGTCTCTCAGAACTGAGGTTCAGAGAGAGCACGCTGGGTGCCAGATGTGGAGATACAGCTTTTTACTGGCTAGCGCTAGTAGTTCAATGCCTCAGAAAGCCTCGGGAAGACTAGAGAGGTAGCACGGGCAATCCAGCATTTCAGTAGCTCTAAAAGCGGCAAATAGTAGCTGCAAAGCTGATACCACCAGTAGAAGCAAAGAGGGAGAAATATAGTCTTCAGCTTGCCTAATTCCTGCAATTAGAAGCTTTCAAACGGAGACAGAAACGCACAGATGCTCGCAGAAGGATTGCAAAGCCAAAGAGGGCGGGCCCCATCTCGGGCCCTTCTTTTATTCAGAGAAGGGGAAAGGGGAGGACTGGGGGCAGACCCGGGGTGACTGGCTAATCAGACACTGCTAAAGAGTTGGAGTTACATTTGGTTTTGCCCATGCTTGCAACAAAGGAGTTCAGGAGCACATGGCAGAGGCAAGTCCTGGCTTGTCTTGGGGAGGGGGAAGGGAAGCTTGGAACAGGCAGCAACAGGAACCATCAGTGAAAAGAGCGTACCGTGTGTCTTCTGATGGCAGTTGGTTGTACGATGGAGCTTCTTCAGCTTGTGTCACTTTTTCTTGTTCTTCTTTGTCACTGAGACCAAAGTTTTCACCTTCAGGCCAGTTTGTGATTATTTCCAAAATCCCAGGGCAATTCAGTTTCAATTCAGTTTTCCGATATGGGCGTGCTGTGTTATGAGGGCAATCCACTTGCTCCATGTGGCATCGGTGGCATGGTGGGTAGAGGGAACCTCTGCTTTGACCATCCACCCCAGCACCGGTAGTCGGGGTGCCAGGAGGAGTTGTGCTTCAGTGCCAATGACCTCTGAGGCGGCTTGGATTCCTTCATAGGCTGCCAAGATTTCCTTCTCTGTTGGGGTGTCGTTGGCTTCAGACCCTCTGTAGCTTCAACTCCAGAATCCCAGTGGTCAACCTTGAGTCTCACCAGACACATTCTGCCAAAGGCTCCAGGACAGACCATGGCTCCCAGCTGCAGAGTAGAGCACGTTCTTCACTTCTGGTCCTGTCCTGACTGGGCCAAGGGCTACTGCATGAGCGATCTCCTGCTTGATCTGGGCAAAGGCTTGTTGCTGTTCAGGGCCCCAATGGAAATTGTTCTTTTTGTGGGTAACCAGGTAAAGAGGACTCACAATCTGGCTGTACTCAGGAATATGCATCCTCCAAAAGCCTATGGCACCCAGGAAAGCTTGCATCTCCTTGTTGGTTGGTGGAGACATTGCTGTGATCTTATTGACGACCTCGGTGGGAATCTGACGCCATCCATCTTGCCACTTTACTCCCAGGAACTGGATCTCTCTAGTGGGTCCCTTGACTTTGCTCTTCTTGATGGCAAAACCAGCTTCCAGGAGAATCTGGATGATCTTCTCTCCTTTCTCAAACACTTCTGATGCGGTGTTCCCCCACACAGTGATGTCATCAATGTACTGCAGATGTTCTGGAGCCTCACCCTTTTCTAGTGCAGTCTGGATCAGTCCATGGCAAATGGTGGGACTTTGCTTCCACCCCTGGGGCAGTCAGTTCCAGGTATACTGCACGCCCCTCCAGGTGAAGGCAAACTGAGGCCTGCACTCCGCTGCCAGAGGAATGGAGAAAAATGCATTGGCAATGTCAATAATGGAGTACCACTTCGCTGCTTTGGACTCCAGCTCGTACTGGACCTCCAGCACGTCTGGCACAGCAGCGCTCAGTGGTGGAGTCACTTCATTCAAGGCACGATAGTCCACAGTCAATCTCCATTCTCCTCCAGACTTGCACACAGGCCAAATGGGACTATTGAAGGGTGAGTGGGTCTTGCTGAGCACACCCTGGCTCTCCAGCTCATGGATCATCTTGTGGATGGGAATCACAGTATCTCGGGTTGTCCGCTATTGTCAGCGATGCACTGTCGAAGTGGCAATTGGTACTCTTTTTTCTTCCACCTTCAGAAGACCTACTGCAGATGGGTTCTCTGACAGTCCAGGCAAGGTGTTCAATTATTTAATGCCCTCTGTCTCCGCAGCAGCTATTCCAAAAGCCCACTTGAGTCCCTTTGGGTCTCTGAAATACCCTCTTCGGAGGAAGTCTATGCCCAAAATGCACAGGGCCTCTGGACCAGTCACAATGAGATGTTTCTTCCACTCATTTCCGGTCAGGCTCACCTCAGCTTCCACCAGGGTCAAATCTTGTGATCCACCTGTTACACCAGCAATAGAAACAGATTCTGCCCCCACATGTTGCGATGGGATTATTGTGCACTGCACACCAGTATCAACCAAGGCATCATATTTTTGTGGTTCTGATGTACCAGGCCAACGAATCCACACAGTCCAAAAAACACGGTTTTCCCTGACCTCTACCTGGCTAGAGGCAGGGCCCCTCTATGCCTGGTTATCCTTCTTTCCCTGGGCATACGTCTTAGAAGTTCCTTCAAGGGGATCGGACATGTCATCATCTTTTCCGTCATTTCTGGCGGTTCGGCTATGGGCAACTGGAGCTAATTCCTTTTTGGTGGAACTTCCTTTCTGAGTCTTGCGCTCCTTCAATTCACGCACTCATGCTGCCAGAGCAGAAGTGGGTTGTCCTTCCCACCTCCTCATGTTTTCCCCACTGTCACACAGGAAATACCACAGCTCACTTCGTGGGATGTACCTTCTCTCTCTCTCTGAGGGACATCTGCATTTGGTAGCAGAATCTCTGATCTGTACTGACGAGATTTGGAGAAGGCCCTCTTTAATCTCCTTCTTGAGTTCCTGGTGATTCTTCTCCATCTTATCTTCCGCTTTCTGCAGACGTGTTTCTACAGCTGCGATTCTTGCATGTGTTGGGCCATGCATGGCATCTGCATATGCTCGGAGCTTCGTCACCACATCCTGCGCAGTCTCATTCCCACCATGATCCAGTTTCACCATTGCTAAAGCAGAAGTATATTCTTGTGGCCCAAGTAGTATGAGTTTTCGCCACATCACTGGATTAGCTCTGACCCTGTCTGGACTCCTCAATCCTGGGTCATTTGTGTAGACAATCTCTACCACTGCTAGTTCTCTCAGGCACTGGATCCCTTGTTCTATGGTCTTCCACTGGGTTTGCTGCGTTTAGAAATTGTCTATGCACAGATATCTTTCATTCATGCCTGTCAAAACCCATGTCCAGAGACTGACAGAGTCAGCCCTCCTTATTATTGCTTGGTCGATAGCTGGATCACATGACAAGGATCCCAAATACCTCGCTTCAGCACTGTCCAGCATTATATCATCACCTGCAGCATCCCAAATACAGACCATCCAACTTATTATGGATTCATCAGACTGTCGGGTGTAGTCCTTTCTTAGGCTGTGAAGGTCCTGTATGGACATGGACTCGGTAATGGTTTCTGTGCCTGATTCAGTTGGTGGCTTTGAGGTTCCTTCCCCTGCATCATCATCATCATCTTTCACTGGGCAATCAATTTTGGTTGTGTGCTTTTTCCTCGTGACAGGAGCCACTGTCAATGGCTTAGGCTCTCCATCTGGTTTGGCTGCAGCCTGAGTGACTGGGGTGTCTGCTGATTTATCTTCCTGCCCCTCTACCTTTACCTGCTGCAGTGTGCGATAGGCATATGCCAAGGCCCAACATATTGCAATGAGCTTTTTCTCATTAGAATTGTCATTGTATTTCTCTTTTGGGTATTTCCCCCCCTCAGCTGGAGTCTGAATTTGTTCAGGGGGGAATTTCCAAGCTATGGGGTCATAGAATTTCTTCAGGGTTTGGCCCATATCCTCCCATTCCCCACACCACTCAGGATTTTCCACATCTGGGTCAGGTGTCTCATCAGTCACCCTGGAAATCTGAGCTCTCATTCTAGACCAGCTTCAAACCACATAGAGGAAGATTACCAGATAAAATACCAGGAAGGTGGTCTCTTTAACATCTGGGGAAACTGAACATTCTCAAGATAATGTATCAAATTTAAAGGGAAGGGAGATGAAAGGCTGGGAAACCCCATCTCCTCCTCTTCTAACAAACTGGGTGCAATTACTAATAAACCCCCAAAACAAGCTACTGAAACTAGGACTGGGATTAGGATGGAGAAACCACAAATCATACATGCTTTGAACAACTGCCTGTACCTCTGTTAACTTCTTATAAATCATTATCATCGAGCACAGCGAAATAGAAATCCGAATTCATGCCCCTCCTCTGTAAAATTTACGTATCAGGGAAAGGATCGGACCAAGTTGTGGTTAGGCAAACAGCCCTAGGGACCAGAACAGCATTAGTACCTCAAACAGGCCTAAGGACCAAAAATACATGAGTACATCAAGCCAGAGACACATTAGGAACTCAACCAACATGGTGACTACTTTACCCAACACAAAGTAATTAAATTCAAACCAAAATGTAATTAGTACAGGTTTTTTCACTTTCCTTCGAGCCATGCATTGGGCGCCACTAGTTTTCTGTGCTGGTTTGGACAAATTTGGAGGAAAATATCCTCTGATAGAAGGCAGGTTACAACCACCCTCCCCCACCGGGTTCGGGGAAAAAAGAAATTTTCCTTGGAGGAAAGTGAAAGAGATAAAAACTGTTTATTTAACAAACACACAGGAAAAGGATAATAATGCTAAACAATAAAACCTCTTGCTGTGGAGAGAAACTTGGGAAAATTTCAGAGTCCTTCTGTAGGTGTGGTCTCTCTCCTCCTCCTTGGAGCTGGGTCGGTGTGGGCCCACCTCCAAGGCCTCGGTGGAAATTTCTCCCGATGTGTTTTGATGTAGAAACAGTCCAGAAGAGAAGAAAGGAAAATCTGAAGTCCCAGGAAAACAAAGTTCAACTCTCTGTCTCCCTCCGGAGAAGAGGAGCCGAAAGCTGGCCGAAAAGCAAGCAGGGCGCTTCCTCTGCTCTTGCTTCCGCAGCAGAGGAGTGTGTATCTGTGTCCTTGAACAACTGCTTTGAAAAGTTTGCTCGGTTTTTTTTTTTCGTCTCCCCCCTCTCAGGCTCAGTTTAAAGGCACAGAAAGGCACAAAGTTAATTTCTGGGCATGGAGCAGCGATAGGGGATACACATCATAAAGTCACCCTAAGACAAGCATGAAAAGAGACAAAGGCTTTTATCTGTGTTCTTGTCTTCATGTTTTCCTGGTTTTGTGAGTGTACCCAGGGTAGTTAATGTTTTTGCAATTATACCTAGCAGCTGGAGGTATACTTGACTGAAGTGACCCAAATCTTTTATAAGTAATTCTGATAATTATCCTGCACTTTGAAAATAAGGCTTGAACTATAATTATTTGTGGGAGGGATATTTCAAGACATGTTGTGTTAAAACAAGGCAGATCCTTAGCATGGTTTAATTGTCCTCCCTGGGCACTGTGTCATTTAAGATAACTAGTGTAGGTCTGCCTGTAGATATGTGTGAAGGAGATAAATGCTTAACAAGAGACAGACAAGGTATTTACACTTTTTGCAGTAATCAAGCATTTGCTTTCAGCTAGTCCTTCACCTAGGAGGAGTCCACTTCAGCTGTATAGTCAAAGTGTTACTTAGGTCTCTTTAAGGAGTTTTGAGGATGCCCCTGACTCTACAAAGACTCCAAAGGGACTAGCTGATATGCTGCACCTATAAAAATGATTTAAGTAGCTCTAAGTAAGCCTTTGTGCCAATTATGTTAATGAAGTTGCAAAGGCACTGCAAATTTAGAAGTCCTCTAAAATCCAGTGCTGGCCCAGCCATTAAATCAGGCTCTTTAATCTCTCTAATTGGTGCTTTTCAGTATAGAAGAATACATGAACCCTGCTGTGTTCTAAAAGCAGTAGAACATCTTCACTAGCCAATAATAGCCAGTGAAAATATACTTCTCAGACTGCAGGTCTCCCGTACTAAATAATGAAAAAAGTTTCATTTTACTGCTTCTCGTCAGTGCAGTTTTACTGTTGAACAGTGCTTGGCTGCAACTGTGCTGGAAATGGATCAGCTCTGCTCTCCATGACTGTAAGGCCCCTTTCTTAGGCATGGGTAAATATCCTGTCCATGACATGAAACTTAGGAGTAGCCAGAGGAAGTTATCCTGCTGAGAGAATAGGGGGTTCAGTACCAGAATTCTTCTCAGGAGCCATCGAGCTTCTCTTAGCAGAATGAGACTTTTACTGACTGATGACTGGTCATTTAAACTCAGGTAGCAAAACTTAGAAAGCCTAGAGGTTAACTTGAAGATACTTAAACTTAGAATAACAACTTTCCCTCACAGAAATACAACTCTAATGGATGCTAGTCCTTTTTAAACCAGTAAAGACCAGCTCCTTGGCTGCAGTAAATCTGTATAGGCTCACCAAAATGCATGAGGCTTTTTAGCAGCTAAGGAGGTACTATTCATTTAATATTTCATTTACAGAAAACCTCTAAGGTTGCTACTTTCTACAGGTTTTATCTCAATCTCACTTTCAGCTGCTAAATGCATTCTCTCCACAGTGTGACTTCTGTAGTGGCAATGTATGTATACATCAGGGTGATTCAGATATGACATCTCCCATCCTTTTGCCCTGTAAGGAGAAGGGTGTAAGACTCAGTGAGTTCCAGCCTTATCTCATCTCTGATTACTTCAACACTAAGCTTTTGGCTGAAGTTCTGAAGAACTCTTCTACTTCAATTTTTTTTCCAGGTAATTTCCATAGTATTTTATTACCCATGGCTGTTAGTTTTCCAGAACAAGTTTAGAGGGTGTCATCCTTATGATTTGTTTATGAACCCCAAAACAATATAATAGGGCTTGTGCTTCAAATAAATAATTATGCAATATAATCTCATTTTTTCCTTAACATTCATCCTCACTACTGGCAGAAGAAAAAAAGTCACTCACTAAGAGAAGAGAATGCAAAGCTAATGAATCCGTTAGAGGAAGGCTCTGCATTTCTGTGTCTGTCCCATACTAAGCAGAATCTCAGTTGCGGAATATCCAAAGAGATTTACCCCATATGGTATGTCATTTATGTATGTTGACTTTACATAATATTCTTTCTGGGAATAAAAATTTCCATGTAGTGTTTCTTTTTTCTACTGTTTCATCAAAGCTTTTATTTTAGTCATATCTAGCTGGCCAAAAGGAACACACTTTTTTTGTAACTCATTTTTGATTTTGTTTGGGGGAAGCTAAAAGGTCTATATTTTGCAAGGGTAGTTTCAGAGGTGCAAATTTCTTGTGTGAGTTTTTATTATCATAATTGACATCTGTGACTCTCCTAGATTGTAGTATACAAGTTTAAGTTCATCAGAATATGCAGGAAGATGACAAATGGCATAGTACTGTACTTTAGGTACAAATGTTGCAGCCACGTTAGCTTGTTTTGAATTATTAACTTGCATATGATCACACCTACACATGTGCACATAAACACCCCCATTTCACCCTCAAGATAATTCCCCTTTCCTAACTAATACAGCCAAAACCAATCTTCTATCTAGTAAGAAACTGTGAGAAATGGGAGAGATTTAAAATTTTAGTTCATGTAGAAGTTCTAAATGTACCAGCCAAATTCCCTTTATTTTCTTAAGGCGTGCATTTTCTGTTTGTTTTTTTGGTTTTTTGTTTTGTTTGGTTTTTTTGTTTGTTTGTTTGTTTTTGTTGTTGTTGTTGTCTTAGCAGACGATTTTATCTGGAATTTTTTTGATGTTATTTTCAGTTGTGTTATCTACTCAAAAAAGAAAGCAAAGTCACTTAGTGCTATGTAGTAGCTCTTGGGTTTCGAAAAACAAATTATGATGGTTACACCCTAGTGGGGGGAGCAATAAGAGAGAGAGAGAAATCTTGATGAAATAATTCTAAGATGTTCAAAAGCAGCTGTAGGCTAATGCTTTTTAATAAAGTTCTCAAATACAGTGGTATTGGAGTGCCTTGTGCAAAGGCTGTTCTTCTGATAACATTCATTTAAAAAGGTCTTCTTATATTTCTGCATTTACTGAGATACTTTGTAGCAATATACTCTTGAAGTATTCTTGTGGAAAAAATGCTATTCATGGTTTTCTGATGTGTGTGTATAGTTTATGGTTGTTTCTGTGTAGGGTTAGAAGAGTCACACGTGGATTTCCCACTTACCCAAAACCCTGTTGCTTTGGGCAATGAGTTGTAGTGCAGCTGATGTTTTGTTCTAGAAGTCTGAGGCTTCAATGTTTTAACACTGTTAAATGTTAATGCTTGTCTTTCCTGTAAATTATTTCAAATGCCTGTCTCTGTTGGATCCTTCAGGAATTATTTTGAAAAATGTGTTTTGATTACCCTTCCCTTTCTCTCTGACACGTGGGTTTAAACTAGTCTAGTTTAAACTAGCATGAAGAATTTCACAGACTATTTAAGGAAAACAGTATTTATAAATTCATATTAAAAAAATTCACGAAATACTTTTTTGTAAAGTGCTTTTTTATTATGCATTATCAACAGTTAAATGATATGTTGCTGTTTCATGCAAGATGGAACAGTGTTAAGAGGGAAAATGTTAATCTGGAAGCAGAGGTTTTAAGGAAAAAAGTGCTAGATCTGCATAAGTTTGTAGAGGTTTAAGTATGAAAGTGGAGAGCTGCTTCAGCTAAAATGACTTTGAATTAGTTACTGAAACAACCACTAGTCTTCATTGCCCAGTGTCCCCAAATCCTGTTTCAGCTCTATCTAGGGTGTTTGGTTTTATCCAGTGTTAAAATTTACACACTTTTTTCCCCCCTCTATATATACTCAATATAACTTAGTAGCAGCTTGAGGAATATAGCAAAACAGTGCTATTCACCTCCCAGATGTGGTTACTATTCAATAACGATCCATTTCAAACTAAGTATTGCATGATATTGCAAAAACAGGAAAAAAAAGATTAGCCCCCCAAAATCTCAACCAAACCCTAGATTTTCTAGCATGAGTGAACACAACCAATGTACATAATATGTCATGGAGCAAAAGCTAAGTTAAAATAATAATACATTAGAAAAAACAATGGAAGCATTTTTTTCTTTGTGCACACCAGGTGCTTCACATCTGAAGTTGTTACAAATAATAAATTTTGAAATGGATTATGTTTCTCCAGGACAGTCATGTAGTAAAATATTCCTTGCAATGTTCAGAAACATAGAAAAACAAGGGGTATTTTATAACTACAGACTGAAAAAAATCTACACATCTTCATTACCTTAAATACAAACCAAGTGAATAAAGTCTGGGTAATTGACAGTATAATTGTATATTTTTATGTAATCTCTGGATATTAAATTCTTCAGGAAAGACTAAAATAAGTGGACTGAAGAAATATGTATTTATGACATACTTCATAATGAGTGACAGACATAGCTGACCACTTGGATGTTTTATCAATCTGCGTCATAAAATCTATTATTTTTAATATGTTCATCTGCAGTGAGCCATTTGAACTTGACTTTCTTGCCTTGGAATGATGAAACAGTAGTATGTCTTGAGCTCAGTAAATCTAAGCTTGTGTTTATGTCAGTCTTTGCCATTTGGATTATTTCACTTTCTTGACAAGCATTAATATAATTCAGTTCTGTATCATAATTTTCATGTTCTTTTGAATATGAACTGCAGGATTTTTAACTTACATCTACAAAGTCTATTAGACCACAGTTTAAGACCAGGTTGTCTTTTTTAAGAAAAGATGTCTTCAGAGTGTCAAATAAAATAGTATTTAGGCTTTTGTCTTTTTTGTCATATTCTAATTCTTCTCCAGTGCATACCAACTCCGTATCAACAGACAATGTTGTGTTAGTTGCCTTCTTCAAAACTAATGTGCTGCTAGTATGAGACTTCCGACAAGTGGCATCATTATTAAATTGAGCAAGTCTCTTAGAAGTAACAGCATCTTCAGCTTTTGAGTTCTGTTCATCCTGTGGCATTACAGCATCACTAGAATAGCTCTCACGAGGTTCATACATCTCATATATTTCTTCATTTCCAGACTGACTGTCCAGCTTTGCAAAGGCATGCTTTGATTCAGTGCAAATAGCATGGCTTAATGCTGTCTTTGGGGTACACATAGCTGAGAGAGTTGTTTCCTGTCTACAAAAGTTTCTATGGGAAAAACTGGCATAATTATTATTGTTGTTGTTATTGAAGCTGCATTCTTTGTGATTCTTTTGTACTGTTACATCATCAATGTTAGTAACCTGTACAACTTCATTATCAATTTCACTAATTTGTTTCTCTTGCTTCTTCCCATTACTATCCACATTTACATTATCACCTTCATTAATATCCTTTCCACTTTGCTTCCTATTCTCTGATGCTTCTAGTTTATTGACATTATCTTGCATGTTCCCAGTTTCCTCATAAATTCCCTTATTGCCTTGTTCATTTTTCTTTGCTTTGCTGGTATTTGCACCTTCTTTTTCAGACAGAGAGCAAAAGGATGAGTGTTGATTTTGTTGTGAATTTATGGTGTTGTTTTTATTTTGTTCCATCACAGTGTGATTTTTCTGAGATTCCTTTTCGTTGCCCAGAGGTTTATTTGTATGTATACTAGAATGTTCTTCAGCAAAACCTTCTGGGGGCCACTTCAACTTATTTACTTTAGCTAATTCTTCAGTAGAAAATGTTTTCTTAGATGTTGCATCATCTGTTGAAGGAGGCCATGTCATCTTTAATTTACCTCTTTCTGTAGATTTTTTCAAATTATTATCCAAAATATCAGGATGAGCACCTTCAGTACCTGAATACAAGTCTTTATCAACTTCTGTAATTGCTTTGGGATCAACAGGTACACTATTAATGGGATTTGTTTCGTCAGCTTGAGTATTGTCAATTGAACTACGTTGATCTTTAGAATTCCATAATTCCTTATGCTGCTTGTGTCCAAAACCTTCATCATAATTTCCTTTTGATTTGAAAAGTTGCTTAAAATGGGGTTTACAGTATATTTTTCCATGGAGAGATGCATAATTTCCCAAGCTGCCAAATGGAAGAAAATTTGGTTTATGCTTTTACATATCATAAATTACCATACACCTCCCCCTTTCTCCCCTTTCTCCCTTTCCCACCCCTCACCCCCCCCCACCAAAAAAAAGTATCTAAAATCTTTACTTGCAAATTCCCATACAATTTCAAAGTCAAAATGAAGGAGAAGAGTCATGCTTGGTGATTTAAGAAAGAACATAAACTCATTCGGTTGTTGCACAGAATAAGCTTCAAATAGAAGTGTTCCACAGGACCTCAGGGCTGTTTGGACCATTTTTCTTCATCTTATTAAAGTCCAAATCCTCAATTTTTCTACAAAGTAGCAGTAGAATTTAGTCTTTGTCCTTTATTTGGATTCTTCTCCCAAATGAAGTAAAGGAAATGTGTGTAGCTAACCCAAAATGTATTAAAATAAAAATGGTTGGCCTTTGCAGTCTTATAGTGCAATAAATCCTACATTTTATATAAAGGTTACAGAATGATTTGCTAATGCAGAGAACTATCATAATTCATTTTATGAATGAGGAAAATTCAGAGGAAATTTGGTGTGTTTCGGATGTCTTAAATTCCACCTGAGTTCTTGTATCTACTGCCTCTGTTTCATGCTGTCCTAAAGGTCTGTAACAGTCAGCAGGAAGTAATATGGAGAAGAATTTGGAAAGTATTGGGATGGAGCAGTTCTATAAGAATTTAAAGGAGTTGTTCTATGTCACAATGCAGATGTTAGGAGCACAGAATAAAAGGAGAACTCGGGATACCACCCTGTCAACCCAGTATCCTACAGGTTGAATAATCCTACAGCTGAAAATAATTTCTCCATCTGTACTTATATTCAAAAGCAGAGTTGTGTGGGTGAGCATGCAGTTACTTCTTACCTTAATTGACTGCCACAGTGGTGACATCGGAAACAGGATTTATGAAAATTCTGCTTATCGGCAGCTAGACATTCCATGGGGTAAACTCTCTGTTGACAGAGTTTGCATGTTTCATTTTCCTGAATCTGCAGTTTCTACAACCACATATTATAAGGTTACAAGTTAGTCTAAGCCACATGTTATGATTTGATTTGAACAGTATCAGTCCATATATTTTGTTAGAATATTTTCTGTTTTCTGTTAACTGGTATCTCAGCTGTTTATTGTAGGGCTTCATTTTTGTTCAGCTAACAGTAATACTTTGAAAGTTAAAAGCTACTTACCTTTCCATTTGCAGGAATCCATGCATTTGAAAGGACTATTCGCTTCATCAGGTACAATATCTCCGATTTATTTGTAATAACTAATTATTTAGTGAAATGTGGTAGTATAATAAAAGGTTTTCTAGTACAAGTAGAATTGAGTATAATGTATGTATAATTGTTGCATGTACAATGTGATTTGAAGATCAATAAATAGGGATGGATGTTTGAAATTCTGATGAGGAAGTTTTGCTTAGCCATGCCAAATGCTCATTAGGGGTTACCCTTTTTGTGGTAACCTCCAGACCATGCACTCATATGGTCCAAATATGCTACGGACGTAATTATTTGTGACTTTCACAATTTGAATTGTCAGGCCTGATACTTTTTTCAGTTGAATTTTAATTCTAAGGTAGCTACATATATATTAGCAACTTATAAGTTTTTTGCCTCTATGAAGCGTATTTAATTATAAAGAAAACTATTTCTATATAAAGTACAAAAAATGAATAGAAAGCTTCATACCAGTAAGGGGCAGAAGGAAATAATGGTGTTGGGCTTGGAAGAATGCCTGCTGCTCTTCTGTCTTGATCTCTGAATGGCTATGAAAATTGTGTTAGCAGACAAATACAAAAAGGGTGGACCAAATAATTGCTGTATGAATATATCTGCACTGATGATAGTAATGCCCCTTGACATCAGCAGAAAATTTGGCCCCTTTCAGCATCCTGTCTCTTGGTTTGCCCGCTGGTATTGGTTTTATAACAGTTCACAAATCAAGACAAAAAATGATGTAGATTTTATAGCTACAGCTTTAGTTGCCACATCTCTGTAGTGCCCATAACAAGGGCTTTGAAAAGTGCTGAAAGTTAAATATCTTTAATATAATGTAGAACTTGCAAAAAGAATAAACCACCAGTAAAAAAAAATCTCCCATAGAATTGTTGGTCGTGAATTATAAAGTCACAAATGTAGACTCTGCTTAGACTCCAAGGAGGCTGAGAGAGAGGCCTGGCAGGCATAAGTTCAGTGTTCCAGACATGCCTCCCACTCACTACGCACGGACAGCTTGTGAGCCAAGCACCAGGACTCAGCTGAATATTCTTAGGTACACAACTATTCTGAATGTAGAGAGGGAGGAGAGGAAGGAGATAAGGTAATTAGGAGGGGGAAAAAAATGGTGACGTCTCCTGGAAAACCATCTCAATGAATGGTTACTTCGCTTAGTTGGATAATTGATAGCGAGTGTTGTGCTTCAGAAGGAAAATCAGGAGAAGAAGAAAGCAGAGGGGGAATTTAAGGGAAGTTTAGCCCAAAACAACTTCCAGGAATGAATAGTGAGCCAATATTAATCTTCTTGAAATTGAATCATGCGTTGTGTGTCAGTGGCACAGTTTTGGTGGCTGGGCCGCCTCTGTGAGGAGCGGCAGGGGTTGCCCCATGCTGGGCACAACCAGCTCTGGATGCAGTGCACGGCAGGGCTGCTCAGCCATGCTCCTTGTGTCTCTGGGAAAGTGTGTTCAAAGAGGGCAAAAAGCTGCACATGCAGCCAGGACTGAGGGGAAAAAAGTGTCGGAAACGGCCCTGTGAACACCAAGGTCAGAGAAGAACAAGGGGAGGAGGTGCTGCAACAGAAATTCCCCTGCAGCCTATTGAGGAGACCAGGGAAGCAGGTATTTCCCTGCAGCCTGCGGAGAGGACCTGCAGGAGCAGTCATCCACACTACAGTGGAGGAGGTGGGTATTCCCAAAAGGAACTATGGCATATAGAGAGCCCATGCTGAAGCAAGGGAAAAGTGTGAGAAGGAAGGCAGCAGAGAGAAACTGGTATGGAGTAACCCCAGCCCCCTATTCCCCATCCCCTCTGTGCTACTGGGGGTGGGAGAGAGACAAGGAAGAGTCAGGAGTAAAGCTGAGAATGTGAAAAAGAGGGCAGGAGGGGAGGTGTTGTAGTGTTTGTTTCTCACAATCGATCTTAATTGGCAATTAATTTTTCCCATGTCTGTAAAACTAATTGGTAAGTGTCCTTATGTTGTTCCCTGTCTTAATACTGTCCCATGAGCTGCTTCTTCCTATTTTTTCTCCCTATGTTGTTGAGGAGGGGGAATGGGTGATTCCAAATGGCTGGAGGAGGCAGGTCAACACACCACATGTGAATGGTCCTACAAAATCAGTGAGGAAAAGGCTGGTCTGCTATTTAAGGCCATCAATATTTACCAGATAGAAGAGATTAAAAACAAAATCCAGAGGCTTGACTTCTAGAGAGCTCCCTATTCTACTGGAACTGGGTATTTCTACTCACTTTTAACATACTTGCTTTTACTGAGACTGTCTGGGATGCAGTTATTTTCTTCATAGCAGCCCATGTGGTACTGTTTTGAATTTGGGCTCAAGTGTTTATAACACACAATGTTTTAGCTATTGCTGAACAATACTTGCACAGTGTCAAAAGTCTCTTCTTCCTCCCACTTTGCCCTCCCACCCCAAGCAAGTAGGCTGGGGATGTGCAAGAACTTGAGAGAGTGCGTAACCAAAAGAGCTGACTCCAGCTGACTGGAGGGATATTCCATAGCATATGGCATCATGTTTAGCAATAGAAACTGAGGGAGGGAAAGGAGGAGGAAGACAGGAAGTTCAGAGTGTTTGTCTTTCCAAGTCACAGCTGTGCATGTTGAGGCCTTGCTTTCTAGGAAGTGACTAGACATCAATTCCTTCTTTTGCTTTGCTCATGCCCCAGCTTTGCTTTATCTATTAACCTGCCTCTACCTCTGCCAACAGGCTCTCTTGCTTTTGCTCTTCTGATTCTTTCTCCCATCCCACTGTGGGGGAGTGGATGAGTGGGTGTGGACTTTGCTGTTAGCGAGAGTCAACCCACCACATGAAGTATTTTGTAGGATCACCACAAGGCTGTGCCTCATTTTACAGGCTTACAACCTACTCATGTTTAGTTCTGCTCCTAGTGTGAGCAGAGGTAGCACTCCTCTCTTGGTGCACAATGCTGGGAATCCCAAAGCAGAGCTCTGTGCTCAGGAGTTACGCTGGTACAGGAAGTGTTTAGCTCCGTTCTGCTGTTTTCTCTGCTGTTCAAGCAAAAGCATTCGGTTCATGTATCAAATGGCTAAAGCTATGTCAACATCTGGTCTTCCTGCAGGATCCCATCCATATTCAGCGCCCAAAATAGATGCAAAAGAGGAGGACACTGATGTTCATCTTTCAGTAGCATATGTAATGTTTTCTGTGTTTCAAATGCATAACTTTGCAATCTAAGTGCTATTTTAATACAATTTTTAAGTAAAACATGCACCATGAGAAAGAAGTCATGCTTAATTTTCCATGTTTACTTCATATTCAGTTATATATATATACATATATATTCACATCTTATAGTTAAAACGTTTAGTTCAATATGAAACAAGTAGCAGGCTTCAGCTCTTTGAAGGACACACTGAATGGCTCCACTCCTTCGTGATGTGGAACCTGGACCTTGACGTCTTGTTTTGTTGCCTAAATTCAGACTAGGGCTTTATGAACTGGTTTAATCACCCAGTAGGAAATAGCACTTTTGGTTTTTTTTAAATTGCATAGTAATTTGTAAACCATTTCAGTAATTTTACTCAAACAGAAAACCTACTGAAACATAGTTCACTTTGTCTAAAGTCACATCTTGTATTTTACTAAACTAAAAATGGATGTGCACAAAATGTGAGCATTATTTTATCTCTTCACCTGTTTTATACAGGCAACATTTTTCCTCAGTTTAGAGGATGTTGTGTTAATTTTAAGCATGAAAAGCCAGGTGCATTCTGTGCCCATTTTCTAGCATGTTAATATATTTCAAATACAACAGTAATGCTATATTAATTGTGATATCTATTTTTAGTATCTTTTTATTTTGCTGCATATAATTCTTCAGGATAGCTCTCTTAGTCTCTAAGTTCCTGCATCTTCAGCTTCTCAGTCTTCTGGACTTCATGGAAATCTATCTATTTGAATTCCTACATCTTATTTTTGTACTACTTGGGTATTATTGCCATCAAAATCAGAATCAGAAATTGTGCTTTGCTCTGGCGTTACAGGAGCTGCTGCACCTTTTGTGGGACCTTGATCTTTCTTGTCTGATTTTTCTAATGGATATTTCAGCGGGACTTAATTCTTCTGGATCCTGTGTGTGCCAAGGCTGTATTTCAGCTATTTTGCCATGCGTGTAGCACCACTTATGTTTTCCTCCACTGAGATTACACATAGGAGTTTTATTTCCACCAGATCTTTGGTCACAGGTAAAAGCTGCATTTGTCTGGTGTGTTATTGTGTAATGCCTCTTTCCAGTGTCTTATCCATGGACAGCTTCGTTCTCCAGTCTTTGAAACTCTCTCTAGTAACAGACAGTGGCTGAGGTTCAAAATGTATTACACTTCACACCTCTGTGAAGAGCTGAGCTTCTCCTTCAGCTCAGGCCTTGTCTGCAACAAGTTAAGGGAAATCACTGGGTTGAGCTGCTCAAGTTTATCCAGGTTCTGTGTTTCCAGCATGTACCTCAGTCTTACAGCACCATTAGAAACTTCTTAGATGCGTGTTTCAGCTGATGCTTGTTCCTCACTGGGGTGATTTTTATTCGTATAGTCCAGTGGCTGCATTTCAAACATCCACCTGCCTGCGCCAATGCCTCTACCTAATGCAAGGACATTGTCCATAGCTCCTGCAGAGCCGGGAGCATGTACATGCAACATGTCAAGGGGCTGGGTCTGAAACATTCAGGCTGTGTATTTTAACATTTCCTCCTGGAATGGTTCCTTCTCTGCTGTACTTCTAGCTTTATCTGGGTCTGGAGGAGCATCTTTAAATGGAACAAAAGGGTGAGTCTCACAGACATGTCTCAGAGAGAGGATCTCGCCTCTCTGGATTTCATGCCACTCTAAGCATTATTTTTCTGGTCTTGTGAACATCTGAATGATGAAGGCAAAGCCATTTCTAGCCTGCTGCACATCTAAAATCATATTCCATGTTTCAGATCCATGAGACAAAATATTAGAAAATGTTTTTCTAAGTGTTTTCTTAATATTGGGTATAAACATTTATATAAATATCTTAGTTCACATAAATTGCTGTGGGTTCAGATCTGTGGATGCAGGGGACTTTGTTGGAGAGCTGGATGATCCAGTGGACTCAGAATATACTGATATTTCCATTGGTGCATAAGTAGTGGGAAATTTTCCTGTGCTTCCATGTATCTAGAGCAAATAATTGCAGAGGTAGAAATTCCATTGTGTTTTTTCCTTGGTGTAGAAATTTCCTGTAGCCTGCTTGCTGAAGTTGTAGCAGTAGCAGATGAACTATTGATGGCAATGTAATTTCCTGGTAGGTATTTTCCATCTTTAGGGAACAAAAATGTTGGGTTGTCTGTGGTTTTTTCTTTCTTTTTTTTTTCTTTTTTCTTAAGCATAGTAATATAGAAAACAATTTTTCTATTCTGCACAAAGGCTAGTTCTGCAAGCATCCAAGCAATAGGATTATAATAAGATCTGGAAAGACGCAATCTATCAGCTATTGCTCAGAATGCATAAAACCAATCTTTTGAGCTAAGAGCTGTGCTATTTGCACTACAGAATATATGTGAAAAGAAATGTGGAATTAATGCAAAATGATGATTGAGCAGTCTTGGAGATTTTGCTGCGACAAATGAAGACTTTGCACTATAAGCATAACAAACTTTAGCTGTAGCTTAGGCTCATTTTCATTTCTTTTGAAAGTGGTATTTTCCATGCTTCTGAGAGTCTGTGGTGACAAATTATACATACTTACAGATTCAAAACAAGGAAAGAGGAGACTATTCAGCAGAGGAGGAGAAAATGCAGAAGTTTTTACCTTGAATTGTTTTTGTCACATACTGTAAGTACTTATGGAGCCTTCTAATGTATTTTGTATTACATTACGTGTGCTTAGTTCTTGAAATCCATATATTCCCACCACTTCCATAGGTTTCATTTCTAATCATAATTATTCAAAATAGAAAATCAGACAGCATGACAGACCAGTGTCTTAACTTCTAATTTGCATAAGGAAAGATCCCTCTTATTATAAATACAGACCTTTATTTCTTTAGCAGCTGTTGTGATCTCTCTGTCAGAGTGAACAGCCTTTTCCTGAGCTGCCTTCTCAATCTGCTGTTTTAAAATCCGTGTTACAGTCTTTGGGAGCTCTTCATTCTGAGCTGAATTGATTACTGCAATGGGAAGAAGAGTAAAAAAAGATTTTTTTTCCTCCAACCTGCATTTTATGAAATTAACTTTATCAGTGAACTATAAAACATTATTATCATAGAAAAATTGTGTCTAGCCTTGTAGAAGTCTAGAGAATCACTTGATCAGTCAAGAAATCCATGGAGAAAATGACAGAATAATTGTTGAGGGACACGATAGAACCTACTGTTTTGCCATACCTGAGTGGTGTGGGAGGACTGAAGGGTGACTGAGGTCTGTGGGAGAATGTAATGCACAAATTCTTGTACAAGGGCTAAACTGCAGCAGCAGCGGTGTCTTAACACAGTAGTCATATTCTGCAGGGTTATTCAGTTCAGGTACAAACTGAACCTGACCCATTCACAGCTTTGTACATGCATGGACTAGTGTTTGCCTATATTTTCAGACAAGTTATCTAGTCCCCAGTTCTTTCAAGAAACTGAGACCATATTTAAAACCACATCCTTATGCAAAAATAGTCTCTTCATAGTGAATTCTAAACTAATTTCTATAGTCCCATTGAAGTTAAGGAATGTGCTTTGCTGAGAATTTAGAGTAATGTGTGTTTTCATATTTATATGCTAAGAACAGTACATTTCTGGAGTTAAGACCTTTGCCATTGCTCATTTGTGAGCCTTTATTCTCATGCCGCTTCTTACCTGTGTCATGCTGAGTGAATGTAGAAGCCATTTTTATTTCATGAGTAACATGCTCGTGAGGAGAAACCTGTGTACAAAACCTTCACTTTAGTCATAATTTAGTGCAATGCATAAGAATTTTCCATACTTCTGAAACCATGATATTAAAATGTCGCATCAATGAAAAATATGAACTTAAATCTAAAAATTATAATGATAAAACAATAGCACATGAAAAACACTTAGTAAAACACCTTTAAAAATTATTATGCACTGACTGATGAGGTAAGCTCTCAGCAGAACATCCAGATCTTGCTGTACCGAGAGATAAAGGAGGAAGAAGCAAAGCAGGTATGTATCAGCATCAGTGAAATTGTTCAATGAGATGATTATTAAATGATATAGTTACCTCTTGTGTTTGAGTGGCTTCTGTTTGACTTTCTTTGGAGGTCATTTCATTGCACTCAGCTTCTCTGGTGCTGCTTGATACTGTGTCCCTGTTACTTGATGTTTCCTCGAGACAAACCAAAATAATTCCCATTAACAGCTAATAGTAAATCAGATTTTTTTTTTCCCATGAAGGGCTTTCAGAAATTAATTCTCATGTAAATGGTGTAACTAGAGCGGCCATTTTACAGCAGAGTACCATTGTTATTATCTTTGATATTTGTTGCTATCAACATTGGAACAGGCTTTTTTATAACACAGAAGATGTCAAGTCTTTGTTACTGCAGAAAGACACTGGCCAGCACATATGGCAAGCTGCATGAATAGATACAATGCATAATTGGACTGGGAGGGGGCAGAGGTGACAAGGAGGACTTGTTCTGGCTTTATGTGCTGTGCCTCCAACTTGTTGCCTGTCAGTGGGCATGACTTTAATGCAACTTTTTAAAAGGAAGTGTAATAATAAGTCTGTATGAGGTGCTGCTTTATAAAGTTCTTCCAAAGCAAAAATCATGCTGAACTGCAATTGTGAAAAGACCCATAGAGTAACCAAAAGATCCTATAAAATACACAGGGTAGCACTGTAACTACAAGCCTGACAACTGCAGAGTAATAAATAGAGTGTATCTTCTGGAGTTTGAAGCACTGTCTGATACGTCTGTATAAACTGATTTCTGAGTCCATCTGTGTTTGGTTTGGCTTCAGATTCTGACAGTGATTTGTTATCTTATTTGAAGCCTGCCACAGAACCTGTGTTACATCATATTACCTGTGTCTATGGGGTACTTTGAGACTTAGTGATTAGAAGAAATTAATCTGAAAGGTTGATATTATTAAGGTAGCATTCCTGTGCTTCCTCTCCCATGCACACAGAGCCATCTAACAAATAATTTCACTCATGTCGAATTATATTTTCTTCTTCCTTTATTAGAAGGAAGCTTGTCTATTAGTTTCTACTGATAATAGGTTTTCAAATGAAAGGAGCTTCCAGTCCCTCCAGCAAGAGCTTCCCAAGAGTTTGGTGTAACTTGAATGTGGAGGCAGTACTGTGTTTCTGAGATTGCTGCTGTACATCTAGTGCAGCATAGAGCTGTAAGCTTCCTGCATCTCAGGTCCTGGCTACTACTTGAAATTCAGCTAATTGTGGGGCAAGAAATTAGTTCTTTCTCTTAGTCATGCCATGAAAAATATATATTTATGGGATTTATTCCACTTTCAAACTAAGGAATGCTTACACTGCTTGCCTTTCCATTAATATTTCTGCTGAATCAATATAGGGGTCATCTACTACCTGGCCTGTAATTTCTGCCATGCAGTAGTCAGCAAGGGTTCTTAGATCTATGGCAGAGAAACAATGAGCATCCCCTCCATGGGCTTTAGGAATTCTTTTCCACCTCTGTGCTGCCAAAACCTGTTTCAGCTATGAGATTAATTAAAATTGTACAAACAAAAGGTAGAATAAATTTTCTTATTGCTGGCTCAGTAAATGATTTAGTGCATTACCAGTAGCAAAATCAATCCTATCTGAACTGTCAGAGAGCATTGAGCCTTGAGGAGAGCAGGTCACAGCATGTCCTGCTTTTACAGGATGTCCTGGTTTACCCTTGCAGGCTCTGTGTGCATAACAGTTGTGAGGGAGCTGCACAACATGAGGAGATGTAGAGCTAACCACATACCAGGTTGAAAACAGGTGGTTCAAAAAGAATGAAGTGCAAATTTTTCCATCTATTCTCTGTTTAATGACTGTGTAGGTGTATGTCTAATATGCCTTTTCATTCCATATGGATATGCTTTTTAATATATTTATGCATATATATGCTTTTTAAATTTAAGATATGCTTTTCTGTTCTAATGTGCATGTTTTAGATATGTAATTCAAGTTCTCATCACTGGAAAAGCTCATTCATGAGACATGAAATATGTTCAGAATAGTCATTATGTGTCCTTTGAATGGTGTGGGGTATTAAAAAGAAATATAATTAGACTTAATGTATTCAGGAAGCAAATCTAATCTGAATGTCACTACTGCTTTATTGCTGTAACTTTGGTACTGCTTGTGAAGTAGTTGCCATATTGCCAAAGATCATAATCATTTAATGCTATAGCTATGGCCATCTCAAATGCAGCCCAAAAATCATGAGCCAGATTTTGATGATATAATTACACAGCCTTGCTCTGGGTGTGCTGGGAGGAAGAGGGACATGGAGGATCTCTTATTTTGTGTGTCAGTCAAAATGACTAATTGAAATTCCAGTAACAGAGTGTTAAATGCTGCTTGTTTATTACTCCAGACAAGTGGAGAGTTAGAAAACCTGTGGTTTCATCCCTCCTCTATAACTGCCAGCTGTTGGATTACTGTAGGTAGGATTAATTTAGTCTACCCCATTATGGTTTGTGGCATGTTTTGTAGATCCCATGGACTTTGTAGTGTATTCTATAAAACTGATCAATTACTTTTTGTTTATGGCATATCATGAGTAAGCTTCAGAAAACACTGTCAGCTGGATGATTGTTGGCATGCAGCTCACTCATGAATTGTTTCTTACAGTTTTTAAATTTTCTTTCAGACTCCTTTATCCTCCAGTCTCTCACATTTGTTTCCTGACACCCTTTGTGCGGGCTGCTGGCCTTCCCGTGCATATCCGTATACACAGAGGAGTGTAGTGTGCTGTTGTGTCTCTGGGTAGTAAGTCATTCTAACCTAAAACAATACTATTTAAAAATAAACATGTAAGTCTAAGTCTGTATTAGTTTTGTTAGAGGAGTGGGTTTTTTATGTAGGCATTCAGATTCTGTTACTGAAGATACTGAAGAGAACTGTAATTGCTACGCACATTTTATGTGAGTGGCCCATGCAACAACTTAAGTGCTTTGATACTGCAATAATTTAGATAGAATTCTTACTGAAACATGTGCGAAGACTTGAATTATCAGTAATTATTCTGTGTAACTTAAACAAAGGTTTGCTTTTTAGTGTTGATATTTTTAGTTTTCTTCTGTTCTAATAACAGACAATCAGACTTTCCCTTTCAAAAATAAAATTGTTTTTCAGCTCAGAATATATGCACTACATTATATGTATACAGACATAAAACATGTATACATTTGTAAGCATGTATTTCAAGGGGATCAAATAGCTCAGAGGTTCATCCAAGCACAAGAAAGACTTTTACTATCTCAAAATTGATGCAACTAAACTGTTTAGCTGAACTGTACATTATGGTCAACATATAATCTCTCAGAAGTTGGCTAATGTAATATTGTTTATGTTTGGCGGACTTAGAACTTTCTGTTTTAAATGAACAGTATGTACAAACTTGCAAGCAGCAGTGGAAGTAAATTGTGAGCCTAAATCTTTGGTTACAAAGTTAGTGACAATGGAATGACTACTTGACATGGATCTTAATTTCTTCCTCAAAGTGATTCTTTTTTTCCTATTTATGTTCTTAGCACAGTCTCACTGCACATCAGCACTGTGAGAGTCTTGCAGAAATTTCTTATGAGAACTTCACTTATCTGAACTTCATCCCTATGACTTGTCAGCCTTGCTCATTTGTATGTATATACTTAGGGTGTCCTGGGCACTATATGAAAGATTTTCATAAAAACGTAAGGTTTTCACCATTCACTGACATTGTCGCATTATTCAATCTTATTGTCTGCAATTGCTGGAGAATTGGCAATTGCTACAGAAGCCATCTTAGAAAATTCCTCTGGAGGGGCCCTCTGTGAAGGAGGGGTAACTATACCCATGTCAGTTCTGGCACGCTGTACTGTGTGGTTGAGTGAATATCAGATGTTTTTGCTGTATTTCACTCCTCTTTGCTCTGTAGGAGGTTCAGCTCACCTGCCAGCAATGGCTTGTTTCTGACACTGGGTACTGAGGCTTTGCCTGAGCAGTCAGGTAGCTGAGCTGGGGTAACAGAGCACTCCAGGCTGGCACCTGAACAGGTGCAACACCAAAGCTTGTGGCCTCTTCTCAGCTTGGTGGCTGATGCTAGAAGGTGCTCATGGTACCAGTGGTCAGAACACAGACCAGGTGTGTTGGTTGAGTTTATGAGCACAGGGCAAGTCTGTGATCAGTGTTCATTGCTGCTCGCCATTCTGGCCACGGGTTTAGTGCATTCTACTGGTATTATGGCACCTATTACAAAGAAACAATCTCCATTACAATGTAGAGAGCTATGAGTGATGCCTGCTGCCTGAGAAAAACTGGAAGATGATTAGTAATTATTTGCATATTTGATGACAATATTTTGAATGAAAAGTCATGAACTCCTTATACAGTAATTGAATATGTACTAAAATCTTCAGGTATTTAGATTAATGTTTAAAAATTTAATTGCTTTCTTACTTTATCTTGGATTAATAGTTTGGATTTACCCAGATCTGGAGATCTGTCTTCAAGCTAGGTGTTTTCTCTGATTTGGCCCAGGATGGATTCAGTGACCTCGAATAATCTTTCAACTACTTAAGAGTATAATCCCATTTTCCATGAAAGTGCAGTTATGTTACATAGAAATGGGATTTTGTGGTCTTGCAGTAAATTATTTAACCTAAATTTAAAGATGGTTCCATATGGTCTGAGTGATTTCATTTTTCCATGAATGTGGCTATTTCTGCTGATGATTTGAGAGAGCCTGCTTGACTAGCCACAGAGGGAAAATACATGGATAAGTATGCTTTGAGGTCACATCTTGACTGACAAAATGGAACCATTATAGTGGCTTTGTGGAGAGCTAGATGTCCAGTGAAAATGCATCTACACATCACAGAAATGAAATTACTGGGTTCCGTGTAAGAGAAAAGTCACATAATTTCTGTACAGGGTTCTGCATTCCTTCATCCAGAAAACTGGCAGGTAGAGTGGGCCACGTCATCAGAAAAGTACGTGCCTAACACCACTTCCTATTACCACAGATTATGCACCAGTGTCCCACTATGGGATTTTTCTGCTTAGTTAAAGATGCATTAATACCCCCGCAGCAAACTGTGTCCTCTTCCCTGCAAGCTGGAGTTTTGCTCTTTGTCCAAGCAGATTGTTGATGTAGGTATTAATGTATAAGAAATGAGAGGTGAGTGGTAGATGTGATGATACTTATTTAACATTAAAATAAACCTATGGCAAAATGTTAATGCGTCTTTTTCTACAAAGCTGGGAGAACAATAGTGCTTAAAAATCTCTCCAAGAAGTGCAGATGGTAAAGAAATTTACTTGTTTTCAGAGTGCACAGGACAGATTGTACAGTATTTTATTGTAGGGGATTTCACATAGTCCAAAATCATTATGTCCTACAGTTTTTCATGGTATATGCTAATAAAGCAATGAAATGTAAAGGTCTTTTATATGAAGTAACACTTAGCTGCTGCTTTGTTCTACTTTTATGTAATGTCTGCGTTCTTCTGGGCAATTTTTGATCTGTTTAGGGGAATTTATTAGATTTAATTCAATGGAAACAGGAAACTCCTTTTGAAAGAGAATGACTTAACATCAAGTGCCATAAATGCAAAATATCACCATGACACATGATAATGTATAAATCATGGTCTTACAGACAGGGTTCAGTGTAAAATACTGCTATAGTAATAATCTTCTTTATTCAGTCTAAGTCTAGTTGAGTCTAGTCTATACTGAGTGTTCATCTGCATAAAAAATACATGAATCCCGTGGTACATCTCAAACATAAAATTCTGTGAGTTTGAACATTAGAGAAATGTTGTCTCAGTCATAATGAAAACTCTTCAGTAAAGCAAGTAATCATGTTTTTTCCTCAAGTTATCTAGCGGGGCAGACCTAATTTGTTGGTATTAAAATGCTGTTGTTACCTGTAGAGATCTATGCTGGTGCTGGTGTTGGTACTGAACAAAGGTCCTTTTTGGAGACATCCTTTGTACTTTCTCGAATTGTTTCCTCACTGCTGCCAGGCCACCAGGCACGGTACAGAATTTGGTTTTCTGTGAACTCTAGAGTGACAAAATAAGGCCGGTTGTTTTCTATTTGCACTAAAATCATACTTCTGTGAGTTAAATTTGTTTTTAAAATTAGTTAATGACAGTATGCAGGAATGACTCAGACAATCATAAATACTATTTTTGGCAAGTTCATAGACCACTGCACGAGAGCCATACTTTATGATTTAGACAACTTAAAGGGATGCTTGGCCTTAATCTTGAGCACCAAAAGAAGTAAGTCCCATCTGCTTGATTTGCAGTAACAACCACTTTCCAGAACAATCCTTCTGCTGTTCCCTCTTCTACTTGTCTCTTCTGAATTCTTTGGCATTCAGAGTTGTCACCTCATCCTCTCTGTGTTTCCAACAGGTATTGTTGAAAAACATGCAGAGAGCTTCAAGCAGGCCTTTGTGAGATGACCTGTCTTTACCAACAACAGCAACAAAGATCACAAGAGGGCACTTACCCTCAGGCTTCCTATTCTAGTTCTGTGCCTTATATGTTACTTTTTAGATGGTATTGGACAAAGCTTTCAGCATTTCAATTTATTAATCACTATGCAGGAAAAAGCCCACCTAAAAATTAGAAATACCTTTGTAATGAAGCTACTAAGTAAAGTTAGATTTAATATTTATTTATGAGTAAGTAAGCAGATCATAAAAAAGCAGGGTTTTTTTTCCCTGTGGTGAAGGCAGCCTGATTATATCTGTAAATGGATATGTGAATGTGGAAAGTAATTATTTTAGTGAATGAACATTTCAGGCACACATTAACAGCCATTTGGAGATATTTTGAGCAGGTAAATGCGGTTATGGTCCTCTAATGAAATGTATTAATTCCCTTTAATGGAACCAAATACAAAGTTCCTTTTTCAGTCAACCATCCATTTCATCAAGAAATTGCAAGGAGTTTCTGAGTGTAAATGAAATAGTTCTATGTGCTCAACACAGTTAGGTTGGGCCAGGCTTCATGCAGCTCTTTTCTTTGTGAGAGAGAGAGTCCTAACTTCAGCAAAGTTTCCAATTGCTGGAGTAGGGAATTGGGACCTTCTCAGCCAGGTGAAATGCAGGAATGTGTTCCAAATACACACCAAGCAGCCTGGAAATAAGGAAGTCAGCAGGCGGGAATTTGATGGCTGGAAAACACCTGGACTCTGGTGGCTATTTTCAGTATGCGGTTTCTGGACTATACAGGCACCCAGAAGGTCCCTTCAGGTGATGCAGACCATTTTTCCCAAGACTGAAGTGCGGGTAAGACTGGGAATCCTTCTACAGCTGTACTTGCATATGGATGAAGATGTTGGCTGAGTTGTAGTCCTTCTTTTGTCAAATATGGTCTATGATTTACAGAAATTACTCTGGCCTAGTTTACAGAGAGTAAAAGGTGTTCTGTGTGCTGAAAGTTTAGTGTAAACAAAGACCATTGTCATTGTCACACTAGAGCAAGCCATCATGATGCCTTCTGTTTCCTTATACAAGGGATCTGAGCTGCAAGTTCTAGGTAGGATTTTAAGATACGGTGAAAACACACCTTTTAACCCTTGATATTTCTGCAGAACTGCGGAAGATTTTCCTGGCTGAGACCTGAAGACACAGTTTTCAGATATTCCTGACTGATAATTCAGTGTGTGGTGAAGCAGTCTATTTTACTAGTTTATAAATTCTGTTAACCAAATACATTATGTGCTACTTGGTATCAGTATTATAAACTTTGCAGTAAAATACTTAATCCCTATTGATGCCATGAAGATTTTTGCCTTTTCTTTTATATCTGTTATAGCTTTTTACAACTTCTTATTGTATTCTTAGTGCTTTTTGCCTACCTTCTTGGACTTGTTTGTTCAGCTAGGAGACTAAACATTTTAAAAGCTTCGTAGGTAGAGGATAGTGTGCCCCAGAGCCCAAGGTCATCTCCAGAACACATTCTGTAAACCAAGATAGAACCATCCAGGGGAAGGTTCCTTGGGGAGGGGGGCTCACTCAAGCCTCTCATTGGGGAATTTTTTGATAGATATGCTAATTAGTAAAACCTATAATGTTATACCAGATCTCTTGGGGGTGTGCATTGTGGTGTGCATTGATGTGCATTCGACCTGGACGTGTGCACCTAAAGATCCTTAAAATAAATACCAAGGTAAAATCCCTTTTTCCCTTTTAACTGTGTTTGACTCTTGATTTTAAGACCAGGAAAAGGCATCACTATTGATAGACATGTAGAGAGAGATGTAAAACAAAATTAAGAAGCTCTTTCCTAAATACTCTTTCATATAACGCCAATTTTTAATAATTTTATTATAAAACAATACTTTTTCATAGACCTTGTCTCATAGGGCTGCTATTTTAAAATGCAGCAATTTAAAATTCTTTAGTTTGAACAGCAGGAGGTCTAAACTTAATGTGCTTTTGAATATGATTTTTTTGTTCAGTAATGTTTTTAGTAATGCAGAAGCTGCTGGGTTAATCTGTCACAAGCCTATGGCCCTAATAAATGCAGCTCATGCAACTGTGGAAAAAAACCCCAGTCCTTCTAATGAGTTAAAGGGAATTGTCCAGGTGACCAATGGCTTATAGCATGAAAAATCTCATTCAGCAGAGACTGACACATCAATACCTTCGCTAAGTAGGTTTGCTGATTTAGGTGTCAAATTCTGATCCTCATAATGGTCCATCAGTCAGCTTGGATAAATAAAGAATGCAGGATATGTCACTATGCAAAGCAAATGGAGAGCTAGGAAGGTGAGAAAGCATTGATATCTTACATGAGCAAAGGACACAGCAGCCTTGTACATAGCCATTCTTTCTTTAAAGGAGACAGTCTCCTGGAAATCCAGCAGTGCATTATCAGCCCTGGGAGTGCTCTCTTTAGGTAGTCCTCTTACGAGTTTGCGAGACTCCACTGTAAGTACAAACAGACATTGTATTTTCTAAGAGGAAAATAGCTACATTTTTTCTAAATCTTGAAAGAAAAGCAGAAAAAGTAAAAAGAAATATCATCGATTTTTTTGGCAACTGTATCTTATTTTCAATTTAGAGCTTATAGAGCAGAGAAAAATTTAGGTCAATGAAACTTTTCAAGAACAGTTCATCTGGCACAGAACACAGTGTCAGGAAAGGTGTAACCCACCAAACAGGGAAGATTTCTGAGGCACACCTGGTCTTTCTGCCTTTTCCCTGTAAAACTGTTAAGCTGGCATAGGTGTTCAAGGTTCAGATATAACAAGCAAATATAACAATTAATTCTAATCTTCAGTAAAAATCAGATGCAGACATGCATAGAAGAGTGATCTCAGTGTAAAAATACTCAGTTTCTTAGTATTTTCACCTGACCCTACTAATAATTTACATAAGGATAATTTTCTTTTTTATTATGCCTATCCCATGCAATAATTTTGCATATTTCATCTTATCGTGATAGACAAAAGAATTGTACAGTTCAAGAAATAACAATAGCAGCAGTGAAAGAGTCAGTGAAAGACAGCTGGAAGTAAAAGAAAAAGCTTTTCAAGGAAAGTAGAAATCAGAAGGGAAAGAAAACTGCTGCTTTTCATATAAGAAGTCTGTACATTAAACCAAAGCTAACCAAAACCATGGAAAAATTGAAAGTACACTTTGGCAACACAGGGATAGTCCACCACAGCCAAAAAGTGTCAGTTTGTTTTTAAAGGCAGATTAAATTATCTAACAGACTAGTACCGGAATGAAATTTGTAAGCCATTGCTTTAATTCTCAAAGATGTTTAGGAGTTGAAAAATTTTTTTGGTATCGCTCTGGTTCAACAAGGGATTTTTGGATTCTACATAGTGATAAGCATGTGACTGGTTTCATTAAGTGCAATGGGAATACATGTGTGCATGAAGTTAGACGTGATTTAATTCCTTGCTGATATGGGGTCAATGAATTTAATGGACTGTTTTAAAAAACGTTTTAATAGATACATATTATTAACTACCTGGGGAGTGAAGGCAATAGAAACTATTCTCTTGTTAGCTTTAAAAGCTTTAAACAGAAAATTTTGTGTCTTAAGAAGCTAGTTGGTTTATAACATAATGTGAAACTCCTTGTAGTGGTATGAGAGATTATGTGATCTAAACCTTTGCTCTAAGCTTTGCTCATTCAAGAGAACCTGAAGGTGTAATATATAGTGATATATTCTGATTCTTTCAGAGATAAATGTATGTTTTGAAATGAGCTAGTTGGTAAGAAGAGCCTTATCTTTATCAAGCTGAGGTATGCCAACAAAATCTGTTTGCCTTTATGATATGGGACTTGTACAATAGTATCTGTTTCAGAGAATTTAATTCTTCTATTAGTCATGAGTTACATTAATTCTATAAAGTAAACAAAGCTTGACAAATCTTCTGTGCATAATAGAACTTGAGAATTCTGGCTTTCTGCCATTTTTTTCCCAACAGCATGCCTACATTAGCTATCCAGTATGGGCTTCTCCAGGTTTTCATGGTAGGTTGAACAGCAATATGAGCATTGCCTTCATTGTTTTTAGTGGAGACAAAAAAAGTTGTGGGTACTCAGTCACAGAGTTTGCAGTAAATGTTGCTCAATACCTCTTCTAGGAAAACAAGATTTTGGCATAACTGGGACATTTAGGAAAAACTTCTATAGCACTTTAGTGGTTTGAGGGTATTGTTCGTGCTGAAAAATTGAAACAAGTTGACATACATTGTTATTGGTTATAGAAAACTCAAATCTCATGGTGATGGCAGAGATAATCTATGGATCAGCATTATCTTATTTTTTTCAGGACCTGAGTATTTATTCAAGCGCAGAGTTGCACATTTCAGTGCCTGACTTCAGCTATTAGAAGTTTAAGGGTTTTCACCAGTGGTTTGAAACTAAAATGAGTCTATAGGGAATTTACTTCTCATAAGACTGTCTGAATGCAAAGTGGGGTATTATGGTTCTCACAGGAACATAGAAAAACATTATCCTCTGTGGGTCTGTCATATTTTTGGAAAAAGCTTCATTTATAAGAGTCTGAATTGTTGACTGTGCATTTTTGCATAAATCATATTCTTATTCCTGGTGGATCAAAAAATGCTTCTGAAATGTGCTGTGCCATATTTCGTGGCAAAGTGGATGTGGAATGGAGGATTCTGTTTTCTTGTTACAGAAGAAAAAGAAAGGCTTTTTGCTAGAAGACTCTAAAAGGAGAAGGGAAAAACATCCCCAAAATAGTCCTTGAAGCCAAAGATACCTGAAAAACTTGAGAAGATGCAGAGAAGAGGCACAAAAAATACTGCAACAGAGAGAACTGTAACTGTATCTAGTTAATGGAATAGGTGGTTATGGGGTGATCTGGTCATAATGTATAATTATCCTTCCAAGAAGAAATGAGCAGGTATTAAAGGTCTCAATTTCGTAGGCAAAAAAGGAAGAAAGATAACCAGTGGCTGAAAGTTAAACTTGATAAAAGAGCAGGGCTGTAGTTTGAACAATGAGCTTAATAAATTTAGCAGCATTAACTAGAAAAGGTCTTGTGCATTGAAATTTCCCTTTCCCTTTTAAATTCTTGAGTCTGAAATAGATAAACATGCAGTCTAAACATTTTCTGATTTAAAAAAGAGTGGAGTCAATAATTGTTTGATATGATGTAGAAGGCTTATTAATTTTATTGGCAGACTGGACAAGTCTTTTAATGCTATTTATTTGGGTAATCTGTTGTTTTACATCAGGTCAAGTCCTAGACACTCAGAAAGTCAATAAGTGGTTTTCAGTCAGAAAATTTGATCATGCATATTCTTTCTCTGTTAAAACAAACCGAAACACAGACATGGCCACTCTTTGATATTGTCAAGCAGTGGTCTCCAAAGTGGAATGCGTGCACCTCAGGGGCTGTGCAAGACAGTCCTTTGGGGTGCAGGAATCTAATATTTTTTGTGAATAAACACTTTTTAAGTATTTCTTTTTTTAACCATCCTGCTTTAACTTTTATTTTGTTGTATGTTGCCTAAGGTTGTGTTAGTAGAGTAGTACAGGTACATGATTTGTAAGTAAATACACAAACATTGGGAGGGCACACTCATAAATATTTTAATGGTAGAGGTGACCATCAAAAAGGTATGGACACCACTGCCATAAAGCAAGGTATCAGGTCAATGTGGTAATGCTAACCTTCAGAGCTGTTGCTGTGGCCATTTTCTGATGACATCTTTTCAAAGATTGCTCTCCCTCTTTTCACGCTTGACTCCTCCAGAGAGATGGCAGAATGGTTCCCAGGCTGACTCTTCAATGGTGGTGAAAGTGAATTTCTCTCACTTTCTGTTTCCTGTTCCAAGACATCAAGAAGAGGATATGCGTTACAAGATATTGGTAGGAAAGAAATGTAGGGTTTGGGGCAAAGGGAGTGTACAGAGAGCCAGAGGATTAAAAGGAGGTGCTATTTGGGGAGAGATGTTCTCAAGAATGTCATAAGGTAAATTCCTGTAGCACTGCAGATTCACGTGGTATGGCCCATTTTATTGTTCAACAGACTGTGTGTGATGCTTAGAAGTTTTATTTGACATTTCTTGAATATGGTTTCTTTGACAGGAAAAGAGTGATGATGGTGTAAGGATCACTGAAAAATACAGCAGTTCCTCTTTTAAACACCTTTTGTGCATAGAACTTTGTCAGAGGGAATTTTATTAACTTCATTTATCATTATGTAAGAATATGTAAAAACAACAAATGATATCTTGGAAACCAGATGTACATGGGCATTTGTATTTCAGAAATTTGATTTTCAATTCTGCTGTGACTTATCAACTGAATTTAGGTTATCAATATAGTGCTACTGCTGCAGTAGCAAAATTAGACTTTTTTTTGCAAGGGAATAACTTGAAAGGTTCACTGCATGTCCATTTCTGTCATCCCTGAAAAGAGTATGGTATCAAAAAAAAAAAAGTGACTAGGTGCTTGGTCTGGTGACTGCATAAATCTCTCCAGCAAGATTTTGCAGAACTTATCTGCTAGAGCCCTTAATTATGTAAATGGCATAGGTTTTCAAAATGTACTGGCTTCATTAGACTACTTCCTTTTTATTGTTTGCAGGCAGTTTTATTATTGTATACAAATTTAATGCTACCCTTGTATGCAATCTCACTGAAGTAGCTTCTAACTGCTTTTAGACTTAGATATTATGTATGGTTTCTGTAAGAAGCAGAATAATTTGACCCCTGAATTGATTATCCTATATTCGAGAGTGTTTTCCAGTAACTTCTGAAAAAAAAAAAAAAAGATAATGCAAGGCAAATTAGTGAATCCTCAAATAAAAGTCTTACAAAGAAAATAATGTAAAGTAAATTGTAAAAGCCGTTTTTGCAGTAAAATGTAAGCAATTTATATATGGTCACCTTGGATTTTATGAAACTAACAATAAACCAGCCGTGGAAATATACTTTTAACATGAGTGCATCATTGGCAATCAAGGATAATTGTGCTTCACCCATCTTCGATAAATTTATGCTTTTCTCAGAGCTGCTGCTAAATTTTATCTTAAATACGGGTTGTATTTCATATCCTAACCAGCAGTCATTCATTGCAAGAGTATTCCTTCCAGTACATGTCCAATAGGTTATGCCTTGTGGAAATTCATCGTTTTTTAACAGTCTGTCTGCTTCTGTGACTTACAGCAGCTCTTGCTTGACAGCAACAGGAAGTTTTTGCATGATGTGTGCATTGAAAAAAATGGTTAGACCATAGAGACTAAAGGTGTTTTTATTACCATAAGTATAGTAAACCCCACTTCTCGGAAGAAGTTCCTGAGGTATCACCAATCATCCATAATCTTGTTCTATCAGTCCATCCCCTCTTCCCCCTCTGTTCCTCCCAACAACCACAGCTGCTCCTGAATTGAACTTGAAAGGTGGTCTTGGATATGGTAGGTAGTTTTAGCAGATAGGCCAGGAGGTACAACCAATACACTGGAAAACCTAAATAAATTTGCCTGAAGATGGTCCAGGGGATCCTAGCCAATACTGTGGGGTTTTTTGCCTTTTATTTATCAGTTTTACTGGACATAATTGGCTTAAAACTAATTCTAATTATTCTCTAATTGCTTTTACAGTTAGAAACATATTTTCCATGGCTATGATTATGGAAAGTATTTTTGGAGGCTAATAGCAAGATAAAGATTTCTGGAGTGAAGAAAGTAGCTGTCCTTGTATTCCATGACACTTCCATGCTCTTTCCTCACTAGTGTGTCGATACTCTCAGGCTGTACGCCCCAGGCAGAAGGGACACAGTGGCAGTGAGACAAGCTCTGTGCCCAGGCTGGGTTACAATGCTGGGTTACAATACACAGCAGTAGTGATGGACAGTTGCAGCACAGGTAGGAGAGCTTGGCCAGAATGTGGGTGTGCTGAGAGGAATGAGATACTTGTGTGCCAAGGGTATCAGGAGACAGCACGTGGCTGAAAGGAATAGGGTATTTTATGTGGGAAGGGCTATGGCTTAAAAATGCTATTAATTTTGTACCCTTTTTCAGACTTGGTTATAAGTTACAATTACAGCCCAGTATTAATTATGATACTTTGGTTTAAAACAGCTCAAGAGCTGACCGTTACATCTGAACTCTGGTATGGACAGTCCACGATGCAGAAGTGGCTCTGCAAAGGAGAAATGCAGGATGGGGAGGGAGAGGAGAAATTAGAAGAAAATGCACCTGTGCATGTTGTTAGATCCTATTTGTTTCCTCCAGGTACTGCAGCCAGCCAGTACCTGGCATAAACGAGAACAGCCTCAGGATCATATTGTACCAGCATTGTGTGTGCTCTCCCAAGTGAACACCAGAGAATCACTTTAATGATGTTCTAACTTCTACAGTATTAGAACAGAATAGAGAACTCAAAATTTACTGTGTTTTCAATTACCATTGGCATCATTGAGAACAAACTCATCTATGCTGTGTTTTTTGGGGGGATTTTTGTTTGTTTGTTTGGTTTGGTTTGGGGTTTTCTTGTCATTTCTATTACTATTTTTTCTGTAGATACCAATAACGGCTAAAAACTTCAGAATTTACTGTTTCTTACTCTTCTTGCAAACTAAGGACCAATATAAACTTGATTTGCATTTTACTTAACTCTATGAATTTTATTAGCTTGTAGCATGTTTCTATGATGTTTTTTCAAATTTATATCTCTGTGGTAGCAATTTCATTACCTATAAAATTGAAATAACTTAGTATTTTTGACAGGAATTTTAATAGGAATTTAGAAAAAATAATGCATCATTCTGGACCATTTTTTAATATCAGGAATATTGGCCCTACTGAAGAGATTTTAGTGTGAATTCTCTTATGGAGAGACTTTTAAGATTTGGGCTACTGTGGCAGAAGGTACTTTCAGTCTCAAGCTGCTCTAACCCCATTTTGCAAAGAGCATCCCTGTCTTAGTGGGGGCTTTGGAGTGATGAAATTCTTGCACAATGGCTCCAGCTGCAGTGCTAGATCTCAGACTTATTCTCAGGAAATCATATTTCCTACTGTGAAAAAGTTATTGAAAAATGTTATGATTACAATGAACTCAATTTAATCAGTATAAATTTAATTTGCATTCATTTCTATTGGGGTATCTACCCAGATAACCTAATGACAGTGAATGTCAAAGACATCTTCTTAATAAGGATAGAATTAACATTTGAAAAGGCACTGAGGTAGTGCCAAGAGGTGCTTAATTAGAGGCTAATACGTGCAACTCTTGCAAAACTTGCCAAATGAAAAGTAAAAGTTTTTTTTCTGATTAATGCAGCATTCAGTTCATATCAAGCTTTTGTAACTATATGTGTGGTCTTGGTGGAATCAGGCATTTAACTGGGATATAAACTGTTCTCTTGAGCACCCTGTTAACAGCATTCATACAATTTCTTTTTTATTGGACATAATTTGTTGAAGTCTGTCCATACTCAAGTAACTTCCTGTCATGTAATTACTTCAGTTTTATGTACTGGCTCTGATATTATATTCTATTTTTGCATGTACTTCTCGGAAAAAGGTGACACAAGAAGCTATTTTTATGTTCTGATCTCATACTCTAGAAATTATGAAAAGAATAAAGCACCGGAGTGCCAAATTTCAAGGAATATACAATCATTACGGTTAGAAATGCCAGCAGTAAAGATTCCAGTTTCAGTGGCCTACTGAGTGGCTATGCTTCATTTAGATAGTGAATTTTCCACTTGCTATCCAGTCCTGCACTAATCTAAAAGTCAGTAAGCCAGAACACATGAAGTTTTAAATAGAGGAAAACTGTTTACCAAATTACTACTACCTTTTCTGCATACATAGAACTACCTTGGACTGCAAGAAGAAATTGCAATTAGCGTAGAAAGTAGATTGTCAAATCTACTGTTAATGTTCAAAGTATTTAATCTTTTTTAAAGGATATCTTTAAATATATTCAAAATACGCACTCATCCTCATCCTGTGTGTGTTACCTGCATTCATTACGTGTGCTACCTAAAGGAAAGCTGTCTACCATGTAACTTTCATTTTATATCTGGTGTCTACTAAAAGAATGCATGTGTAAGGAAGGAGAAAGTGGGTAGAAGGAATAGGCCCAAAGAGAAATGATAAAACCGTAAGTTGAAAGGAAAATAATAAGTCCATAAATGTATGAGGAGGTAGGAAATGAGTGGCGCAGTAGGATAAGTGTTTACAAATCAAATCTGTTGCTTTAAAGTTACATAAAATCTTGATCTGTTAATGCGTTTTACTTGGGTTTTAGCTTTAAGTTAGGGTTGCTATTCAAATAATTGTTTCAATGGGAATTCAAGTTGCACTTTGCAGAACTGACTCCTAACATTTACTAACATTTACATTGCCTATAAAAAGTTGGCATCTCAAATTGTAATTCACAACAAGAGACTGCTTTTCTGGAGAGTAAACATAAATTATTTGAGGTTAATTCTTGTGCTGAGCGAGTTGATAATATCTGTAAATCCCTCAATCACAGTGAAATATAAAAAAAATTAAAAGATAAAACAGTATAATCTTGTCCTGTCTGGAAAAAACCTTTGGAAATACCTGCATGAGACAAACCTCTTTCTGATACATTTCTCGTCTGTAATTAAAATTATGGTGAGAATCCATTCTGGTGCAATGGGAGTGCATGGAATCATGTCTACCATCTGCTGGAATGCTGATGGCATTATTAAAATTGATGACAGAGCCCCTCAAGTGACTATTAGAGAGGAGTGCTAATAACACCTGCTGCATAAACTCTCTGAAGCCAGTAAGGAAACCATTGAGACAAAGCCGTGGTTCTCGGTTGATGCTCTGCAATGGTCCATTTCAATAAGAGAGAATTTCTCTGGAGGCTTTAAAAAGAATGCCTGTAGCTGCCTGGAACCTGCTCATTCATTTCATCTCCAGACCAGGTCCAGAGATGTGTATCCTTTTCAGCTGGAGACGGTTCTAAAATAAGACTATTTCCATTTGGAGGAAGGGTATAAAATAGCTGTGCTGTGTACATGAAACAGAGGCCCTGAAAAGAGCTTGTGCCAACCTGAGGAAAGAAGATCTATTTGCAGAATTGCCGCCTGTGCTGGTTTTGGCTGGTATATAGTTAATTTTTTTTCACAGTAGCTGGTATGTTTTGAATTTGTACTGTTAAACAGTGTTGGGTGATGCAGGGATGTTTCATTTTTTGCTGGGGTCACACACAGTTATATGCAGCCAATTGTATTATATTGATTTGAAATGTTATAGCACTTCTCACAGCATGATAATGAAGATTGGGGCTAAATCAGCAGCTGGGCAATGGATTAAATAGGCAACTGTAAGACATACAGTAGGTACAGAAACTTCCCTGACCTAAACCAATCCTGTGCAGTGGTCCATATCTACTGGCATTTTTGGAGGTCAAAATACTTGTGTGTTTTATAAGCACACAAAGAAGCTGAGACCACAGTCAAGTAATTTAACAAACTTTGACAAGTTTGAATGAGCCTTTTTTAGAGTATTACGATACTATAGTGATTGAATAACATTGTTTAAAGTAGGCCAGGTAAAATATCTTTAAAAAAAGAAATCAAGATAAAATTTATAAAGACTAAAAAATAAAAAAACCCCCAATTTCATAGAAATAAAAATTTCTGCAGCATTTGAAAGCAAATTTAAATAAAATCACATAAAAATCAAGGAGAATTTATACTAAGTGTGTACTAGAAGTCTGTATAAATAACTGGCAGTACATTACCAGAAAAAGATGCAGAATAAGAAGTTTGGATCTGAGACAGTTGTGTTTAATATGAATTATATTAGAAAACAGCAACAAAAGACTATAGAGAGTACAGACAGCATAGCTTTCTAACAGACTACAATCTTCAGGCTTGGTTCAAGTCGTGGAAACTGTTTACTAAACCAGTGTGATTAATAACCAAGAACATCAGGGGGTTTTTCCAGAATCGTGACCTGGGGCTGCATAAAAGGCTCTCCATAAAGGAGGCACAAATTAAGGTTTGAAACACAGCAAAAATGAAGCATAGTAGCTTTCCTCTTCTCTCTCCTCCTGCCTTTTTAAATTTACAGATATATACCAAACATTTAAATCAAATATGATAACTGGCACCTTCTGTTTATGTAATTCCAAACTAATTGGAAAAACTTTTACCACAATATTAAATAAAATCCACATCAACACTTTTTTATAGAATTCTGCTCTTTTTTTAGTGCAATAATGTTTTATTTAAAGTGTTCACAATAAACTTATTACCTTGTTTGCATTGCAGTTGTAAAAGGAACACTGCTGTATCCTAAATTCATGTGACAACTTAAGTTTATCCTTTTTTTCTTTATGATATTTATCTTAAAGGGCATATTTAGGGATGTAATTTCTTATCTCTGTGTCTTCGCCTATACAGCAGAAATTTAGTAATCTGTATTTTATCGGTGCTACTGTTTGAATGTCTGCAAGTATGAAACAAACATTATTTATTTGGGGTTTCATGAGAGAATATGCGGATTCCAGCATTTTGTTTGTTTCTTATAAATTCACAGACAATATTTACTTTTCTGGGAACATTATTGCTGAAATTTACTTAGATACAGAGGCCTATCAGTTTAGACCTCTCAACATTCTTTAAATATCTTGGTGTGTGTCTCTGCCTTTCAGCAAAACAAAGCAATGATTGTGTTAGAAAACACCACTCTCATAATCATTTTGTGTCTAGTATTGCTGCAGACATTTACATTCTTTCTGTTGTAATTTTCCACAGTCATTTGCTATTTCATGATTTTTGTAATTATTTTCAATAGCTGAAAATTATTAGAAGTATGTTGTGGTGTGAAACAGAAATAAAAAAACAAAGCAGAAACAAAAGCAGGGTGGGGAAGCAAATGGCTTACAAAATGACCAGTACTTCTAGTTCTTGGTAGGCCCTATATTTTAGCTGCACATACACTCTTTCCTCAACCCTCCTCTTTGTTTCCTTCCAAAATGTTGCCTGGATGCTAAAGTTTGACAATTTCCTGTAATGCTGGTTCCCAGATTGCAGTGATGCCGCTTTTTGAAGTGGGCAGAAATGTTTTCCTTTAGTTGTTCAAGCAACTGAGGCAGACACCTCTGTTGTAGTCAAGAGCCAAAAGTAAAACACACAGACTTAAGTCTAGCTGCAGTCTTTCCCCTAGTACAGGCTCCAAGGAGTTGACCCATTATCAAGGCTTAAAGGTATTTATTTCCATTAAACATACAATAATTTTAAAATTTTATATATGTGGTGCATTCTCTCATGTTGCTCCCAAAATCACAGAAAGCAATATGTGTTCCAGTGCCCAGCATTTGTAATTTATTCAGTAATAATACGGGGCACCTTCAACATCATTTGCTCTGTACATCACCAGAGAATTGCATGCTGGGAATTTTGGTGGTCTAAGCACCCATGAACTTAAAATTCCTTGTAAACATTTTCTCAGTGAGCTAAATTAAGTTTTACTCCACTGCTTTTTTTATTATTATTTTTAATAGAATAATTGTATAGGCTCTAGATAGTAACTATCTTTAGCAAAAGCTTTTTTATCTAATATTCATTGCATGTTTTTAAATTAGTTTTTTTCCCCACAATATTACTATCTGTAGAAGCTAGTAAAATTATGGGTTATCAGCATTCCCTATTTTTAGGAAATAGCGTTTTATTTGGTCAGATACTGGAGTGATGTTTGAAAATGAGCAATAAGAAAAAATGAAACATATTCAACAATGGATGATTAACAATGAGCATATAAAGAGGGTATTATGTAAGAGATGTAGCTGCAGGGAATTCAAGATGAGCTATAAATGATGGAGTTTCTGAGGGAGTCTCAAATTTAGTATTACTATGGACCATTTTGATATCCACAGTCCAGCAATGATACTTAATATCTGTGACAGAACTTCATATAAACAGCTTTAAAGAAATGCAGTGTATAGCTTGAACACCCTTGGGTATACAAAGCTCATAGACTGCCTAATCTGGAGTAACACCTATTATTCCAAATTTGTTAATCTGGTGTTACAGTTGAAACAAACATACCATCACACCATGACAGAAGAGTGAAAAGAAACAGTGTTCAAATATGACAATGGTATTTTCTTTTAATTTTTTATTTCCCATCTGCTAAATGCCTCACAAATGCTGAGCTTTAAGATAACATGCCACGCTTTAAATCTAGGCATTGGACATCTGGGGAAGGATCACATCTTTACAGAGCATTTTTGGAAGAGACAACAGAGCAAGCAGAATTGCTGCCAACAGGGAAAAGACAGAGCTAAAGGACTAGAAACAGAAGCACGCAGGTGAGATCTTTGTAGTGAAAAGGATTCCAGAAGAATCTCTTCTATTAAGATGGCTGATGTAGTAAAATGTATTTAGTAGGTGATTTGTACATTCTTCCCTATAATGGCCAACATTGACATCTATCCATATACTGGTACTACCTGTGCCTTGGACATATAAACATGGGAAGTCTTCTATGCTGTACTTCTCTTTGAAAACACAGGGACTGTTCTGCTTTCGTGAAGATTCACAACAGTAGCATGCAACTTCTGAGTATGGCTTGTTTGGACCCATTCACTTCAACCTCACAACTTAAGAAACATGGTGAGTCCATTTCTCTTTGTACTAGATACTGTCAGAGAATAACAGAATTGTTAACGGTTTCTTCTCACAAATGCTGTACAGGCTGGAGGAAAGATAACACAATAGATATATTGGAGGCTTTATTTTACATATTTAATAGCCTGTTGAAATAGTAATTGTGAGTATTGGTGCAGCTGCTTATTTAACTTGATCTTGTTCATTTGACATATTACACGTTGTACTCTGCAAGCAATGTCTCTTTCACTCTTGTTTAATTTATGGCTGTGCTCTCTCCTTCATACCAGCACCTGTATGCCTGATTTCTCAGGCTTTAGGTCACAAGCTTATTTTCTTCCTAATCAACTCAGTGTTATGTTTTCCTACAAGTGCTGTTTCCGAAGACATGCTAGTAATGACATATTTACTTCTCATCTTTCCACATCACTTTCATGCTCCAAGAATTGATTAAGCTACCACAGGCTGGTAAATTGTTCCAAATAGAGCAGACAGAATGACAGTGAAAATGTTTTGAGATTTGTTTTTTCTGACACACAGGACAAATACTCAAGAAGAAGTTATTTAGGATAAGAAGTATTGCCTATAAAATATTGCAAACTAAATTTAAACTAAATGTGAAGATGAAGTTAAAGAACATGTTATAAATAAAACATACTTTTCCAAACACCATTTTCTGGCTACTGACTGTGGAAAGGAGCTGTGCCTTTCCAAGTGCTTTATGGTCAGTTTCCCACAGAGGTTATCAAGCTCTGATGCGGCTGGTTAATAGGTTGGAAATCAAACAACAAAAATAGACTTGGCAGAAACGAGGTATTTACTGACTTATGTGTCAGAAAGGGAAGAAGTAATTTTTTTTTGATGACCCAGAAAACTCAGTCCTTCACCCTCAAGATCAAACTGTACCAAATGCAATGTACATGGCAACTTGTTTCTAAGTTAAAAAGTTTTAACTTTACTGATCTCTGCAGATTTTAAATTGTTAAAGATTATTTCTACAACACCCAGTTTTTTGGGTCATTTATAGGTGATCACATCTTCAAAGAACCGTTTCATGACTGTGTCTGTGTGTATGTGTGTGTGTGCGCCTTTCTTAAGAAGTCCCAAGTGTCATATTCCTCAGTTCCCCATCCTCTTGGTGTGCTTGTTTAATAACACACAGTCAGATTAGAGATTGCATCTGCATATGAAGGCAGAGCTTCTTTGCTTTTCTCTGCCGTCTGGAGACTTGAGCCAAAGAATAGTCAGTCTGCTATAATTCTGAATTTAGCAGAAGGTAACTTCTGCTAAATCAGGCCCCAAAGAAATATGAAAAATATCAAATCTCCTCTCTGTTTGGAATGAAATTACCATTTTTTAAAATGAAGTTAGCTAGTTGCAAAATCTAGTTTCTTCTTGAAACCACCACAGCTTATGGTGCACTGTGAAAAGTTAAAGAAAAAATTAAAAATCACATTCCTCTAAATCCTTCTGAAAAACAAGGAGGGAGAGCAAAAGGAAACATTACTGTATTTATTTCCAGACACCTTGATGTTCTTTCATGTTTCACGTAGAAACAAACATAGTTGCTTCTATTTTACAAATAGATTTATATTACAGTACTAGCGCATTAAAGAAGAACCCAACCTGATGCTTTTCTTTTTTTCAGTTTTCCTCAAGTGAATGAGATTCTTCTCTGCTTACTCCATTTAAAAATTACAGGCTCATTTGTAATTTAGTACAAAATGATATTACTCTTTAACTTCAGTAGTCTTTACTGAAAGACCCAAAGGCAAAACTCATATCTGCAGTGATATGGGTAGAAGTCCTGAAAATCTCAAATACTGTCAGAAGCCTTTTTATTTCTAAAAAGTCTTGTGTGTTATACACTCTGTTCATTTTCTGGACTTCTACAATACCTGTTAATCTGCTGTATATATATTCAAGTTTGTAGGGATGTCTTTCACCATGTTGCCATGTAATGATGGAAATATGATGGTGTTTAACAGTATGAAAAAAATTGGACCTAATCTCCTAGAGAAGATGTGCTTTGTGGTTCTAAATGGTCCTATTTAAATACTTCTGTGTTCCAGAACTAACTGTGCTTTTTAGTCTGCCTTCCTAGGAAATTCAGTCATTCTGGGATGTGGCATTTTATGCACTGTCAAAATACATTTTTGTATTATCTAACTGTACTCCAAAAAAGATTCAACTCATCATAATAAGATGAAAAGTGCCTCTTTAAATTAAAATTAAAACAGCCCAAAAAACAGACAAGAAATCTTTTTAAGGGTCATGCAGAAAACGTAGACAAACAATAACCAGACAAAAACGTGACCCACATCTGAAATCATTGCAATTTTTTCACGATAAGTAATCCTAAAAATAAGCCACCCTCATCCTCAGCACATGATATATTATGTATTTTTGTGGATTATGAATAAGCAGTAAAAAACAAGACCATTACAAAGCAATTAACCAGAATCTATTAAATCTTAGCACAAAGAAGACTTTCTTTGGAAAGTTTGTTTGAGGGCATAAGACTATAACCCATCCCATCCTCTTGCTTATAAAAATGCAACCTGTTCATCTGTGCTTTATATGTAGATGAGATTAAAAACAAATTTAACTTTTTGTAAGTAACTGGTGACACACAAGTTCCAGTTTTCCAACTGATCTCTGCCACGTTTTTTTTCTAGCAACTGTCATCGTTGCCACAGCTCAAACAGTAACTTCTCTCAGTGTGAGGAAAAGGGGATGATTCTACTCTTGTGAGATCCCGTTACAAATTGTTTCCTCTGCTGTCCACACCTCCAAATAAAGCACAAAATTGGTGAAGCTGATAAAAGAGTTCTTGAGGATCTGCTAACTAAAAAAATTATCACTTGTTATTTGGAACACATTCAGATGTTTGACCGAAGCATGGTTGCTTAATAGTTAGGCAAGTAGTGAAACGAGTTGCAGGGACCTCTACAGAAACTAGTTAAGAGATGTGGTGGAGGAGAAGGTCTGAAATGTTGATGTGTCCCAAGTGTGACTCCTTTGTGCTCATTTCAAATCGTGTTTTGCATAACATTATACCAAACAGTATAATGGTGTAACTAACACGGAGAAAATAGCTCAGAGGAACTGAAGAACTGCAGGTGATAAACAGGGTTGGAATGTGAGTCTGTGCCCATTCACTGATTGGACAGGGAGGAACAACAGTACTTTAGAGAAGACCTTTTTTGTGTCTGTATGCATATGTATACACACATGCATAACATACTGCAGTAGTTTGGGAAACTTTGTGAACAAAGGAGGTTTGGGAAGCTTCATTTTTACCATCAGAACAGCTGTTTTTCCAAGTGTAAAACATTGTAAATACCAGTGAGAAGTCTGGCAACATGTACACTTTCTAGAAAGGCAAAAATTTAATACATCATCCAAACTGTGAAAAGCCAGGCCAATTTAGAGATGAGTTAAATAAGAGTAACTAAAGTGAGGTGAGGATTGTTTCTTCAGATGATTTTTAAGTTACCTGTAAAGAGCTGATAAATTTACTTAGAAACTAAAAGCACAGGAAAAATGTTTTCCTCTTAAGGGGAAAAAAAGAAAAACAAAAGCATTTTTACCAAAATCTATTCTTCATGATCTGGAGTTAATGTCCCAGAGAGGATGTGGTCTTTCCTTGTGAAATCTTTTGATATTAGAAAATGTTGATGAAAACAAAAGGGGGAATGCATGCATCACAAAAAGAACGAGTTAAGGAAGAGATGAAGCCAAAATCCAGAAGGCTGACCATACAGCACTCCCTTTAATAGCAAGCTTTTCAACAAGGAGAGTTTTGGGCCATCTTGTGTACTCATTCCCTTTCATTCATCCACGGCAAAAATACAAATGGTGTGAATGCTAACTGGGTACAAAACTGACCTATAGTTGTCATGGGGTTTCCATTCTTTTCCACATTCCATGGCTATGCTAAATTAATATACATGTTTCTAAGAGTGCTAAGGGAAAAAAAGATGTTGCTTGTTTAAACAATTTTAATGAAGGTCTAACCTTTTACATTAAACATCAGTTGCCTTCATTTACTTCCTGGCTGTGGTTCATATGTTTTCAGCAAAGGACACAATTTAATGACCATATACCAGATTATTTAAATGAATGGTTCTAATGAGTTCTTTGAATAGGTTTCTCTAAGAAGTAAGCATGAAATTACTTTCTCAGTTGGGATTTTTTCACATATTTTAAGACAAACATCTGTAATCACCTTACAGAAAACACAGGCCTTAGTTGCTTTTAGCATTTCCATGCCTTTTCATGCTAATAAACTGGCTATTTTGAGGGATTGAGACACCAGAATAGTAAATTTATATTTTATTTTATTATTATTTCCTAAGAAAAACGTTTTCCTACAGAAAAGGGGAAAATACTTTTCATTTTAACAGAATGGGACATCAGTTTATGTCTAAATAATGAAAAGATATGAATGGGCCTGATACAATAGACCTAAATTAAAAGGCTCCAAAACTAGATTTGATTATTAACTTATTAATACCCCTAAGAAAGAAATACATTCAAGTTCCACTGGGATAAACTCAGGTGAATTCAAAGTAATTTGAATTCACCAAGTAATTTAGCTTCAAGATTACTTAACTTGGTCCCTGACTATTTACTCTTTTTTGTGTTATTTATTGCAATATAAAGTGTTAATTTCATTCAAATAAATAGGGTTGGGCAAAGTCTAAATACATTTACAGCTGTCTTTAATGATGTCTTTCACTTCTGAACCAGCAGAGTGTTCTTTATATGATTGATCTATTTCTTTATAAGTGGCTTTATGGTTTACTGTGATTTAATTGACCTGATTTTCTCTATTAATTTTGTACATAAACAAATAACAGCACTGCAATGAAAATGCAACCTGAATGAGAGATTTTAGAATATTTAATCATCAGTATTTTGCCTCAGAATAAAATGGGTTTTTCCTATGGAATAATGTAATAAAATGGGGCTGGTATTGAAAGTCTGGTTAGTCAAGAGATTGTTCAAGCAGGGTTCCAATGATGCCTTTTCCTGCTCTTAAAATCAAGAGGCATACACGGTCAGAAGGGGAAAAGGGATTTTACCTTGGTATTTATTTTAAAGGATCCTTAGGTGTACACGTCCAGGTCATATGCATCGAGATGCACCCCGCCGAGTCTTTCCCTGTGTCTCTATGTCTCTCTTCTTCCTCCCCCCCAACATTGGGTATATCATTATAGGTTTTACTAATTAACATATCTATCAAAGATTCCCCAATGAGAGGCTCAAGTGAGCCCCCCCTCCCCAAGGAACCTTCCCCTGGATGGTTCTATCTTGGTTTACAGAATATGTTCTGGAGAGGACCTTGGGGTCTGGGGCACACTGATCCCTAGCTACGAAGCTTCTAAAATGTTTAGTCTCTTAGCTTGACAAACAAGTCCAAGAATGTAGGCGAAAAGCACTAGGAATACAGAAGTTGTAAAAGGTATAACAGGGGTATAAAAGAAAAGGCAAAAATCATCATGGCATCACCAACAGCTGGCAGTCTTTTCCTGAGTATAAAGTTAGTAAAGATATTCATTTGTGCAGAAGGTAGCTGATAACTGATGTAGTTCACTGGCATTTTACTTAGACATTTTGTTTAAATTTTTCAGATTTCACAGTGATTTCTATGGCTTTGACATAGTTTTACATATTGCCGTTTCTAATTTTCTTCTAACCTTCTTTATGGCATCTGGGTGAAACCACTACAAAAATCCAAAGAAAATGCATCATCTCATTCTTCATTCTTCACTCCTCCTGCCCATGGAAATGTACTATGGCTGAAAGAGACTGAATCTTAAGCAAACATTTCGCTAAAACCTTTCCATGGCCTTTCATTATATTGTGATATAAGTATCTTCTTGCGTCGGTCATTTCTTGATGATAGAACTATAGTCAAGATGTGCCTTCTGAAGGCATCCTAACACAAATGCTGTTGTTTTTCATGGTTAAATTTTTTATCTCATGGTATAATATTTAACTAGTAAAATACTTAGCAATCATTAATATTAATAAACACCATTGTTAACTCTAACCTCTAGAGAGTTTAGCATTAGCCAGATACACATCAAATGCTTAACAGGTACCTTTAAATACCTTCATTATTGTTTAAAGAAAAGTCTTCGATTCTCTCAGGAGAATAGTGCTGTTTAAGTCTAAATATTATTCTTTCTCACTTAATAAGGAACTCTTTGCTTCATTAAGACTAAAAGTAGAACCAATTTTCTCCTACAAGATTGATCATATTTGCAATACTGAATGTATTGCTTCATAGGAAGAAAAGTTTATTTTACTATTTTAAAAAAAATTCTAAGAGCAACCAAAAAGGTCTCCACCTTAAAAGCATTCGAGCATGCCACTTAGAAGCAGTCTATGGCTATTTTTTATGGTCTTTAAAGTGCTCAATAATCCCATAAAGTTTTAACCTTTATTTTATTGGTTCCTGTTACTTTGTGTGTTATATGTTTAAAGCCAATGAAAAGATTTTTCATTAATCACGTGAATTTTTGTTTTACTGTTCACATAAAAAAGCTTTGTAATACCTTTTAGTACCTCAATTTTGTGTATGAATTATATAATTCTCAGCAGGCATTATTCTGAACTGTAGTTTCTGGACCAGAAAACCATGTTTAAATCACCCTGGGCATTATAATGAAATGGGTAAATGACTTGACTGCACGGTCTGGCAGGGTCATCCTGCAGCAGAATACAGGGTTATGAAATCAAGTATTAGTATGTCTTTAATTGTGAAGCAGGGTAAAAGTTATTCAAAGGGGATATTTTATTTACTCTTTTTTTTAAACTGGTAAGTGAACAAAAAGTGAGGAATTAAAATATGGAAGGTATAAAATACTCCATCAGCAGCCAAACCCTGCAGGGGCATTTCAGTTTTTGTGCCGTGAAAGACTTTCTAGCTACAATAATGAATGAAGTCACCCTAATTAAGATTATTAAACTTTTCAGTATCCTTTACTTCTATGAAGCATTTTTTAAGTCTCAAAAAATTCTAGCTTCTCCCCAGATAGTTCAAATAAATCACAGACATTTCTCAGACAAAAATCTGATGCCAAATAAAGGCTGCAATTTGACCAGGCCTGTCATGTTAATGCCAATGAAAGGCAATGGGTAAAATGACAGCAAGCGTCTCGTCAAAAGGGAATCAATACTGCTCTACAAGTAAGAAGCAAATGTTTCAGAAAGTTTTAGAGTGTTTGTAAATAGTTTCATTTGGGAATTCTTCTCTCAGTCTGTAATATGAGACCCTGAGATTAGCTCAGTTGGTCAGAGCATGGTGCTAATAATACCAAGGTCGTGGATTTGATCCCTGCTCAGGCTATTCTCTTAAGAGTTGGACTTGGTGATCCATGTGGGTCCCTTCCGATTCAGATTATTCTGTGATTCTGTGAAATGTCTTGGTTTTTTCCTCTTCTGAAAAGCACAAGCCAAACACAATTGCACACTAATTTACCTGATAGCTTGGCAATTAGTACCAGTCAGAAACCATTAAAATGAAACAGACCAATAAAATTACACAACAAGGAAAGTTATAGATAATAATAGATAATGACAACTACTATTAATAAACTGATGCAAACAGTCCACAGGACATCCAAGGGAGCTGTGGCTGGTGCTTCCCATTCCCAGCAGGGCTCAGCAGAGGGGCAGTGTGAGGCTGGGGAAACTGCTCTGAGCCCCCTCTCCATTCCTTCCCTCCAGGTGTCCACCCTGCCCAGGCACTTACCTTCCTACCACCCAGGGCCTCGAAGTGGCTCCGCAGCTCCTCCACAGTGACAGGGACATGGTCCATCAGCTGAGATCCACCTAGGGTCTCCTCCTTGAACGCATCTGCCCTCCTGCTGTCTGATGGCATCTTCTCCAGGGTGGTCTTATCTGGCACCAGGGATGGTGGGGCTGGCGAGTGCTGGAACATCAGGCCTCGTCTTGTAGCATCGCCAGACTCCCATCTCTGCTTGAGGAGCTCCACGGAGCCCTTCTGCAGGGGCAAGTCTGCCAGCTCGAGCATGCCCTGCCAATGCAACATGTGCCTGGGGTCAGAGGGCAGCGCATGGTGCCAGCGGAGGCCACCATGGAGTGGCTCACGAGCCCTTGTGGGTTGAAGGACAGGTCAGGACACGGGCTGGTGGCTGGGACAAAAGCCACTTCCCAATGGAAGATGCAAGATCCAGTAAGATCAGGTCTAGTAAGAGTCAGTGAAAGGATTCACTGTGTTCATACAAGAGGAATATGTGAATTACAGAGTGAATTAAGGGTGCTGTTCAGACATTTTATTCTTAAGCTTGACAGCAGAATTACTGTCTATCATGAATGGAAAAGCAGCAAGCATGAAATTAGTGAGAATTGCAAACAAAGTGGGGTTAATGAATGAGTACCTGGTAATCAGTGTGTGCTGCATGAAAGGTGTTGTGACAGGTGACTGCTGATTTCTTTAAGACCTGATACAGTTGTCTGTGTTGTGGGTTGAGTCACAGCATTTTAAAGCAGCTGGGAGACAGAAGGGCTCCTGCATTAGCTGAGAGAGTGCTTGGGTAGCCTGGAAACACAACCCTGGGCAGTTCACCTAATTGCACTGTAACTCTTGTCAGGTAAATTACTAAGTGTTGATATCCAACCTTTCTGATCAGTTGACTGTGCTCACAAAGACTTATTCTGTCTTTCTTACAGTACGGTTGGGAAGGAAAATTGCCATTCTGTTATTTTGCACCAGTTGATGAATTTCTGCTCCCCTTTTCCTGAAATCAGCTCCCAACAGGTTTGACTTTGATGTTTTCTGCCCTGTAGCAAATACTCAAATATAAGTTTCCACATGTTATTCTAAAGGAGACTTAAGTAAAAAGAATGTGAATTTAAAATAATAAAGAGAAAGAAAGATTCCCAAGAACTGAGGTGCAACTAGTAACTAAAATCTCAATTCATTAGTCCCTTTCTTTTTGGAAAGGGAATCTTGTATGTGCGTAGCTGTCCTTTAATAGGACTTTAATATGCCTATGTTTAGGCATATTAAAGATAGAGTTTAATTTAATCTGCATTGTTGGAAGTTGGACTTGGGGGTTTTTGAGTAATTTTTTAACCAGAATTAATGTGGTCTGTAATATTTTACTTAGGAGTTAAAAACACAGGAGGAGTGCTGGGTATTTGATGTACTCCAAGAATAATTTTAAAAGGAGACTTCAAGGTCCGCCTTTCTTGAACAATATGAAAAGAGTTTCTAGGCTCACAGTTTTCACCTTCTGTACAACAGAAGTTGGCCCAAGACTTGTTTCTCCTTTAGTTTTTTGGCAGAACTGTGTTGTGATTATGGTCAATGTCCTGCTAGTTTTCCTTAACTGCCACAAGCTGTCCCCCAAACCCTTCCTGCAAGCAAAAGATGACATCCTTCCTTCCCCTACCGCATCCATCAAAGCACCCGTTCCATCAAAGATCCTAAATGGGTCTGGCTTCTGGCCCAAAATGAAGAACAGCTGTTAAATTCCCCACTTGCAAGAATGTTCATCCTAATTCACAGCTGTAGGTTAGAAATACTCCTCACTTACACTGCATCTATGGATTGACTCTCGACTGTGGAGCAGGCTTTTCCTAGTTCCCTTGACAGTGCTTATGAAATACCCACATTCTCCTATATTTTGCTTTATTGCTGGTGGATCCTTTCGTTGGTTTCAGTAATTTTCAGGGTATGTGTTATGCCGTCTTACAAAAATAGTCTGAAGTGCACCTGCTTCCCTCTCGCAGCTCTCAAAATACTGTGAACTAATTGTGGGAGCTTCTTGTCTAGTGGGGACTCTTGTCTAGTGTGGGCCCTATGGCTGATAGACAATGGATAAAATGACTATTTGCTTTGTTCACATGCAGGCATTGGATGAAGGGAAATTGTGTGGAAATTCAGTAGTTTATAAAATTGGATCCCTACCCCAAAAGAGAGATTTCATTGTACCATCTGCATTCGTGCAGGAATAAATTTGAATATAGACCCAAACTTGACTTTCAGCCGCTTTCTAAAGATGTGTTTTGATGAAAGTGTACCTCTGAAACTTGGGGGAGGAGGGGAGAACCCAAACCAAAAACCCATACCAGTTTTGGGTGTGTTTAGAGGTCATTTGATGTGTTCACATTTTTATTACTGGTGTCTCTGATCTTCTGATTTCTTTCCCTACTTGTTCATAGTAGTTTCAACCAATGTAGAATACTAATGGTAATTTATATCAAGTAAAATATTTGAGGAATACTGGATATCTGGGATTGTCATTTATTTCAGTTGTGTCCTGAGCTTTTTAGTGCCTTATCCCTTCTGAAAATGTAGGAAGAAACTAGAGGAAATGAGAAAAGCACAGATTTTGAATTTGACCTAAATCATTATTATAATTTTGTACTGGTTCTGCTGGTTGTAGTTTTTAACTTTTATTGTCCATCTGTAATATTATCGTATTTAAGTGACAGGGAGAAGAGATACTGTTGCTTTTATCAAGTATCAGAGCTTTTTTTCTTTTGTGTCTGCTATTTTTGCCTCTCAGCTCTCTATATTCGTCCTCTGGCCCATTTATTTCTCCCCCAAACTTATCTTGATTTATTATCTCATAGTGACAATAGATTATTACATTATCCAATTAGCTGAAATACAGGCAAATTGGTGGGTCTGTGACGATGCTCATCCCAGGAGATGCATAATAGGAGCCCACCCATGTATGAGACTGGTAGCAGGGCAGAACTTACAGTCTGTTACAGTCGTGTTTTCAGTCCTATTGCAACCTGCTCATTATGGGCTCATATGGTAAGAGCCCATAAAAATGAGCAACATATTTTAAAAAATTATTAATGTGATAGGATGAAGATTTTGGTCAGATTAAAATTCTGCAGGGAGCATTGTCCTCTAATTTTCCTTGGTTTGGAAACTCAAGTGTGCTTGTGTGGCAGAAGTGATGTGTTGGAGAAAGAAAGATTACAGTATGAAAGAATTATGTTAGTGAGCAGTCATCGTGGCAGAAATGGATGGTGGATTTTTTGTGAAGAAAGCACCTAAAATGCTATATAACCATTAAACATAGGTCTTTGTGAATGCTACCTATAAACCTTTTGCATTAATGTGTTTGTTTTATGAGGCCAGTGATAGTGCAGCATTCAAACACTGCAGTCAAACTGTTAAGTTTTCCTTTTTTTGTGTTATTTCTGTGGGATCTTTTGTATCTCCCACCAATTTTGTCTGAGGCTTACAGTAATTATTTATTTAATGTTATGAATGTGATGAATTTATACTTTACTTGAACAAATAGCTCTGGGAAGGGCTGTGGATTTTCTGGACTCATGAATTGCAGATATCTCGTAAATGTCAGGATTTTTTTAAAAACAGAAGTTGCTGATAAATCTGTCTTCACAGTTGGATATTGAATTGGTATTGGTTTTCTTCACTGTAAATGACACATGCCCTCCTCTACTGTTCACAGACTGTGTATTCTTTTAGTAGGTGAACATATGCATTCAAGGAAAGAGCTGTTGAGGAAAACTGTATCGGTTCTGCTATGTGTTCCTGTGCCAAAATGGCAACCTGCATTTTCATCATATTCTTGCTATCTTGAATATTTCTTACATGTACTCTTTCATTTGTTCACTAGTGAAGGAGTAAATAGAAATTATAAAAATAGGAAACTGATACTTGTAGAACTGTTCGTAAATAGTGTTGACTGTATCCCCATTGGGATGATACCATCATGCATACTGTAATGTTAAGTCCTCTCCTAACTTTAGAAAACTGTCTGTTGTCAAATAGCTGGCATTTTCCACTGCATATTGAGCTGGATTTCCTTCTCAACTTAAAAAACAACCCAAAAACCCCAACAAAAAACCCCGACAAAACAAACGACAACACAAAAAGAATCTCACACCAAAACCCCCAAAAATCTTTTGAGGACAGGATTTGACAAGTTCTTTTCAAGATCTGCCATACTACTTCATCCAGCTCTTGCATCTGAGACCTTCCTTTCTGTCTCACCCTGATTCAGTTAATCTTCACTGTCAGGAATCCCTGGCATGAGGCTCCACAAGACATCTTGGGATAAATTATGAAAGAACAACACGTTGCAAATGAAGACCGTTTATCATTCAACCCAATGTTTTTCCCAAACCACTGAGGAACAACCCCGAGGATCCAGAGGAAGCTACAGAACAACAAGCAGCTGACCCCTTACTTTATGGCAGTTCTAAGAAGGGACGCAGAGGGGTGAAAGAGGGGATCAGTATCTGCCTAAATTCTCCACTAAATCTAGTCAAGAATAGAATAAAATAGTTCAGTTGGAAGGGATTGACAGCAATCATGTAGTCCAACTGCAATATTCACTGGCCACATTGCTAAATAATCTGTTTCTGCTAGGGACTATCTATATGTGCACACAATAGCTGAGCACGTTTCTGACACCATTGCTTTAAAAGCTTGTAATTTCTTCTGCAGGTAAGCAGAGCCTCCAGTATCTATAGCATTTCTTCATTTACATTTCAGACGCTTCTTAACAAAAGCAACTCAGACAAGTTTATGAAGAGCTAAAATAGTTCTTCATTACTACAAACTGTAAAGCACTTCCAAATTCCTAGTTATATTTTGAGAAAATACATTATTTGGTGCTATCGTTTAGCATGCCACCCTTTGTCCTGATACAAATTTGCATAGGTAAATAATAAAACTTTAAATGTTGTTTCAACTTTGAATTATGACAGACCCTGTTCTAGCTAGTGTAACAAGGTATCAGTAATTTAAGGCAAATCACACTGAAACATTAATTTCTCATATCTTACCAGCAAAATCAGCACATTTTATAATCTAATAAGAAAGGACTAGAAAGTGCATAATTCAAATTCATGGGATTGAGGAAAGACATCTTATTATTTTTCCTTTTATCCCACCCTTCTCATTTATTTATGAGCAGTATCAGCCCCCCCACTAGACAGCCTATTTACAAAAACAAAACAAACAAAATAAGAAAGCAAAAATTGCATATTTGCACTGAGTTTCTTACCTCTGTGTTCTTCTCTGGCAACTTTTCCAGTTGTGACTCTGCTGCACTCATTGTGTGCGTATTTAAAGGAAGATAATTTTAAACATTCGTTAATTCGTTGGTCTCATTTGACTAACGAACATGGGGCTTGATAGACACACGTCTGACAGTAGTTACAAGACACCAAATCTCTTGCATGCTTGCGTTGCCAATGTATTATTTAGTGAGGCATGGAGGTAAGGTATGCTTTCTGCCATGCCTCTGGCTGTGCTGTGTGTGCTCACCTTACACTGCTTAGCACTGACAAAGGCTGCAGGCAACAGCTTTTGTTTCAGTGCTCTTTGGCAGGAAATAAAGCACCTTCCAATAAAAAAATTGTTGGTTCTTAAGTACCTTAGAAAGGTTTGGAGAGAAAGTACAATTGGTAAGTCATAAGTCAAATGGATAATAAAGTACTATGTCTATTCGTATAATTCAGACCATCTAAAGATACCACATTCCAATGCAGGTGGCTTTCTTAATAATAAATGTAATTGCTTTTAAACAATTTCATTGTGGACCAAAAGTCGAGAGTGTAAATCATACAGGAAAAATGTTAGAAGGATTTTCGAAGATCTTCCACTCCCTTTCACTCTGTTTTCATCTGCTATGTTCCAGGGCTGTTACTCTGTCTTCGTTCTCCCCTCCTGTCCCAGTTCACATCAGTGACAATTGCGTGTCAGCAGGTGAAGACTGTGGTCAACAGATGCTGCCTTTTGACATTTACTCACCTCACCACTGTGGACAAACACAGTTTGAATTCTGGGTGTTCTGGGCCACTGACCCCGTGGGCAGCCATGTGCTACTCAGCACAGCCATCCTAGCCTCCAGAACTCCTTTTCCAGGGGTGCCAGCCAGGAGGACGCATGCAGGGACAGAAGATGTTCTGCAACCTCTCCCCTGGTTGGTGTCATTAAGGACATATTTTTGGGTGGACTATGCAGTAGATAATAAAAATACCCACACATAGGCAGCACCTGTTTTTCATTGTTACTCTCGATTACTTGGCTAACTTCAGGTTCTCTCACATAGCCAGCTGGGCAGGAGTAAGTGCTCAGACAGCTCTGGCATGTCACACTTGATTATCTTTGATTTACACTTGTTTTTCTTTCTTTAGTGTAATTTAAGCTTTCTTGACTTTCAGGCTAAAGCTCCTTGTCCAATAGAAGTTTAAAGGTACTTCATCGAAGTAGAGGGTACACTAAGAGTACCCTCTTGTTTCCACTGTTGTGCCACATTTTTTGTAACTCATAAAAATGATATGAAATTTTACTTTAAAAACAGAAGACCAGAGAATGTACAGAATAAAAAATTTATTTAAAATACCTACAAAGCTCTTTTCGGTTTTCCCCCATACCTTTGAAGTAGTGACAAAGCTTAGACTGGAATAAAACTTACTGTGCTGCAAGTTGATTATATGTGACTCATACTTCAGTCTAGTGTTTAATGAGAGGTGGTTAAAAATCTGTGTGCAGAATCTCTTCTTTCCTGCCCTTGATAGTTATATTTACTTCTTTGTAGTCAGTACACAGAATTGCCAAATCACTGTGCAGGTTTTTGCCCTCTCTCAAGTTTGATCATGGCTAAATGGCTACAAGGCAACAGGGAATTAGGCCTCTTGTTTCATGGTGTGTTTTAAACGGAAGGTTCAGAAACCTTATGGCAAATATTGCTGAGCGTGAAATTCCTGTTCGGACCCTCATCCATCTCATTGCTACACCTCCATAATTTCTACGCACTCCCCCAGGTCTGTCCTTGTGAACTGGTGGAATGTTCCTATATACTTTTAAAGCTCTTGAAACTGAACAGCCTAATGGGAACTACAGAGGAACTTAAGCAATTTGTTGCATTTAGCTTTTGCTTAAGAAAATCTATTTAATCTCATATTTTTTAAAATTAGGATTATGTTTTAAAATAAGAATTTTCTTGATCGATATCTGCTTTCTGTCATTCCTGATAAGTCTTCAAGCATAGTCATTGTGAGGCTATTTGATGTACACTTCAGTCCTCTGAAAGTGGCTTTCTTGGTTAACCTGTTCTTAGCAAAAGAGAAATTGGAGAGAAATCCTACATAGGCCTCTTTGCTTCTATAGAGAACCAGGACGAGAAGTCAGAAGTTTGTAGCTATAATGACATAACCTGAATTACAGCAGCTTGGTCCTCATGGTTATGATAAAAGGTGATCCAGAGATGCACGTTACCTGTCTACATTAGTGTATCATCTGTTCTACATTTGTATTTGGCTGACAGCTAATAAATGTCCTTGGGAATATATCGCAGGAGGAGGGTGCACAAAAAAACCCCTTTTAATGTTGAGTTTTAACAAAAAAACCCTGATACTTGAATTTAAATAAGGAGTTCTGAGTTAGATGATCTATTTCAAAGTAGGATTCTGGGGGTTTTTTCTACACAGATAGAGCTAGTGAAATGGAAGTAAGGAGTTTATAACCTCATTGCTGTAGTTTTGCCTTTCACTGGTCTTAATTTTAAGAACCAAACATGGTTTAAAGGAAAAGGGGTTTTTACTTTGGTATTTATTTAAGGATCCTTATAGGTGCACCACTTTGTCCAGGTGGAATGCACTAAAATGTGCCCCGAAATGCATGCACAACTGACAGTAGATCACGTATACAATTTATAGGCCTTGCAAATGAACATATCTATCAAAGATTCTCCAATGAGAGGCTTGAAGGAACCCCCCATCCTGAGGAATCCCTCCCTGGATGGGCCTATCTTAGTTTACAGGATGTTCTAGGGAAGACCTTGGTTTCTCAGGATAGCGTAGGACTTCCTCGCCTCCAACTGCAAGGCCTCCAGGATGTTGGGTCTCTTGGCTTAGCAGAATATCAGGTCTAAGCTAAGTTATCAGACTTAAGGAATTACAAGTATGCATGCTGAAAGCACTGGGGATGCATAAAAGCTATATAAAGGGTATATAGGGTATATAGAGTATATATAAAAAAAGGCAAAAAATCATCATGGCATCAGTAGTCAGTGTTCTGGGAGCCCTGAATTGCAGCCACATGTGCATGTCATGGCTCCATCTTGGCAGGAATATATGAATCAGCACAGAAAGCAGTATCATTTTATGAACTTGTGAGCAGAGCAAGCCTTGGCAACATGTGCTAAATATCTGGGTGAAATTACCAGGATTATGGTATGATTCACTCAAACTGGATAACTTTAATTGGCCAGTTATTTTCAAAGGGAAAAATTGCAACTGGCTAGCTTGTAGGGAAGAATGTGTTATGACTATGTTAATAATAATTCCATTAGTATAATTCACTGAAAATAACCCTTATGTTATTTCAAGAAACAGTGGCTTCCATTAAAAACAGAGCTGATGACAGTGGATGGTCACCCCTCGAGCTCTAGAGCCCAGAGCTCACTGTGCTTAATCACTAACTCTCCATTATAGAGAAAAATATTTAGAATGCCTTAATTCTGCATTTAACATCTCTCAGGAATGGCTGGTGAAATGCTGTATGACATTATTTTCAGCATGATGGATTTTTTTCTTAATACTGCTGTATCTAAGCCAGAAGGGAGTTCCACAATGAGGGATCTTGAAACAAGTATATTGTTACCTCAACCATCTTTCTGAGACTATCATGAGAAGGATTTCTGGTCAAGTTTTCCACATGAAAGACAGTATTACTAATACGTATTGTTTAAATTATTTCTGTTCTTTTAATAGGCATTGTTTGCCATGTGCCTTCATAAGGGAAAACAAAGGTTTCAGTGGAGCAGTTATTACTATTTTGAATATATGAATATTCATTATTATTACATCACATTATTATGATGATGAGCATGTGACTATCTCCTGGAAGTAAACACATCCTGCATCTATTCTCCCCATAGTTCAGCATGTGGGAGCTTCAGTGCGTTACAGAGTTTGGTATGCTGGAATCAGTCAAGACAATTGTAGCCTTGGTTGTCAGTTTTGACAGTGTTAAACAATTTGAAAATGACTCGGTGTTTTCAAATTTGATACTATGTATGAAACAGAGATGAAAAAGTTCCCAGTTTTTTGGGGGAAGCAGAGATCAATGTGGACAGGCCGTGAGCTGACCTAAGCAACTCACCAAATCTCAGTACAAAGACTAAGACAGGCTAGTCCAAGTGCATCGGGTAACATTCAAGCAATAGAAGAGTGATCTGAATGAAGTATTAGTTTCAAGACAGACCTTAAAGACAAAGTCAAGAAATAAAACGAGTACTAAAAGGCTGAAGCAGTACTTTGAGATACTTGGTGGGCAGAGAAAAGGTATATAATCTGGCCAGTATAAGGAGTACATATGGCAAAATGTACCTAACACTCATGTTAAACAAAATATTGATGATGCAGAGAAGGCATATCTATTGTTGGCCATGCTTGTTTTAGGAATGAGATTTTTGCATCTTAATGTTGACTGATTAAAGGTACATAAGTTGATCCACTTTTGCTATCACTACACTTAAATGTAGGGAAACAACCTCTGACATGAAGAAAAGGTAAAATCTTGGTATGGATCATGTCAGAATGGAATCTTTTAAAGTATGACAAGGTTATTCATTTTTTCTCTCTTTTATACCTGGTTAATCTTTTCATCTCATCACTAGGATTTATGGTTTGAGAGTGTCCATATCAATGCCTGGGGTCTTCCCTTGGTCTCTCCTAAGCACAGAAATTTTCCCACTGGGAATACTATGGGGAAAAATTTTTTTTTTTCCTTATAAGAGTGAGGTAGGGTTGAGGATTGGAGGGAGATATTATTTTGCTTTTATTCCTCCACAGAAAAGTAGGAGCACTATAGTAAGACATACTTCCAGTGAAGTTTTATGCCTAAGAGGTACAAATAGGTATGTGATGTTACTATTTCATCTTGTAAGCACAAGGCCCTGAAAACCCCACAAAAATAGAGAAGTAAATAAAATGTGAGACATGTGAACCTGTGCTGTCTGATGTGGACTTCTGGACCTCATAGAATAGGATATTGCTGTAAATGTCTGCATATCTCTCTTTACAAGTGGTTGCAAAACATTAAGGGTAAAGACAAATGGAAATGAGTTAAGATAGACATTGTCCCTGACTGACACATTTCTGCTTATTTACCTCTAAGATCCAGCAGAGCTGGGCATAGTACTCCAGATAGGGTCTCTTGACAGCAGAGTAGGGGGCACATCAACTTACACAGGTTTCAGATAGACTAAATTATGTGTTCTCTTTTTCTTTAACTTCTGAAATATTCATTATTTCCAACTTACAACTGCAAAGAAACTCCAGTTGCTTTGTAGTGAATCATCTAAATAAAATTCAAGAGTATAGTACTAAAAGGTATTCCAAAGGGGAAGGTGATGAGAACATGCAGATAACTCATATTTGCTCTTCTGCTGGCTGTGTCAGAAAACTGCAGCCCTTTTCCAGAGTAATAAGCTTAACAAAGATAGGCCTTACCATAGAGGCAAGGAACAGGTTCGTAGCTTCAGGATTGGCAAGCAATGACTTAGAAAAACAGATGTTATTTAAAAGATTTAAGTATTCATAATGCCTGGTAGCTTTTAGGTTTTAAAGTAGCCTGAAAGAGCTTTGGTTTACTGCTTTACTTCTTTTTCAGTCTTATGAATGTATTTCTATGGTCTACTTGAAACACCGTTGCAGGATGCCTTTACCTTCTGTCAGGATGTTCTGCAAGGAACCTCTCTGTCTTTTGTCTCCATTGGATTTGCAAGACCACTATCAGAAGGACATGACAGCATTTACTACTCATATAAATAAATCTCTGCATCAAGACTGCTTGCTTCTGTCATCTCCTTGTCTTTGGGCTACACTTTTCACCCTGACAGTGAAAGAGATTTCATTACTAATAGTAGCAGAAATAATTGGTTTTCTTCTGGAGGAGATAGTGGTAATACTGTCCAAAACTCTGAAGAGAGAACAAGCATTTTTGATACTTCTTCAGATGTATTGCTGACTAAACAGGGGAAAAAAGCCCCAGGAGACCTCATGTTTCCAAATAGCTTTTATGAAGCACCCGAAGTAAAAATTAAGCTAGAGCAAAACACGGTATTCTTTTTATTGTATTTGCCTTCAGAAACATCTGTATTATACTGTTCAGGTTTCAGTTATGTGCACAGTCAGAAGCTGTAGAAAATTAGTGAATCTCATGAAATAAACTCAGCAAGAAGTTTTCAGGCAGTGATTATGACAAGTTTTACAGGTCAGAGTATCAGACATATGTAATGGGGGTTTTATAAGGAAAATAATGCAGGTAAGTGAGCACTTCAAATACCATTATCAATGAAGATAACAATATCAGCAGTTTTTAACCTGGAGGAATTCTGCCGAGGAGTGAGCATGACATCTTGTAACTGAACAGAAAAAGCCACAGCTAAATCACCTGCAATGCTGGATAAAACACATACAAATCATTAATTTGTTCTGTTGTTGTTGCTGGTGCGTTTTATTTACCTTTCACTCTCTCTCCCTGTAAACTTTCCACTTTAGTGGATGAGATATAGGTAAGTGGTTAAGAGTACTACTGGAAAATAAAATGTAATTTGCATTTTTATTTATACGTCTTTCTCAATCTGTGTTGTGCCTAGAAACACAAGCTTACAAATCCAACAATAAAAAGAAGAAATTAAATATTCTCATCTTTCTTTGAGCAGTTTGGAGCCCTTCTAGTGCACTGTTTTAATTTCTTGTCCGAGCAGAGAGGAGAAATAGACCTTATAGTAAGGACAGAATGGTTGTAGAGATTGTCCTTTTTATTGGCTTGCCCTGGTTGTTTAAATGTGACCATGAGAACTATAAAACCTTTCTTTTGTATTTACCTAAAACGAATTGTTCCTTCATTTTGTTTAGATGTTGGGTGGTCACATTGCTCATACTGCAACTGCAACTTAGGAATGCAAATGTATGAGTGCTTGTTATGATGCTCTTTCATATAGAGGTACAGTGCTTTTAATTGAAAAGGTAATTTAAAAGCAGGTTGACTTTTCACTTGTGACTCGAAGCACCAACACGAGTAAGATATTTTTACAAGGGTTGGGTTTCTTTGTTTGTTTTGGTTTTGCCTGCCCTGGTGAGCCTTGAATTGATGCATCCACATTCTTGAAGCTAAATATGTGAACTACTAACTTCACTTTTTCTCTATTCTTGATGATTTATGCGAAATGAAATTACAAGCTTTACCATGTGATGCCATACTGCTTCTTCCAAAAAGCTTAAATGGTAACTGGCTTTTCTCTAGAACCAGAGCAATCCCAGCACCCTGCCCATTAAGAGGAGTGTTTCCTTGGGCACAAAGGCATTGAGTTTAATTTGCTTCATTACTGAAACTATCTCAATGGAAGTGACAGGGTTTATGGTGTGCACCTTCTAGATGGTCATGGTGGGGAGCTTATTTGTTCACTAGGTCTTTTGATTAAACATGTGGGAAGATATTTAGATTGAAATGCCAGTGAATTCACTCTCCTGCCTCTGAGGCATTTTGCCTCCTTTCACCTTCTTCCTCACTGAATAATTTTATCATGAGTCACAGTATATTTGTATGCTGGCAATGCTCTAACAGAGGACCTGTTTTCCAGTATATGCAATAATGTACCATATTTTTTCTGAATGAGATTAATATACAACTTACAACAGCTGCTTATACTCCTCTCAATTAAGCCTGATGTGCCCTTATTGTCAAAAAAGGCAATCCTAATTTTTGTAATCTGTCTTTTAATTCATAGGTACAATGACTTCTTACTTCTTGACTTAAGTAGACAAATTATTTTGTGATTACTAATCAAAGTTATGGCTAAATGATTTTTTGTTAGCTCACCAAAGAAATATTAATTCTGTATAACCACAAGGTAATTAAGGTGCTAGGAAGGGAGAAGGAGCATGTGTGCTGTGAGCTCTTACAGAAGGGCCTCCCAAGAAAGAAAAGGACAGTTCTAACAGGAGATGGTAGTCCTTGGGCATTACACGTGTTTAGGGCCTGCCATAGAAAACTTGACAGTGCTCTCTGGTCTCTGCTTGCACAGAATGAATATTTCTTTGGGAACTGGAGGTAGAGGGAATAGTGAGCCTACCCTTTTTAAGAGCGTTTAGGTTATACCCCTTTTAGCAGGTCATGAAATAATATCCACTGTCTCATTAATTTTCTCTAAGACCTCCTGCCTCACTGACTCTGTGCAGTAACTGTATAGGCTTGAGTTAAAATTGATTGGATGAGTGAAGTCATTTGTAGGGCCTCACAATCTGCTCTTTGGCATTTTTACTGCCAGTCCATGGTATTTTGCTTTCAACTCCCCTTCTGTATTGGAGGAAAATAATTTTTATAAGAATGCGATGAGTTTTCTGCAGTGTGTTAATAACCCCAGGGGAGCCAGTAGTTCTGCTAGGATTCAGAATTCTTTTAAAATGTGAGGACTGTTGTTTAGAGTGCATGGAGACATCATTTCAGACATTAGCATTACTTTTGCTATTAAAAGGAAATTTTAAAAAGTATTAAAAAGTATTAAAAGGAAACCTTAAAAATAGTCCAAGAAGAGTTTAATATCAAGATTGGGATTTTTAGCATGCATCAAAACTTCCTTTCTGGCCCTTCCTTGCCTTCCCAAACCCTGCAGAGCAGCAGCAATATTGTTCTGAGGCAGCTGTGCTCTGAGCATGGCTCCTAATCCTTGTCAGCTGTGGCAGACAGTGCCCATCACAGTGCCTATTTTATTTCTGCACTCCCTCTTTCTTTAATTGGAAAAACAAAATGTTTGGATTCACACAAACCTATTACAGAATACTGATTTCCTTGTTTTCTCTAATAAGGTTTAAGTTCAGAGTGGCTTTTCAACAAAGAGCCTAATAGGGAGAATACTAAATAAGGAAAAAGTAATAATTCTGTCAGTATGGCTTTCCTTTCAGCTCAAGTTGTTCATGGGCTGGGGTAAGCAGCTACCTGAGGATTGTGGCAGGGAGAATACACCAGAGTACTTATCTTAAGAATTTAGAAATAAAAGTCTGACTTGCAGAACACAATAAAGCTTTTAAAAGTGAAAGAGACCTAAGGCATTAATATGTAATATTTTCAGGTGAATTTGGTAATTTTTATTATGTATTCCTAGTCCTGTATTTGTGTGACAACCATTTGTCATATTAGGGGCTGTTTTGGTTTAACCCCAGCCAGCAGCCAAGCCCCAGGCAGTCCCTTGCTCACTGCCCCACCAGCATAACTGGAGAGAGAACTGAAGGGTAAAAGATACAGAACATAGGGGTGGAGGTACAGGTGGTTTAATGTGTAAAGGAAAAGCCAAACAAGGCACTCATGCACCAGTTCCCATGGGCAGGCAGGTGTTCAGCCATCTGCAGGACAGCCAGGGCTCCACCACACGTAGCAGTGACTTACAAGGGAAGACAAATGCCATAACTCCAAACATCCCCCTTTCTCCTTCTTCCCCCAACTTTATGTGCTGAGCATGCCACCATATGGTGTGGGATAGCTCTTGTGGTCAGTTGGGGTCACCTGTCCCAGCTGTGTCTCCTCCCAGCCTCCCAGGCACCCCCAGCCCCCTCGCCATCGTGGCCATACAAGGAGCAGAAAGGACCTTGGCTCTGTGTAAGCCCTGCTCAGCAATAACAAAAACATCTCTCTATTATCAACCCTGTGCTCAGCACAAATCCAAATACAGCCCTCTACCAGCCACTCTGAAGAAAATTAACTCTACCCCGGCTGAAACCAGCACACGGGCATAGTCCGTACCAACAGTCAAGGATGTGCAGATTTTTAAATTAAAACACTCCTACCAGCTTAGCCAGAGGATATGAGATATGGAAGCCCCTTCCCCTACTCACACATATGGGGCTGCCCTTGTGTGGCAGTGCTGCTGTTTTGTGCAGATTGCAGCTTGCATCTCTTCTGGGGACTAGGGGCACGACTGGCTGCCCCCACACACACAGGCTGCAGCACATCAGGAGGGGAACCCCCACCCCAGCATGCAGGGAGGCTGACACTTTTGAATACAGCATTCCCCACATGGGAAGCCAGAAGCCTTTTTCTGTAAGGATTGTTTGTTTTTACTGTACATTATCCAGCCAGACTGGGATGGAGAGTGATTTAGTATTTGGCTAAGGGCTTTGATATAAATGGCACATGTAAGAAGAAGGCCATGAAGGCCCTGGGTACAGGGCGCCTCATCCCCTCGCATCTCTACAGGTCCCAATACCTCATGCTAAAACCATTCTGTCACCAGTGACTCCCAAAATAGCCACATCTGTTGGGAAGTTGGGACTGTTGTCAGCCCAGAAGTTCTGTGCTTTTAAATGCAGAATATTTGAGTGGTTTAAAATTAGTTCAGTGGAACTGTAATCAGAACCATTTATATCTATGTGAATAAGTACTTTGCAAGGCTTGACAGCAGTTAGGCCACTCTAGGAGCAGCCAAAATCCAAATCTTCTAGGAGCAGTGTGTTCTTTTGTAAGCTCCTGCCCTGGAGACTGTGTCTGTAAAGCGCCTGGTGTAAAACTGCTGTAAGCCTCCTTGGAGTTTCTCTGATTTGCTGTTGCTTTTGTAAAAAAAAAAAAAAAAAAAAAAAAAAAAAAAAAAAAAATCATAAAATGAGACCAATAACATGTGAAACTTGGGGACCAATCTTTTACAGGCATTGTGATTTAACTTAGTATTCATAAAGTAAACATGTCATTAGCATGTGACTGCTAAAAAGTTCTGGTTGGCTTCATACAAGAGAGATGCACAAACAGAAAAAAAAACCTGCCTAGAATGTCTGTTTTCCGTTTTATCAATGGATAGGTAATGTCAATTTGTTTTCCTTTTTGCTGCATTAGGAAATTCTCATGTAAAGAAAAAACCTGAAAGCTATTTATGTGGGAAGTCTTTCCAAGAAAAAAAGTCTCAATTTAAACTCCTGTATTTAGATAATTTAGAGGGAGGGAGAGAGAGACAACATAGCATAAATTCAAAGTTTGACCTTAATATGCCTTAAGGGAAAAGATATTGATGAAGAGTGGGGTTTTTAGTCAAGAAGTAGGTGTCATAGGATTCAGTGTGCCAAAGCAACATTTTTCAATAGTGCTGCTGTTATGGACATCAGTAACTGCTGAGCAGTGATAGAAATACAGTGGTGTGGTCTGCAGAGTTGTGTGTGTCAGGTAGCATTCTCTGTGCATACACCCCACCACTGGTGTGCTTATTGTGCTTATTCTTAGCTGCAGGTTTATGTTAAACACATGAGCTGCAATGAATGCTTTTTAAAGTAAAACTTTAAAAAGTTGTTTTTTCTAAATCAGAGACATCCTCTGACATAGCTTCTGGAATTGTTGAAAGTGGGAGACATCCTTCAGGCAACAATATTGTAGTACAGATTTCTGAGTGTCTTTGAGCTGTACCATGAGCAAATCACTTGCAATGTCAGCAATTTGTATGTATTCTGTGTGAGACTCCAGAATGTCAGGACCTTGAGGCTTCTTGAATGCTTGAAATTTAACTCCATCAGTAAAATGTTGATCCAGTTATGTGTGCAATAAAAGTGACTGGATTCCTGGAATCTACTTAGCTGCAGCTCTGTGCTGTTTTCCTCCTCTTGCTAAACCTCCAGTGATGAGGTGCAGCCTTCTTGCTAAAGAACATTCATGTTTCAGCCTGATTAACATTTTTAAAATATTCATGAAAGAGACCCAGAAATTTTGCTGACACTGTTTTTAGAAGAACTAAATGCTCTGGAGCACATATTGAACTGTGTGTGGCTGGTGTAGTAGAAAAAAAAATACTCTGGAGATGTCTTTTTTTCTGGGCTCCATGACAAATTTTACGTCCATCTGCACTTTAGTTTCACAAGAACATAAATATCAAACTATTTTAACTTGCACCCAGCTGGAAAGTATATACTTTATGAGAGAAATGACATTTTTTAACAGTACTGTATTCATAGGTTATGGATCTCATGTGGATAATAAACTTGAACCCTACACCATATCTAGTATTACATTATGGAAAAACTTGTCTTTCAGGAAAGTTTTAGATTGTGTCCTTGCTTTATGAAGAACTCGAAAAAAGGACAAAGTTCACCTTGTATATGCTTATAGGTAATACTTAAAAGCCATCTGAATTTAGAAATTATGTTGGTGTTTTCCTATGGAAGTATGAATTACCTATTTATACACATTGAACCTGTTGCATCTTCAGATGGGAGAGAAGAAAACATTCTATACACTGGTCAGAATTAATTCTCTCTACTTCACCAGTAGAGTCATTAGCTCTGGGGTTGTCAACAAAATACAACAAATTATTTTGTGTTCTAAATTAATACAAAGTAAAAAATATAACACAAATGCAAAGTATTATAAAGTAACACGGTGATTACAAATTTGGACTTGATGGTCTTAAAGCCTGGTGCTAAAACCACCGAGGTTGTGTGTTCAATCCCTGTGTGGGCCATTCATTTAAAGTTGGACTCGATGATCCTTGTGTGTCCCTTCCAACCTTAATGATTCTGTGATTCTATGAGATAGTGATGCCGAACCATCGTGTCTGGCAAAATAAAATATCAGTAATTTAGGAAAATACACTTTAATAAGGAGAAAAAAAAGGGTTTTTTTTTAAAAAAAAAGCAGCAGTGAAAAGGACAAGAGGAACTTTAAGTATGAAGAATAGGGACCGAGAAGAGAAAGTCAATTACGGAGTTAAGAGACAGGCAGCTGTCATTGCTGTGAAAGTCCATGATTTCCCTCATACACGAGCTTTCTTGTGAACAGAAAAGAAGGGTAGAGCTAAAGTATATGCCTGTTTAGGAAACTGAATGCATTTTCAGTACAGTGATAAAATATCCCTTTGTTGTTTTGTCTCCTCACTTCCCCCCAAGGCAACACAAACAATAAATTACAGAAATGCCTCTAGTAGAATTTTCCTGTCAGCATTCTAGGAGTCATGACTTCTGCAGACAGGTTTTGCTCCTCTTGCAGTTCAGACTTTTACCTATGATACTTGTTGCCTAGGGAAAATACTCTGTGTCAATCGATTTCTTTTTTATGTAGTTTTTTCACCTTTCGGATGTTCCTATCTACCTCCATGCTCAACTTAAAATCCCCCTCTCCAGCTCTAGTTGCATTTTACTTTTGCTGATACCAAGCTGAGTAGTTCTTCTCCAGCCTCTGTGTTTTTAGGAAAGACTCTTCTGAGTTTACTCTAAATGTATTTTAACTGTCCTTTAAAAGCAGAAACCATGTAAAAGGAAAAGTGTTCTCTCAGTCTATCATCAGCTCTTCAAACATAGCTGACAATATTTCCTTCATTCTGGTCTAAAGAAGATAAAAATTAAGGGAGTCCAAAGTCTGTATCAATGCACTGGTAAGGAATCAGATTGCCTCTGAAAGCCAGAAAGTTCAAAACGTATGATTGTTGGGATAGTAATGTTATTACATATGTAAAGGTAGAGTTGTATCACACAGCAAAGAGTAATGTCATGTCAAGGTCATTGGAGTGTATATTTGAGAAGTAAGTATTTCTGCTATATTTCTTATAACTCTGAAGCCTTAATATATCATTAATACAGATTTCAACATTTTAAATCTCCAATTTTTAATAAATGGAATAGGAAAGGGCTAGAAGATGATGTTAAGTTTCGTGAAGGGCTTAGGGCAGCCTTAAATGTGTGTATGGAATTAAGTATAGAAGAAACTAATTTTATCTTTCCTTATTAAGTATTTCTAATGGATTTGTCAGTCTAGTATGAATCAGTGTGATTAGATAGCATTAAAAATGTCTTATAGGGTCTTTTTTCTTTTCTTGCTGTTCTTTGATATCAGATCATCTGTATACTAAGAATGCTGCATGAGTAGATATTTCAAATACTGCCTCTTTTACGCCCTTTATCCTTTCTAATTGTCTTTCATGTTAGCAAACAAGTATTCTGAAAACCTGATTTTGTTTATATTAGCCCTATTTGATGTAACCCTCTTATAAGGGTTTCAGGATGAGATATTGGAGTTTGGTTTTTCCATCTATTGCCTGCAATAAAACATAAAACCTTTCCAAACAGTGTTAAAATGCAAGTCTTTAATTGAAAGCTTTCAAGGTGCACAATATGGCAATATGCACACATGATACAGTATTTCTATGATTTTTGTAAGGTTATTTAATTTCATTATCTATCAAATATTGTCCAATTAGAAGAGAAGTTGGTTAGGTAATTTCCCCCCGGGTTCTGCCCCATTGGGGGTCATCTTCCCCCCCCCCCCCCCCCCCCACCTCGATCTTTTAGCCCTGCACTTTATTGTGTCTACATTCGTGGCACAAACAAAGTGTCCTTGCTAGACTAAAGGCAAGACTACACAGAATTTCAAGAATGTGTTACTAAGGGTTTGTTGACCTGTGGGAGAGGGCAGGGAAAGTACTATCAGTTGTAACTATGTACTCACAGTCTACAAAGTTACAAATACACGAAAAATATGTAAAAAGTTAAAAGTTTTTAGGCGTCACATCCAGTAAGTTTTTTCTGGATAATAACTATCTACATAGGTTTTGAAAAACCCATCTCTTACAAATTTAGGATTTTTATTAAAAATAAAGAATTTGAGGCTGACTCCAGAGATAGGAAGCCAAAATCACGTGACAGTGGTAGCCCAGATATTTCTGAGTTTCATACTTGGATTTTCAAGCGTTGTAGGAACTGCATTTTCTCTGCAATGGTAGCAGCGCACACAGAGTGGTAGCATGGTTTTGTTCTGTGCGTGTTGGCAGCATGTGTTACAGTGGCCAGGCTCTCCTCTACGGTAGAGAAGTTCTATTTTATGGTCAGAGGAGGGGAAATGCATTTCTTGTTGTTTCATAAGCAGATAATCCCACTGTTAGATCATCTAGGGTAGATTCAGACCAGTTCTATTTTCCTGGAAAGGAACCAGCCTAATCACTATAGATGCACTGGGTGATTTTGGCTGTGCCTGACCCTGCCATCAGCTCTGGCCCTGTCCTGGAGTTGCTACTTTCCATCCTGGTTCCTGATGGTGCAGTGGCTGATGCCAGCCTTATTGCTGTGCTTGTCACAGCCCACCGCCCCTTGAGAGCAGCTGCCCCTTGGTTAACCAGTTAATATTTCTACAATACTCTGATATTGAGGGGGAAAACTTTTGTGCATAATGTTACTGGCTGATAGGTGTGATTCCAATCCATGACTAATGGCAAAGAACAGTTGTTATTCCCACATTGCCATTAGGGATGAATACATTATTTTAACATGTTTTCCACCCACAGAAATTTCTCAGTCTCTTTTAATTTGCATGGCATTTTACAAACAGCTTTTTAGGAAAATCGAGAGCATTGAGGAAAAAGAAGCTTGGTGCAAAAGACTGATATTGCATTGGCAGCCACACTCAATAAAAATTGCAAGTTAGAAAGCAATCTAACTGTTAAGGTATTAAAAATAAAGGTAAGCATCTATTTGAGGGATGGAGTGCATCCCATAATCATTACAAATAACTGCCAGTCTGTGAGCCAAGCAGTGTTCCAGCAGAAAGAAAGGGAACAGTTCAGTATGTAGAGACAGAATCTGAGAAAAGACATAGAGGTTATTAAAACTAGCTGAAGAAAGTATTCTCTAAGTCTGCCTGGTTTGTTTGAGCTTAAAGCTCAAATGTGATGATTTAGGGGGGCACCTAATCTCTTTTCCTTATTAATACTTGTCCTTTGAATGAAGATAAGTTGAGAATTCACTGTAATTAAGACCTCCTTTATTAATTCTAATGTCAAATTTTCATATTCAGAGGGCTTGGAAGATCTTGGAAACTAAAGCAGGAAAAGAGATTGAGTGAGCAAAAAGTAGAATACCTGGTAAGTAATGGGTCAAGACTGAGCAAAAAAAAAGAGTATTTGAGCTTTGCAGTCCCATTTGATTCCCAGACTAGATTTGTGCCAACTCGCTGTAGCTTAGAGTAGTCTTGGAGATATTCGAAAGTCTTCCAGCTGTCCTCTAAATAGCGTCCTGCCAACAGAGAAGACAGAAAGTCCAGCAGTGCCCCTTGTGCTTCCTGTATTGAGTCTGGAAGCTGGAGTAGAATTGCTGGCTTTGTGTCTGCCAGAGAGACTCTGTACTAGTTCTGCAAACACAGGGAAGCTCTTGGCTTCAAATTGAGTTAGTTTCTGGACTCTGTGTGGCTAGAGCAACACAAGGTATTCATGCATACTGGAGGGACTGAGATTTTCAGTCTATTATGTATATTTGATGCATTTTGTGCTATCTTATTTGGAAATAAATCCAGGCATGTACAAAAAGGAGCTGTTCCAACGTGACTTTATTGCCAGAGCTCCAGCAGCTTGCTTAATACTGTGTAATATTTTATGAGTTACTGACAAATTCACGGGTGGGGTTTTCAGGCTAACCATATGGTTGGTTTTAGAGAAATGTACCAGTTTGTTTGCTGGGTAAATTTTTTGATTGATTAAATAGTATTGGTTAGCTGACCTTCAAGTTTAGTTATCTCAGAAACTGCTGTTTTCTGGAGCAGCCTCCAGCTTGGCAGTGACAAACACCTGAATTGAACTTAAGTTCAGCAATTTACCTGAAAAGTGTCAAGTGAACAGCTGTACTAGGTCACTGTGGAGATTTTGCTCATCTCCCTAGTGAATATGGCAAGTGGGACAATGTTGCATTATCCTCCAGAGAAATAAGGCTTGGCTTTAGGTTTAGGTTGTTTTTCTTTATCATATTTCTGTGGTAGTACATAAGAGGCCATAATGTATGCAGTGTGTCAAAACATAGTGGATTTATTTTGACTGTCTGATGTGATGCCTCTGTAGTTCCTCCAACTTAGCAGCATTAGTGTTCTGACTACCAATTTAGATTCCTGGTAGGAAAAGAGGATCAAAGACTTCTATGCCACAGCTTTTCTTCTTGGTCCCTACCCCTTCTGGCACTCAGACTATAAGTGAAAATGGGAGCGATGAAGATCTTGCACTTGTTTTGTGGCTTGACTTTTATCTCCCCTCTTCTCTCTGCTCTGTTTTGTGAACACTTGAGGACTATTGCAAGTTGTATTACTTTTCCCTATCCTATTGGACCCCAAAACAAGGAGGACACCATCTGTATGGTGGCCACCAAGAATCATTTTTACATTATTTGAGACCCCTGTACTATCTGATATAAATGGCCTGAGTGAACCTGTTCTCCATCTGTCTGGGAAAGGCTTTATATTTCATGATTTTATGAGCAGCAACAGCTTTTCCACCAGTTCTGATGTTCTGTAAAGTCAGTGCCAATTGCCTTCATGTAATCTGAGAAAATGTGCACATTGCCTAGAATTCTATATAAGGATGTTTTGAGCTCCAGAGTTGATTTATTGTAGGCAGGTACTACTTGAATATCAAAAAGATCATAATGAAAATTAAAAGTATTATTACAAGATTTAGTGGGAATGGTCTTGGACAGCTGAAGTGTATTTGAGATTAAAGGTGACTTGAGTTGTCTACAGTAGAGGTACTCTTAGAACCTACTAAAAGAGAAAATACTATTAATATGAGTGAACTATTTCTTCCATTTGGCAATTCAAAAACATCAGTAATGTGTATTGTGAAGTTAGATGCTATGTCACTTGCCAAGTGTCTTGGAAATACTCGGAGATCTGCTGATTTATTAATATATTGTCTGCTGCTGTTTATATGATCAGTCATCTGCTCTCCTTGAATGTCTAACAGCCCTCTGGGAATTACTGCTGTATTTCTACTCATGCTAATCAAAAGTTGGTATACAAAGTATTTCTGCTGTCAGGGGAACTATAGTGAACAAGAAACACCGAACATGATCTGTCTGTGAATCAGCCCCTGCATGCCATCTCCCTTTTTGCTTTTTCGTCTTTTTTTTCTCAGTCTGTAACAGTAATCATCACAAAGTAGTTCTTCAATCAATTATTATTTTAAAGGAAACAGGACATAAAGGTGCATTTTGAAAGCAAGGACAAGAGACACTTGTCTCTAATTCATCAGAAATTTTGATACTTTCTGGTTAGAACTCTTTTATAACCACACAGCAGTGTGTGCAGTGATTTTGTCTATGGAGAATTCATTCCTAATTCCATGCTTCATGGTGCTACGTATAAAAGCCCAAGTAGTGCTTTTTAGACATTTTGTTCATGCAGTAGTTAGCATGTGCATTCTGAAATAGTGATCATTTCTCTAGTGTCACTGTTCTTGCCTACAGTGCTTTATAGATATCCTTACACAAACAATTTTAGTCACCCTTAGTCAGTAACTATTCAAAATACTGGGTTTGTTTCTACTATAGTATTGTCTTAGTGACCTTAACTTTTCTCTGCAAGGATTCATTAAATTAATTGAATATTTTCTATTTTATTCTCATAAAATATATAGTAGTAGAAATAGAATTGCTTTTGGTATTATACAGTAAAATAATTAAATTACTGTGAATTTTTTTAATGTCAGCTATGCAGAAACAGGTTCAGCATAACATGGATCATATGTGTTGTTTCTCTTGCATTTTAAGATCAGTTCTTAAAGCCTTACAGTCTCTTAAAGTAGGCAATACTTTTCTTTTAGCACTATCCAGTGTTTGGCATTGGCTCAGTGATAAACCTATCACTTATGTACCTTTAAAAGCACTTCTCTATTATGAGACAATTCTACCAGGTGGTTTTTTATTTGGACTTATTTAACCATACCAATGGAATATTAGTTCCCTACATGAAGGTGCAATTAAAAAAACAGCTAACAAAATTTACTGTTTTTCCCTCTTTATTTTGTATTTTTTAGCTGTTGCTGATTACTGCACAAAACAAAAGTTCTGTCTAAAGCTCTAGCCTAGAGATCTCTCTAGGCTATCTCTCACTGGCTAGAGATTGTCTTCAGATTCCACTGTTAAATTTTAACCCACATATGACCCAGAAAATTATTTCAAACTGTAGCTAAGCAGTTGAATAAATTTTTGATTAAATGGATTCAGTTCTTTTTGAGAGTATTTTTTTAAGTACCTTTAAAGACTGTTTTATTCCTTCTCTCCTTTCTTAGTCACCTTTTGGCCACCATATGGGGCAAAAAAGTAAACTTGACAGACTTTTTATTAATCCAGGACAGTTCTAGGATTTGCCCATGTCCTGGATCTTTCCTGCTCTCCTTGACAAATGGCTTTTTTGCAGCTTTTTCAGTATTACTTTACTCATTGGATGTTGGGAATGCATGTAAAGCATGTTGTGCATGAAGTGAGGAGGTGTTCAATGATCATCTCGTCCAACATTTTTAATATCCATTTTATGTTTCAAGGGCTGATCTTAAAACAGTTCCAGCTTGTTCTGAAGATCCTCACAATTTACAAGCAAACAGCAAGTAATTTGCCTTTGAAAGTATAGTTATTTTTGTATTTATGCCATCCATCAGTTTTTTTTTTGTTCAGTAACAATGCAGTCAACTTTCTATCAGTAAATAAATGTAGAAGAGTATCTCATTTGTGAAACAAAACCTGTAGCTTCCTTTGTAAGTTAGGAGCCTCCTGGTTTCTGCATAGGGGTATCATTAGCTTTGACAGATACAGAATTACCCCTTGATATGTTATCTTTTTTGTATTTATTGGTCAGTAATAAATTTGGGCAATAAATCAGATAAGGGTTTATGAATGTTGTGGAATGGGCTAAGAGGGTGAGGACACTTCAATGTCTTGCATCAAGACAGAGCTTGCTAAAATGATGAAGGAGATTGGGTTTAGGAGAGACGGGCTCATGAAGCTGAAAATTAAAACACATATCTAGATCTCACAATAATTAATAGTAAATATAATAATGTGGTGTGTACATGGTAGACTCATCCTCCTTGTACTTGATTTTGAAAACATGGCTAATTCACCTGTAGAACTACTTTTATCTTTAAAAAGCAAGCACACAATTATTTTATCTTGTCTCTCTGCCTTCGAGGAAGAGCACTTAGCACTGAGCAGTAGTGTTTGTGCTGGAGCATGTGCAGCCTATCTGGTTTTAGAAGCGTTTGACCAATATTGGCCAAGGTTGGTTTGGACGGTAGCAATCAGACCACTTAACAGAAACCTGCAATGATTCATATGAAATACTGGCAAAATAAGTGTTTGAAAAACGGCATACTGAAGGGAGGGAAATGGCCACTTGATAAGTTCCAAACAATGGAATTCAGAGATTTAAAACACAGAAAAATGTTATTGGCTTTTAACAAGAATCAGAAAGTAGAAACACTGCACTGTAACGATAGAGATAAGTACAAATGTTTAAACAGAACCATTACAAAGAAATGAAACATTGTTTACATTATGAAGCAGAAATAGTTCTGTGCGTAATGCATTTTACAGCAGGGACCTTTGTAACAGAAGTCCTGCACTGACATCATACTCATTGAAACAATAGTTGTTACATAATGAAATGGCATAAAATGATACCAAAAAAAAGGTTTATGCCCCAAATACACAAAATTCAGTTACCATCTATTTTAGATCCTATACAATAAGCTTATGGAAAACACATTTTATTTATTTGGTCTACACAGCATCTGCAAAATAGAATGCATCAAAACATCATACAGTTTTCTCATCTAATTAATCTAGAAATCAGATAGACCTTCATACTAAATTTTCAAGGGACCATGAGCTCCTGACAAGAAGAGAAAGTAATAGTTGTAATTGCTGCTTCTGTTGAATCTCTAGAAATAACTTTTATCTTCTTGAGGCGTACTTTTTAATATACAATGCCAATTTCAGAAAAATTGGTGCATCAGAATGTATGTATTGTACCTGAAAATGTACATACAATGTTGGAAATATTCTGCCCTCCAATTTCTTCCTTGTTGAACAAATTCCTGCTCTTTTCTACTTAAATAATATTATATTGGAAGCTGACTTTCATTTCAATGTGATTTTTATTCATAACAAAGAAAGTGTTCAAGGTTTTCTTTCTGAAAGTAAAAGAACCATAATTTTCTTTTTAAGTTCTTCATTTTCTTAATTTTTTTCAGAGTGGAGATATAAAAATAGAAATGCATTTAATGGTGCAAAGTGCCCAGGGGCTTACAGCCTGGAATATAATGTTTTATTCATAATTTTCCACAATAATTGCAGTTATTTGTTGATCTTCATACAATTCTTCTTAATATTGCTTTGAATTAAAATTAATGACATGAATTTTTTTCTGGAGTTTCAAGATCAGTTTTCCAGTCATAAAACCAGATATCCATATGCAATTCACAGTGAGCACGTTTGCAAAGTGCTCAACTATATGAATTATTTAATACTTTACTTCATCTGTTTCTGTTTGCAAGAACTGCTTCCTCTCTGTGGACAGTAATATCCTTGATTTGCTTTTCACACATACTAAGTCTAACCTAGTACTGGTTTTGTGAACTACCTTAGGTTGAATGACAAACAAAATAATTGTGAAGGTTATAAAGCAGAATCTCACTTTGCAACTTAACTTGCTCTGCAATACTTACAGTGTTCTTGGGGTTGAGTGGTAAGTTTTCAAGAACACCAAAAATAGGAATCCATTTCTTTATCATGGGCAAGATTCCATAGGTACAATTAAAGACTATCCAGGCTTAGTCTCCTCCTAGAACTACAACTGAATGAGGATTCAGAGAGAGGACTTCTGGATGATGACATAAAAAATCATTCACACCACAGGAAGACTGGGATGAAAAAAACTTATGTAGCTCTGTTTAAAGCATGTTAAGCTTGGATGGGATCAGGTAATTGGGGTATCAACTCTCCCTTTCCCTGCCTTTAAGTGTTTGGGTAAACAGAATACATTGTTAGCAGTTAGCCCTGATTGACTTCTTCAGTCAAGTCTTATATTTGAAATTCTAGCTGTTTCTTATGGCTGCACAGTAGAACATCTTCAGTGAACTATTCTTAAAGCTGGAGATTTTAAGGAGAGACCATGATGGTCATTTTCTGTGATGTCTTGTATAACACAAGGCATATTTTCTACATGAACACCACTAAACTCTAGTTTAAAAAGCTGTGCAATTACTTTGAACAGTCTTTTTTATCTTAACATTGACATGAAATTGGCTTATTTCCATCCTTATGAATTAATGTATCAATTATTTACAACAATACAGAGAACTCGTCAGAAAGGTGCTTTGGCACAATTTATCTGAAGGAGTAAAATTACCTGTATCAGCTGGAGGTAAACTGCAGTGGTAGAAAGGATAAGGTCTGAGGATAAGAAGAAATTGATAGAATATTGTATATGAAATCTTACATCAAGTAAAAGTGGGATTATTATTATTATTATTAATAATTATACAGGTGTTTGATTTTTTTTCTTTCTCCTTTTCTCCTCTCTCCTCCCCTTCTTTTCCAAGTGTGATAAATTTTGCATTATTGAGATGCTATGGATGCTAAAGCTGACGTGGCTCAGTGATTAACATTTCAGTGATTAAATTATGACTTTTTAAATTGTTGTGTTTATAGTAGTATTTTAGCTCTGTGCTAAGTATATAGTTCTCATATTTCGGCCATTCCTGAAAGGAGAAAATGAAGACAGAAGAATAACTGTTCTTTCTGTCTCAAGCAGTGAGGTGCATCCTGGGTTCTGGGGTTTCGGGTTAATACATGGGTGTTAATCTTGTTTTGTCATAACCAATTCCTGGCTCATAACTGGAAGTCAGAAAGTGATGTTAAAGGTCTTCCCTAGCAGGAAAACAGATTAGTTAATCTAATAAACCTTCTGTATACAAATACTTTGTCAAAATCCAGTTATAAAATCTAAGGCTAACCTGAGCCATATAATGTGCATTCAGTGTGGAAAGCAATCTAATCAATGATCTATTCTTTCCCTGAGAAAATGATCAGGGAACATATGAACACATAACTCTTTCCTGAATTAGATGCTCAGTCAGAATACATTTCAAAGTACCTTTAACAATTGAGTAATAGTGAACATATGGTAAAAAGAAAATAATCATAGCAAGAGTAAGTACTGAGAATAGAGACTGGCAGATAATTTGAAAATGGCACTCAAACAAAACCAACATATATCTTAAAGTATCAGCAAGAGAACCTCAGTGGATGTAAAATAAAATTTTCTCTATTTTCTATGGGGAATCATAAAAAATATTGAAATCAGTGACACATTTTATTAAAATGGAGCAAATGCCTCTTAAATTTTAGTGTAGGAAAAATGTCATTGTGAGCTTTACATGTGAAATTTTACTCTTAACTCATTTCTGTCAGCAGAGCTATAAAGCATTCTAATAACAGATTCTTCATCTTAACAGTGCAGCTTTCAAAATGGACAAAACACACAATACTACCTATTTTTTTAATTAATGCAAGGTCTTTGTGTTGTCTTTTGCACAAATACTTCCAGAAAAGGAAGTCATTATGCAAAATAAGGTGGTTTGCAAAGATCTTGTAGGGGATGTGTGTTTACATGGTAGAGCAATATCAATTTCTGCTCTGCTCTAGATTCTTTTTAATAAAGTCCCTGATTTTGAGACAGATGTGAGGGCTGTTTCCTGTCCTGTTTTTTATTTGTACCATGACTATATTGAATATATGTGCAGTGGTTTTTTGCCACCTGATTTATACGGGAGGGACAGAGCAGTAACTAGAAAATGTAAGAGAGAATTTGGTTGTCTTTCTACTCAGAAGAGAAACTTCTCCTGCCCATGTGAAATCACAGGTGCCAATGCAACTTCTGTTTATATTCCTGGCAAAATCCTTAAGCTCTTACATCTACAGTGGAGGTGCTTTTGATAATCAGAGGAGGTGCTTGAACTTTTTGGCTCTGTTCAGATTCCTAAAGGATAGGGGATTTTTTATACTTTCTTTCCAGACTGTGTGTCACCCACAGCTTGCAAAGGTTAACATTTTGGATGTTTGGGAATGAATTCAGAGTATGTAGCCTAGCTGAAGAAAAAAAGGTTGCCATTGGTTCATTTCTTGGCTTTTTCTCTTGGAGCCTGCTATTAGTGAAATATAGTAGCTGTGAAATATATTGAACACTCTAAAAAGCATTAAAATAACCCAATGACATTAAGGATGTGTGCAGAGAGGAGCCTATCTAAAGGTCCCTACGTCACACCTATGTTCTGGGGGGTTTTGGTTTTTTTGGGTTTTTTTGGTTGTATGGTTTTTTTTGTTTGTGTATTTGGTTTTGTTTTGCTTCTGTTTTTTTCTTTTTGCATTTAAAAATATTTTTAAGAATTAGTTGCTAAAGCCAGAACTAGTGATCAAAAATTGTCATTGAAATTACTGTTTTCTAAAAGCAATTGAGCTGCAAGGGTGGAATATTTGCAAGATTTCATAATGAGGTAAAAAGATAATATTGTTCAGACTGTAATCCTTTATGTTCCTATAAGCATGGGTAGAAATTTGACATTGTATTTCCTTTGGGCTTCCCTATAGTCTTTGACCTTCAAGCTTCTATTTTTTCTTTCTAGTGACAGTTATATGTATGCAAGAGGAACTGATGTATTGATGAAAACAAGCAGCCAACCTATATTTTTTGGTTGTTTTACCAGTAGTAAGGAATGTAATTTTAAAAAATCTATTCTCATTGTTATTAATTAATTGCTAAAAATTACTAATGTCAAAATGACTTTAGGAAATGTTAAATACACATATCTTTAGTTGTTTGCTGAAGTAGTTTCTTGGAGCCACAAGCTGCAACATCATCAGGTCAGGTGGGCATTTCCTCCTTCAACTTAGTGAGTAGCTTTGAAGTCAAATTATCATGTACAAGGGTCTCTAATATTCATATAAATATGAATGGAATAATAAACTCTGACTTAGTCGAGCACTAGAATTTGAATTAGACACTTTGGCAGAAGAGCTGAGGAGCCTTGTGACCCTTCACTGCTGTAACACATCTTATCTAATATCATGCTCAACTTTATCCTTAGTCTGTGCTGCATTTCTTAAAAATCTCTATTTTGTATTTTTCCTGAGGGTGTGGAAAGAAAAAAGAAAAAAATCCATGTGTTTTGTCTTGTAATAAGAAAACTGTTTTGATACATTTTGCATGATAGAAGTTGTCAAATGGTGTCATGAAACAGTGAGTACACATTCACTTAGCTGAAATCTCTATTGGAAATAAATTGTGAAAAATACAGCAGTCAAAGTAAAAAAAAACCTAGCAACTTCTTTACTTGGTATTTAATTAGTTCTGTTATTAATTAAAAAATATTAGTATTCCTATTAAAATCCTGCTACTAAAGCTACTAAAATCAATTAATTCTTTGAATTTTTTCAAATTACCCTGTATTGGAAGGATTTTATAAATTACTTGGTTAAAGAACTGTATGTACCTAAAAAGAATTATTTACTATACAGCAAAGTAGCAGTTATTTGCAAGATGCGTGCTACTTGAGTATGCAGACTTGAGATGACTGATGCTGACAAGAAAATGTTCCAGTCATCTTTCCAATTTGGCAAAAAGAGAGTAGGTGTCAGACACTGAATTGTCAGGGTCCTTATCTTCATGGGTGCTGTAATACAGAGGGCACTATGAATACTGTTTGTAATTATCCATAGAGACAGACACAGATGGAGCAATGATACTTATTTTTAGTTGAATGGTAGGAAATAGAGCAAACTGCTTGGAGTCCTTAAGCCTCCCCACACAGTATAGGGAGGTAGATTACAGAAAGCTTTTCCATTCCTAATAATGAGAGAGAGAGAAAGAGGGAGAGGGGGAGTAACAACAAAGAACAACAAAGAGAATAGAGGAAAAAACCCACAATCATAATGTATAAAATGCACATCTCTAGATATAAGGGACTTGCTGATTGATATAACTGATGCAGAAAGGCTAGTCAGTTCTTTGTGGCATTTGTGGGGTGCCTCTGGTGAAGGGAAGAAATTACTACGCATAGTATACAAATCCTATGGTATATGACCCCAACTTGTCTGCAACGCATCGATGCAAGTCTGATAATTCATTCAATATGTATTATTGCATAGGTAACTGTAAGCAGAGCTGAAGTTGGGACAGGATTGCTGTTCTTGTAGCAAATAAGGATTATTGAAGGTGTTTATCATAGGATATAGTATATTAAGAGAACAACAGTTTATTTAGGAGGAACCAAGAATTTGCTAGCGCTCAGTTTTAATCACAGCTGAGGAGTGCTAGAACAAGGTGCATAAAACAGATGTTACCCTTCCACTTTCATCTCTTTGGGTTCAGGCTGTGTCATCTTCCACGTCACAGCATAAATTGGAGTTATTGTAAGGCAGGTAAATTACATGATCAGTGGCCTGTACAAGATCAAGATTGTGGTAGAGACTCATCAGGCCTAAAATCCTCCCCAGGTCCCCTGTAAACTGTTCAGTGATTAGTTGGGACTGACATAAGCAGACCCTGTAGTTACCAAGGATTATCATTGTAATGGTGATCTTTTCATGTTAGACAGTGTAATATTTTTTTTTTTCCCTTAATGGAATATAGCATCTGTAACATATCTGCAAATGTGTCATACTTCTGTTTGGGCTTTTTTTATTCTTTATTTTCTTGGGTGATATAGCTATTTGTTGAAGCTTGTTGTGAGTTAGTGGGAACTTCTTAGATGATCTATTAATAATATTTAATGGTACTTACATATTTTTCATAAACTATGAAATAATAAACCCATAAAATACAATTTTAGGAAGGGTTATTTTTTAAGAAAATATTGTTTTCACTAGATTTTGCCTGAAAAGCAGAAAAAGAAACCAATTTTGGAATCTGAACATATTTGAGACTGAATTAGAACAGTGTAGAGTAAACCTCTATCTGTAGCTCGGGTTTAATTTATCAAATCACAGCATAACTTTAAATGGAAATAAACAGATCTCATTTATTTTGCTGGCAGATAACACATAAACTACTTATAATCTTAAGTAATACATAACTATTTATAATGGATAGGTATACAGACATGTGACTCTTGGGGATGGTACTATGCAGGGCTGGGAATTGGACTTGAGAGTCCCTTCCATTCTGTGATACATGTATTACTTGGGTAACACATAGCTGCTTATGATCTGTGTCAGAAAAATGACTAAAACTTCAGTGGGCTCAACTGGAAAGGAAGCTACTGAAACACAGATAAAGCACATGGTTAATGGTATTTAAAATGCAGCTTAACAGTTGTACATCTTCATGCACAGTGTAAGCAGTGGTTTTCACAGGCTTTAAAAGGTTGAACTTAACAGTAGAGCTAGATCCTCATGTGTGGGAATGACAATATAATCCTCTGGAGTATGTTAATACAATATGCAGAAGTAGTTCAACAAGTCTATTTGCCTTTTACATTCAGTAGATAGTCACAAAACTGTGGTTTTTTGTTAAAAATGTGTCTTTTCAGGGACACGTGAATAGACAATGTACAGTGATGTAGTTTCAGTCGAGTATAATGAAGGTTTGACAGGGTCAGGGGTCTTAGGAATCCAGGCATGGCTCTGGTTTGAAGCATGCTGAGTATGAGGCAGCACATTGTCAGAATATCTGCAGCTTTCACAGCAATCAAATCTAACCATTCTTCTTGTTACTATTTCTCAAAAGAACCGACCCAAAATTTAAAAGCTCAGTTGTATTATCTGCTAGTTTTTCTGTGAAAATATGAGGGTGGATTACTCTTCTCTGTAAAACCTAGTTTAGCATTGATGCATTCCCCTGACCACATGCTCTCTGTTCTTCCTGCTCTCGTAAGCTTGCCTAGAAGCTGATCTGCATTGTAGCTAATCAAGATGCTTCGCTTCACCTCCCCTTTGTCAGCATACAAAAGCTCATGTCAGGAAAGCTTTCAGAGGTAATCAATCCAGAAAAATAGATCAGCAAAAGGAAAACAAGGTGAATAAATATTTCATTGCACTACGTAAGCCTGTTGTTTTAAATAGCAAATCAAACAGCTTAGGCTGTTTTCTTTACATATTTTAAATATTCATTTATTTTGTATAAAGGCAGTATTTATGTATTCATATGCAAGTATCATTCCAACAACTGGGATGATTTGAGCAGTATTCAAAAGCATTTAAGTTCCTTGACCCCTGCCATATATTGGTAACTGCTTCCCAAAATGCAGTGATATGTCATCTCAAGATATTAATGTACTCTTCCTAGAACATCCTTTCTTCTTAGTGATTATTATGGCTACAGCAATTTGTCCCACCTTACATATTTAGATGTGGCCATGGGCTTGGCAACAAGGGTTATACAATCTTGACATCCTAAAGATTTATGCTTGAAACAGTATTTCCCTGCCTTACACTACTAGGAATATCATTCTCAAATTGGGACTCAATGGTGGACATGCACATGTATGCCTGATGTTTAGCATAGAAGTTTCTATGGCCTCTGGAAGATTATTGTGTGGGTCTGCAACTAACAGGAACATATATTTTCCAAGAATTTAAAAGCAAAGTGTCACACAGTGAGTGACTTCACACCAGTGTAATCTGCATATGACAGTAGCAACTCAGTCAAAGTTAAAAATGGAATCAAAGTGATTATTAATGCCTGTGGAATAATGGCTTGTGTTTATCAGCTACCTGTTCAGTGAGAGTGAAATTAGATCTAACTGCATGAAGATGGGAGCTCTGAGTTGAGACAGTCTTTTTTTTTTTTTCTAAAGGAAAACATAATGTAGATGCATATACATTCTTTTCCAAATTTTTATCAGACATGTTGAACATTTTTATGATGTTCCTACAAGCAAGCCACTAGGCATAAATAAATTTTTAGTGAACTGCAGGCTTTTTTTTCACAAATCTTGAGTAAGAATAATTTAAATGGGTAGCCATGTGCCCGCACAATGCACAGTTACATCCCTACAGACAGCATTTGTGACTCAATAGCTCCAGAATTATATGTATACTGTGGCCATATACTGTGAGAGTTTTGACTTGTCCTACCCATAGAGCAGAAGTGGAGCTATGGCTCCTTTCAAAGGTTGCAACAAAATTTTAAATCATGAATACTAGATTTTAATGTAAGTATTCTGGTGGGTTTAAAATATATTGCTATTTTCTGTAGGCATTTTCTGTTATGTATGTTTTGTCTCTATTATAAAACAGTATTTTTACCTTTTGCATAAAATTATAATGAAATAATGAGACTAGATTTTTTCATAGAGTTTGATCTTTGAGCAATTATTTGATTTCACTTCTCTTCAATGGTCACAATTTTAAGGTTTTTTCCTGTGCTCTTTCCCAACTTTCTTGAGAGTATTTTAGATTATTACTAAATGAAGGAGGGATAGTTCTAATTTTCATTTTCGGAAAGAGGTTCAATCATTTGAGCTTTCTGTTTCAATGCTCATTTCGTATCTCTCTTGATAATTTTATATTTTAAGTATGGTAATTTCAGACAGGCTAGGAGTATGTACAAACTCATTTGAATTGCAAAAGTGACTCCAGCTGTACAACTGTACTTCTTTACTACTTTACTTCTACTTTATTTCTTTAAACAGACATAAATTAGAGATTGACAGGTTTTTCTGGAATTTTGTTTCCATTAATGTTGCTTTGTTTCTAACAGAACTCTTGTAGAAACTCCTATAGAATACCCATTCAAGTGTGAAAGCTGCAGTTCCTTTTCAAACAGGAAAAGTCATTATATTGTAACTGTTACATCCAGCTGGTGGCTGGTCACTGGTGGTGTTCCTCAGGCCTCAGTACTGGATCCAACCTTGTTTAATATCTTTATCAATGGTCTGGACCAGGGGACCAAGGGCACTGTCTGTCAGTTTGCAGACAGCATCAGGTGGGGTGGGAGTGTTGATCTGCTGGAGGGCAGGAAAGCTTTGCAGAGGGATCTGGATAGGCTGAATCGATGGGCCAAGGCAAAATGCCTGAGGTTCAGAGAGGTGAAGTGCATTTGAGTTACAACGATACCAGGCAGCACTACAGGCTGGGGGCAGAGAGGCTGGAAAGTGGCCCAGTGGAGAAGGACCTGGGGGGGTTTGATTGGCAGCGGCTGAACATGAGACAGCTGTGCTCAGGTGGCCAAGAAAGCCAGTGGCATCCTGGTCTGTATCAGGAATAATGTGGCCAGCAGGGCCAGGACAATGACTGTCCCCCTGTACTCAGCTGAAACATAGATTTAGAAGAAACATAAAGATTTTAGTTATAGGCTAGCTGTGTTGAAATTAGCTAGAAAAGGAAGGAATTTGGGCCCAGCTAGAGTTAAGAGAGCTGGACCTGAAATGGGTTTTAAGATGTTAGTAACTGATTACTAAATAACTGATGATCTTTCATTTGTATGTTTGCTTAGCTGTGCTTAGAACGAGGAATAGAAACATTGATAAGGTGTAGGGAACAAGGACAATTACCAATTTCCTCCCTTGGTGGGAACCCGTTCAAAAGTCACGCAGGAGGAAATTTAGAGGTCACTAAAGTAATTAGGATTGTTAAAGTTCAGAGAGGCAAAAAGGTCAAAATGAGGAAGATGAGCATACTTCCTCTTTTTAAGACCACTGACCCAATTCAAGACCACCAACTCAATTCAGGACACACACTATGCATGCTTAATGACATTCAAGCTCATTTCCATATGAAGCAGAGAATGGGAGGTGTTAATGTTATGAATATGCATTTCTATTTTGGATATTCATAATTATTGTAAAAAAAAAGCTTTGTGTTTGCTTGGATCGGGGCCCTGCATCTTAGGGAGCTATCCCATGAGTGCCTGGCACCAAATAAAACATGCACTTTCTAACTCTAAACTGTTAGAGAGTTTATGTCCATCTCAGTTGGATATCGATATTAGATCGATATTCATATTTTGGTAAATCACAGCACTGGTGAGGTCACCCCTCGAGTGTTGTGTCCAGTTCTGGGCCCCTCAGTTCAGGAAGGACATTGAGGTGCTGGACTGTGTCCGGAGAAGGGCAAGGAAGCTGGTGAAGGGTGTGGAGCACAAGTCCTGTGAGGAGCAGCTGAGGGAGCTGGGGGTGTTTAGCCTGGGGTGAAGGAGGCTCAGGGACCTTACTGCTCCCTACAAATACCTGAAAGGAGGTTATATCCAGGTGGGGGGCAGTCTCTTCTCCCAAGTAATAAGCAATAGGAAAAGAGGAAATGGCCTCAAATTGTGCCAGGGGATGTTTAGATTGGGTCTTAGGAAAATTTTTTTCATAGAAGGGGTTGTCAAGCATTGGAACAAGCTGCCTAGGGAAGTGGTGAAGTCACCATTCCTGGAGATGCTTAAAAGACGTTTAGGTGTTGCACTTCGGGACATGATTTAATGGTGCACTTGGCAATGCTGGGTTAACAGCTTGACTGGATGATCTTAGAGACACAGAATTATTTACATTGGAAAAGATCTCTAAGTTTAGTTGCTTATATTTGTATCTAGAAAGCAGGATTTTTCTTTTAATTGAAAGGGGAGGAGGATAGAAAGAAAAACATCTCCATTCTACATTTCTAGGAAAAGCTGATACAGTGCCCACATCCACACCGGGTGATACAGCAGAATTTTGACTAAATCCTTCATGATCTTTTAAGAAGCTGAAAACCTTAAGTGATGGTTTTGTTTTGATAAGAGGTAGAGGTAATCTTCTCTGCTAAAATTTTCAAAGGTAAATATTATCTTCTACTGAAATGAAAGGTTATTGTGTTTATGTTTTTAGTGGCTATCAAGACTCAGCTTTTGCTCTGCAGTGCTCAAGTCCCTCTGGTTTTATGTTTGTTTTAGGATTCCTGATCAAAGGATAGTATTGACCTGGGGTCATGAGAAAGGTGGTATATGAAGGATGTCGTATATATAACTGATGTTGTATATATAACTGTACTATTTGTGCTTAAAGGTGAAGAATACTACCTTTTCTAAACGTGTGTGATAAAAACCCCAGGCTTTTCTTGTTGCCTACCAGCGTAAGTTGGTTCATGTATTCTTGTCATGTATTACAAGTATGTCCTCCAGGCCTCTCTAGAAACATTTGCTTGCTTGCTTGCTTGCTGAGTGGGTGGAAGTAGGATTTTATGGTCATTTCTGCTGTTCTCCAAATACTTTAATTTTCACATGTCTTAGTCACACAAGAAGTAATAAGAGCTGTTCTGTTCAGTAACACCATATTTCTGGCTTCATCTTCTTTCATTTTACTAACTCCTGCTGTAATGTGAGTTGTGATGGACATCCAGTGATTTTAAGAAAGCATTTCCCTCCTTTTACAGCATGAGTGGTTTTAGGTGCCACATGTGATTGGAATCCTTACAGAAAGTCAGCAGATTCTACTTTGGCAGAAGATGTCAGAGCAAATAGTTTCAGCAGGGTTTGAATTCCAGAAAAGACAAATTCTCTGCAAATAAAGCAGTCTAATACACGTAGTGTTCATTAATATTATTACAAATTCACACCATTTTACTACTGTTCAGTTTAAACACATCTGATGGGATTCGACTGTTGAGAGCACTGAGGGACCAACTCGATGGATTCATTTCAGAAATTTCCCCCAGATCAAAAATAGTCCAGAAACCTGACTTCCACATATACACATTTTCTAAGTTTTCTAAATACTTTTTCTGAGTATTTCTAGAATGTACATGCCTCTTAAATATGCATTCCATCAAACTATCAAATCCCTTCTCATTTGAAACATGTTATGTTCTCTTTGCCTTTTAATCATTTTGAATGAGCGATCCATTTTGAATGAACTTCCTTCCAATATGTCTGACTGTCTCTCCAAATTCAGAAACTATTTCTTAAATTCTTCAAACCATCTTCTACTACTTTCCCTCATTTTGCCTTGCCTCATGAACAATGTATGATACTATAACTTCAGGTTTTAACTACTGTCTCTATGGCTTGCTTTCCTTGTGATACTGATGGCCATCATATTTTTATATATAAACTGGTTTTTGAACCAGTGACTGACTATTCAGGGATAGTTTCTAGTCCCACTATTTGTCCTGTGGCATTGTGCAGGAATTTGTAACAAGTAGTGCTAAGTGAGCAGCATGCCTAAAAATGACTGAAAGATATTCAGCAATGCAAGTCTTCATCTTTCCTTCCTTTTTAATATCATCCTAAGATTTTACTGCAGTGGTATATGCCTGTGTGTTGCAGCCTTTTCTACTGTTGCCCCTAACAGCAAACTGTCTTCTTCCCTATTGGCATTCACAATGCAGTGAGTTGTTATGATCGACACTCATAGGGAGTTTGGTGAGCTCGCAGTGTTGTAAATAGTGCTGGGTGCTTAGGAGTACTCAGTGAGTGTTTTAGGGCCTGTACCTGTATTCCACTGCCTTAACTTGTGGCACCATTATAATGAATACTTGACAGTTGGGTTTAGTCAGAGGGAAGTCTGACTGTGACCTGAAGAGCGCTTGGAAGGCCAAGGATTCTTCTGTCAAGCTGTTTGGAAAACAACCTGGCTGGTGCTTTGCACCTGGGGATTCTTTCATAACTTCTGCAAGGACAATGGTGAGACTGTTAATACATAATTGGAAACCAGAGATTTTTAGTGAACAGTGTACCTTACACTTAGCCTCCATGAGGTGGAACTGAGAGCTTAAGGATCTCATATCCTCTATTCCTTTACTCAGGACTATCTGTTAGTTCCCCAATAGTTTTATGCTGTACCTTGGAGCTTTGATCTGTGCTGATGTGGACCTTGTATGCTATTTCAGGGATATAAGAGCACTCTGTTTTGCACAACCCTTGTTGATGATATGAAACTGTGGGGAGTGACTGATACACCTGAAGGCTGTGCCACCATTCAGCAGGACCCTGGTAGGCTGCAGAGCTGGGCCAAGAGAAACCTACTGAGGTTCAACAAGGGCAAGTGTAGGAAGGAATAACCCTAGTACCAGCACAGGTTGGGGGCTGACCTGCTAGAGAGCAGCTCTGTGGAGAATGGAGTCTTTGTGGATGGCACCTGGAAGTCTTTGTGGATGACCAGTGCACTATGACCTGGCAGTGCCCTTGCAGGCAGGGGGGCCAGTGGTATCCTGGGGTGCATCAGGAAGTGTGGCCACCAGGTCAAGAGAGGTGATCCTGCCCCTCTGCTTGGCCACATCTGGAGTATTGTGTTCAGTTCTGGGCTCCACAGTTCAAGAATGACAAGGAGCTACTGGAGAGGGGTCAGTGGAGGCCACAAGGATGAATTGGGGTCTGAAGCATCTCTCTTGTAAGGAGAGACTGCGGGAGCTGCACCTCTTTAGTCTGGAGAAGACTGAAAGGGAATCTCATTAATGCACATGAATATCTCAAAGGGGGTGCCAAAAGCATGGTGTCAGATCCTTTTCAGTGGTGCCCAGAAGCACAGCGAAGAGCAGTGTCCATAAACTAAAACACAAGAAATTCCACCTCAACATGTGGAAGAACTTTTTTTACATTGAGGGTGGCAGAGCACTGGAACAGGCTGCCCAAGGAGGACATGGAGCCTCCCTCTCTGGAGGCATTCCAAACCCACCTGGACATGTTCCTGTGTAACCTGTTTTAGGTGACCCTGCCTTGGCAGCAGGGGGATTGGAATAGATGATTTCCAGAGATCCCTTCCAACTTTGATGCTTTTGTGATTCTTGGAAAGCACCCAGGACATCAACATAAGAGTATATTTGTCCACTGGATTTAGTCATCCAGATCTTAGCATATCAACAGTTGTAGTTTCTATCTTCTGCTGTTCTCATACTGTACTCTTTTCCTTCCAGCTGTAGCCCAGTGCATTGGCTATATAGAAAGTCTTGAATTAAGGAGCTAAGATATCCCATACAAGCTATCATTCTTGTCCTGAAGGTTAACTTGCGCATTATTCCTACTTGAAAAAAAATTGTCTCTGGGAATTACTCCTTCTGGACCTTATGTTCTAGGGCTTGACAGATTTTGTGTTAGCGTAGCTTCTATCTACTCTGCCACGCTGATTAATTTTAAATCGCTTCACCGGGAAGGGTTAAGGAACGTAAAAGAGTCTTATTGTCAGTGGATTTTAGTGATTTGGGCTTTAGTGATTTGCTCTAATTAGAATCTTTATGTGAGTAAACAGTAAAATGAAAATGTTTCTGAACTCCCAATTATTTACACATTTTCTCTGAGAATATGTCTAGCTTCAACATGACAAATGATTCTGCTCAAAATTTTCCTATGACACTGTCTGATCCAGTTAGAATCTCTTCAGAGGACGTTAATACATTTATCCTCCAGCAATCCTGAGGGGAAAAAAAAAGATGTAGAACCTCAACCAGAAACTCATATCTGTAGTTAAATGATGGGGTTTATTCTGGTAACCAAAGGGCATATATCCATTCAAAACTCTCTGCTTAGTGACCAAGGGATGGCTAATTGCCCTAAATCACAGGAATTTAAATTCTGTCAGGTATGGAAAGTGAACTGTCCCCAGAAGTGAGGAGGTATTGACTTAACTCTTTGATTCAGTTGCTGAGGTGTGATGATCAATTTGAAACTTAGATAAAGTATTGTCTGAACAAGGACTTTATGCTTTTTATCATTTGTGTATGGGCCACATTTGAGATTTAGGGGTATAAATTTCCAAGTGTAGTTAAGTGTTTTCGAAACCCTAACAGACACCTCTGTGCATCTTAAAATGTCTAAACAGCTTTGCAGTGTTGTCTAAAGAAGCTTATGTGGCTCTAGATGAAGTTGAGGGCAGAACTGGGAATGGATCCAAGATCATTCAACGCCCAGTCCAGTACATCAGCACAAATTGTCTTCCTCCTGTAATTTAGTTCAACTGTGCCACAATTCTGTGCTCAATTCATTAATTTTTAAAAACAGGTACTATATACCTTAGAGTGAGTTTAAGATTTAATATCTTATTATTTATTGATCACATTGAGATCTTCATTAAAAACACGATATGGCCCTGAGTGGGCCCTTAAACTTACTTGAAACCAACATATTTTAATGACTTGGCATAGTTGCTCCCATTTTCTCCAGTGAGAGAGCAATTTCATATTCAGTATGTCCACAGTATTATTCAACCACTCTACTGACTACACTTCACTAACAATTGTAAACAAAACAGTACAGGAGAGAGCATTTTATTTTATAGAATACAGTCTAGTGACACCAGTAATAAGTTTCAACAAATGCACCTTCTAAGTGAGAGCAGACATCCACAGAGGACATCCAAGGTTTTTTTAAAAAAATCTGATTACCTCCTGTTTTTACAAATGGTGCCAAGTTTTTTGCCTCCCATTTTCATGCTTTCAGGATTAATTAGAATGCCCCTGATAGTCTTTTCAGTATTTTAAATCTTCTAAAAGATCTAAGTATATGAAAGGGTATAGTTTACATTACTGTAGTTTTCTCAGGAAAAGTCTTCTGTTTAGAGAAAATTAGGTAAGAGGTACTGACTGTATACAATCCATGATAAGTGTTACTGAAACTGCAGTAAGCATTGCAGCCTCATTCGTTGTGATGATAGCAATCTGAAGGCTAGATACAAAACGAAGAACTTCTGTTGTCAGGGTCAGGTGATAGCCCAGATTCTATTTTTATAAATTAGTCAGTCTGAATGCCTAAAGACATTGTGGCCCTGCAGAATTAAAAATTCTGGACTGAGTTCTCCAGGGCAGTGTTTCAGTCCTGTTGCTGCAGGGATAGAGAAAGTTTTACAGTTGGGATCTCTCTCATTCTCGGGAGAATTCTCATCTCATTCCACAGAATGAGAATTCTCTCTCATTCCACAGTATTGGAATTACCTTCATAGCAAGGGTTAATAAATGCCTTAGTTGGACTCATGAAAATGCAGAAGGAATCATGTGTAGTTCTGCACAACAGGAGATAATACTGAGATTGGGAGAAAATTCTCATTTAGAAAAAGAGAAATATTGCAAAGGCACCAAATATGAAAATTTGAGTAGGTTTGTAATGATAACCACAGCTTAATAAAGAGGATACATCCAACCAATGATGTATCATGGCTTTTTTTAATGTCACATGCATTTGATGTATAGATATTTTAATATATTTTACTAAGTCTATATAAGTTATATATTATACTAAGTTATGTATTTGGAAGTCTGAAGGAGTAGTACTGTAAAATTTTACATATATACAGTTGAAGAGAATTTAATAGACTGTGTGTGGAAGATTTCCTTCAGCATTAAAAAAAATTGTGATTTCATTGTTAATCTCAGATGGAATTGGATTAAGACTTCATTTGTCATAAATGGCTGGCTATTCCCTGCTCTCATGTTCCTCAATATGTCTGTGTCACAGGAGATATTGCCTGACAATTGCCTGACAATTGCAGAGTTTGAGGCTCCTAGGACCACATAAAGCTTTTTTTCAACCTTGACGAAAGCTGCTCAGCTTGCTAACACTTTTTTTTGTTTTTTCTTTTTTCTTTTTCCTCAGATCGTGGCCTGATTAAGAGTGTGGTTTTATCACATATGATTTTGTGGCTAGGGAGAATTGGAAAGTTCCCTTGTGGAGCATATGAGCATTTGATCCTTCTTCCATTCAAAACTTTCCCTTAAATTCCTTTTATTCCTTTTGTGGTATGGCTGAACAATAATATTGGATTGAAAGTGTGTGGGTTTTTCAGTATTTTCTTTCTCCTCCTTCCTGTTTTCAGATACATTCAAAACCTGAGACCAAGAAAAACCTGGATATTTTTAGAGTCAACTTTTTAATCAAAACTAGGATGTTCTGGGATTTCAGTGAACTTCAATGAATGCAGAAGCATAGACTGGGTAGTGCTGAATTAAAGTGTCAGCTCTATTGTCTTCTGATCAATAAGATCCCTTAAAGAACCCAGAGAGAGAGACAAAAAAAGAAAAGTAAGTCGTTTAGAAAGCAACACTGTAAATGCAGCAGCCATGATGGTTTGAGTGCAAAGTCTGTGACTAGAGCTGCAGTAAAAGAAAAGGAGGCAAACACAGCCCCAAAAGAAATATAATATCCAGAAAATGTATTTTTTTTCTGTCGACTGTGCCATATATTACACAAATTAGCAATAAATTATTTTTTCCAAGAATACTAACTATGATATGAAACAGGAAGTAACACTGAATGGTTTGATAGATATGAAAAAAGATGTTTAGTTAGACAAAGGATAGTAATGAAGGGTAGTAAATTGCACTGCTGTTTTAATAGCCTGTCACCAATGGGATATACTAAGGCCATAGCAGGTATTTGCGGGTGAATGCTTTTTCTTTTTAAAGAAGAGAATGTAATTGGATGACTCCTGATTAAACTTGTCAGTACTTAACTGTAAACCCTTTCTATTTATCAGTAGCAAAACTCTCTGTCCTTGACGTTTCTGGGTTTTTTTCATTTAATGTTTTTGCAGGAGAAAGAGGTTGGAGGGAGTGACAGGAGAGAACAGGAATGGAAGGGGAGGATAACAGAAAAGAAGATGGTGTATTTAACAGATACTGAGAAAACAGATCTTTTTCCTGTTTCTGCCACTTAATTTAAATACAACTGGGCTAATAAGATTGTGTTTTGGGCTCTAATATGCTGGAGTCTATGTCTTGAGGATTATTTGTCTCTAGGTACAGGAAGTACAGAAGAGATGTAAATACATTAAATCTCTTATTTGTAAGTGGTTTAGACTAGCCATCTTTTTAATGGCTGCTCTTGTAGATTGAAATGAACCTCTTTTGGGTTCTGATCCAGCAAGGTCCTGAGTTTTATTGTTGTCTTCAAGGAAGAGCTGGGTTCAATGGGTCCATGTTCAAAATTAGAGGTATGCCCAAATGAGTGACTGAATGACAGCCTCATTAGCAGTATTTTGAAGTGCTTAAGAGCTTCAGTATTTCGTGAGTCACATTTTAAATACATTTTTTAGAATTAAAGCATTTTGTTCCATCTTATATGTAAAAAAGAAATAGACCCCTAATACTATGCAAATACACTTTATGATTCATATCTGCAACAATATCAGCAAGGAAAAAAAAGACTGTATAAAATGAAAGGCACAATAAGACATGTCAGATAAGATTTTAAAAGCTTTAGCAGGGAGGAAGAACTGAAAATCCTACACATGAAACCTAATGATAGAATATTGGCTCAAGTGTTGGAATCACTTTGGCAGTATTTTGTCAAATTGTTACTAGAAAAATATGGCTGCTCTTCTTCCTAGAATCTGCATTACCTTGGTGGTTTTCTTTGTTCTGCACATAGAACTGTGCTGAATTTTAAGAGATCTGAATTTGGCTGAGGATTAGCAAGCAGCTGTAGCCTGCAAACATTTTTCTCAAGACTTCTATAGGAGGTCTGAGCAAAAGAGAATATCTGATTAATCAGCCTGTCCCAAGCCAGCTACAGGAAGTCATTGCTTCTGGTATGTCTGGGCTTGACAGATGACTGTCAGCTCATTGTGCATTGCTGTTCAAACATCTCTGAAATTTTCAAGATACAGCTGTAAGAAGCAACATAAAATGTCAAAGTGACACTTTTTTGTAAGAGAGAATAACTGAGAAAGTGACATGAGACAAGAGCCCTCAAGATGCTTAAATTTTTCTTGAAGCTTTGACTTTTCCATGTGTTAATATTTCAACCTGTTACTCACAAACCAACAGCATGAGACACTGCTTGATGTTGGCTACACAGAACAAACTTGGAAAGCAAAGCACAGCAGCAAAGATCCTTATATGACTTAATGGAACACAAACCTCATGTTTAAAGAACTGGCTCTGTAGCCTATCTACATCTTGACAAATGATTTAAATGAACCAGCTGCTGGTTCCAGGTACTTCTTTCCATGCTCTAATAAATTGCATGGTTGCTGCTCAGAACCTTTATGTGACCAAATGTATTTTTCAAAGTGTAGAAGACTGGTCTTGATGTGCAGGATGGTTCTGACTTTGGTAATAATGAAGGGATCAGGAGCAGTGGTGCCGGTAGCAGCTGAGCCGAGAGGGAGCCTGGCTGAGCCGAAAGGTGCACAGTGGAGTGGTAGGAAAATGGTTACCCCACAGCACAGGGGAGCGTCAGAAGTGCTGGCACAGGCGGAACTGAGCCCAGCGGAGCAGCGGTGTGACCCTGACTCGGACAGCCCAGCTTCCAGGGGGTTAGTTTGTCTTTGGTTTTGCATTGTTTTCAGGCTGGGGTGGGAAAAGCCAGCTGCAGGAGCTGCCACACCATCTTGCCCTTGTTCCCAAGGACCACATGTGTGGCACACGGGAGCAGCCACCATATTGCCTTGGTGGGCCACCATATTGCCTTGGGGAAGCCACACGGATGTGATCTACAGGAAGCATCCACCTGCCATCTTGCTTTTGTTCCCAGTGGTAAACACCTTTTTGTGGGTAAAACGCCTTCTTTTTATAAGGTTTTGCTGTTAATATTGCTGTTGTTATTGTGCGTGTCTTCTCCTTGCTTTGTGCTTTCAGTAAATCGTGACCCCGACCCTTATTCTCTGCTTTTTGTCCCTGCTTTATGAGAAAGGGTGAGAGAAGGGGAGTGGATTATTTGGAGTTTAATTTCACAAAATGCCAAGCACTACTATAAATTCACATGTACTTCTAGTAGTCTTTCTGTCATGTTAGCCAGTGGGCATAAAGTGCATGAGACAGAAAGAAATAGCTGTTTTGCCTTTTGCAGTCTCCAGTGTGAATCTTTTGCAGAGGGAAGGAGACAACTAATTTCAATCTAAATAGCAAGTCATATATTAAAAAATTATATTACTGTCAATGTTAAAATGTCTAATGAGCATGGATAATATTTTCCTTAATGTATGTTCTTAGAGACATTTGTTCCATTCTTTCCCACTCTCCCCTCTTAGACACTACACGGAATAAAGTAGAGCTAGATTAAGAATTTGAATGAATTCTTGTTTGTTTTCACTAAATGCCCTACATATTTTGCCATTATTTTTCTTTCCCTGTCATCCCTTTTCTACTTGCATTGAATGTTGGTTTGTAAAAAACTTTTCTACTTTGCTTGATCTATTCTGTGTAATGATTTGATTTATTAGGTAGGATACCATTTTAAGTAAAAGAGTCCTGAGCAATGCTTATTTGGTGAGATCCCTAGAGGGATATTCTTGGGGCAAGTATAGGGCCTGAACTGGTCAAAGAGGGCATCAAAGCAAACAACAAGAACTCAGACCCAGCACATTTTGCAGTTTGAATTTAGATAAATACTGAAACAACCACAAGAAACAGACAGAAGGACTACTATTTTTCCTGTCTGAGTAGCAAACTTTCCCATCAGAGGCAAAATATCACTGATGTAGTGATAGCTTCTGATAAAAATGGTTGCTGCAGATCTGAAGTTCTGGTGATCCCTTTATTAACAAGGTGTTTGATGCCTTTGTTTAAAATTGGATATGTCACAGAACCTACATATCTCTGGCTGTGTATTTTTTATTCTGAAAAAAAATGTATGCACTGCCATACAATGGCAATGAAAATCTTTATTTCCAGATGTTCAGAGATCTAAGTATTTTTCCAAATCACATTCAAGTACCTGCATAGTAGAACTGAATGAATATGACAGAGAAGAATCATTTAAATTCAGAGACTGAGATTGTGTTTTACTGGCAAAAATCCATTTGAAAGGGAACCACTACTTCCTAGCCCAGTTAGGGGAACAGTTTCTGAGGGAGGACAATTTGGTGGCTGAGTGAATGCACATGCCAGTAAAATGTTTGTGTAGCTGCTGCTTTGTAATAAAAGTAAGGAGCCCTATGTTGCTCTTCACTATAAATATCAGATTAAAGTCTGGTAAATCCAATTTATAATTAAAATATAAATTATCAATAGATAATTTGCTACTGTTTTGTATTTAGATTTCTTTTTCTAAAAATTTCTTATTAGCATTTTGCTCTTAAAATAATTATCGTAAAATTTAAAGTATGTTTTGCAAGCTCAGGATTAATTCCTGTTCAAGCAAGAATTCACAAGAATAGTTTTGATGTTGTTCAGCTTTTTCAGTAAACATTAGATCTTTTTCTCCAAACATCCTTTGTTTATATTTCCTGTGATTTTTTTTCTCAGTTCAACACAGAAATACCTGTGTTCAAGGTAATCAACATTTAAGTGGTGGCTCTTGTTTTGAGAATCCTTCAGACTGACCCTCTGGTAAGATCATGGCTTGTTCATAATGGTCAAGTACTGTTCTATGAACGAGATATTGAGTTGAGCATTTAAGATCTTAGATAGCCATGTACATAAAGTTCTCTTTATGGAGCCTCTTCACCCAGGCATGTGATATTTCAAGCCTATAAATGCAACACTGAATATTGACTGAATATTGAGCCCTGGATTTACATCAGGTTTTGTAGGTGGGCCTGAGGCCACCTATAATATTTAGCTTCATTTTTATGTCAGTCTGCTTTCTGAATCAAAACAAATTCAAGCAGAAGATCTCAAAAAAGTGAGATAAGGTTATCCTCTGATCAGGTTTAATCGTGCTTTGACTTGAAAAAATCACTGGCATAATTTGTGATGCAGATGCATACTCCCCATGTCCTTACAAACAAAAGTCCTGTTAGCTTCAGTTGCAGAAGAAATGCTGAAGGGTGAGAATCTTTATGTGAATACAGAAATGTAGGAAAAGAATGCTCCTGGGAGTCTTGAGGATTTTCACAAACCATGTATAGTAGAAAAACAAAATTTAGGGGGTGAATATTGTAAATGTGTTCTTTTGAGAATTGGATCATGGCAGGAATGTTTGCTGGGAGGCTCTAAATCTCAGTGTTTCTCATCAGCTTATGAAAAATTGTGGTATTTAAAAAGCCCAGCTGCTTTTTAAAGATATGTAAGGCCAGAAAATCAATTAGTGAATCAAGATAAGTAATGGTAAGTATCATCAGCCTGGCACTTTGTTGGAACTTCAGTTTTTCTATACCTATGTATACAGCAGAGACAGTAATCTCAAATTCACACTTTTGATTTAGAAGAAGACCTTACATATCTGTAAGACCCAGAAAGAGCACTTCTTCTCAGGTTGTTGGACCAGGGGACATTAATCCAAACAAACAGATTAGCCTTACACTCCCATGGCAGTGAATGTAGTTAATGAATATGACAATAAGCTGAAGCACATCTAATCAAATTGAAATTAAATTATTATTACCAAATGATAGTGTATAACTCCAATTTTTAAATGGAAGTACATCAAATATTAATTTAACATAAAACGCAGGGGTAATTTCTTTTGGACCATGGTCAGAAAGGAAGGTTTTCTGTTTTATTATTCATTTTCACAAGAAGAGTGTCAAAATTCAATCACCCTTTTGTTTAATTGATAGCTAGGATTCCATTAGACCTGGCCAGAGGAGAGGGAAGATGAAACATGCCAGCTTTTTATCTTTGTGTTCATACTTCTTGCAAGTAAAAGCATAAAATGGGATTCTGCTCTAAAACTGCTGTCAGGGTTCTAGCATGCCTTTCTACAATTTCAGCTGCTAATCTACTCTGTGTGACAGCTACAGTTACAAATTATTGTTTACATGCTTTGCTATTCTAGGTCAACTTGGCCAATACATACAGAAATTTTTGCCCATCTTTTGGCACTATTCTCTCCTGACAAATTCAGCATTTCATTGGGAAGAAAAAGAATTCAAATCCTAAAACAATCAGGCTGCTCAGGTAAAAATCTGTTTTGCAGCTCTGGCACCTTTCTTCTGACGGCAGCACTGAACCAGCCATTTCTGATGTGCTAGGCATAAGAATAGATATGTTAGGTAGAGCTGCTGAGGGTCAGTGTAGTCAAACAATTTAGTGCTCTGATGCGATTGAGCACTTGTTTTACAGTACAGCGTAGTTTAGGATCAGTCAGTCTCTTCTCTATGGCATCAAAACTTTATCTAATTTCTTGTGTTTTCTTTAGATGGTTAAAACATAACCTAAAACAGTTTTACAGTTTGGACTGTGTAGTATGTTACATAGTTTTATTGATATTATCTTATCATAATCCCCTTCACCCCAGATACTGAGATATCAAGTCTTACAAAATGCCTTTATAAAAATTTCCATGTAAATGCCAGTTTTATATACAGGTACATGAAGTCACAGAGCTCATCTAAAGCATAAACCCCGTCTCTTGATATCATAGAGGTTTTCTTTTTCTTTTTTTTTGGTATATTTGGCAATCTTCTTTGTAATTAGGCATTTTAGTTAGTAGGACACAATGCCACATGAAGTGGAAACCTCTAAAACTCAGTACAGTTAATGGAGACAAGTATAAGGATCCAATGGCACAGAGGACAAAGTACTTTAGTGGATACATATCAGGTAGTAACATTGAATCAAGTTGAGATTGATTATTTTTTTTCCATAATTTGTGTATTTGGTGCCCATGTTATGATAGAGAGTGAGCAATACAACCATGCTGACAAGCAAGAGGGGAGTACTGCTGCCAGAGAAAGCAGCTTTGCTGGTGCAGCCCAGCTTCTGGCTCTGCAGCACTGACACCGCACAAGGGGCCAAAGGAAAGAATACATGAAAAAGCCTTTTTTGTCTGCTCTGTATCTCTTACCCTTTACTTAGTGTTAGATTTATTTTTACTTATATATCCATATTTACTAAATGCAGAAGAGTGATTGAACCATTATTTGTTTAAGAACTGAAAATATTTTCTATCTGTGATTTCTAGAAGAGCGTTTAAGGAATTTTCAGGCTTAAAACAAATTTAAATTTCTAATCTTCAAATCACTGCACAATCAAATATATGAATACATAATTACTGAAACTTGGGTATACATTTCTGTATGTATCTATAAAGTGTTACAAGAAAAGCATCAAGTCAATGGGTTTCTTTCACGTGATTTTGACAGAGATACTTGAAACTCAGATTTCTTTGTGCCTAGCAAGAACACTTATGTATGTGAAAGAAACAACAGCTGTTTGCAGCTTATCTAAAAGATTATGAATAGATAAAAAAAGATATTTTTCATCTCTCATCTCCAAATGAATAATCAAGAACATTGTGACGCAAAGGGCAGTGGATGAAATTCTTAAACATCTTAATCCAATGGGAATTGTACTATTGACTTTACAGGGACCAATATTTTAACTGATACATTGAAGTTCCAACCCTTATGGAAATGCAACAGGCAGGTCATTAATCATAACCATGTAGGGTTACACTAGCGCAAAACCATACAGACTTCTGATATGAAAAGTTATTGTTTTCTTTGTACCCATGGGAGGGTGTGGTGATAGTACTCACAAAAAAAATTAAATTAAAATGGGGCTTCTTATTCAGGATGGAAAATGTATGCTGATTGCAGCAAGAAGTGCTTCTTTTTTTTCTTTTCTAGAGAAATACAGTTATGAACAGCCTAAGCCTGAACCTAAAAACATTAGCTTAATTTCTTCGTATGTCCTACAGCTCTTATATCAACAACCATTACTTTAAGGTTAAGACACATACAACACTAGATATGAAATCAATATAGATTATTTGAAACAGAAAGGTTATTTTAAATTATGGCTGTTCACAAGTATGTTACATCTTTAAAACTGAAAGTATGCACTTTTGCAAAAGAACTATGAAATGCTGTTAGTAATTTGGAAGCACTACCTGCTGATAGCCAAAATATCATAAGGGAATATTAAATAACTCCTGAATGACAGGATTCATTCTTCATCTTCCATTGCAAATTTTTTGAGGTACAAACTTAATGATTTTCAGTTTTAAGAAAGTACTATAAAATGTTTTATTGGATGCTAATAGTAATTACAGTATTTCTGTAACTGCCAAACTATAAAGATAGGAGAATAATAATTACAAAAATAAATGCAGAGAAAATTAAGAGAATACTTCAATAGATTTTCAAACTGAATTTTTGATATGCTATTTTTCTAAAGAGTCGTCTATTACTGCTTTTACTATTAAACATATTCTTAGATAGTATGACGATCAGAATAATATAATTATCCAGGATGACAGGCTGAACTTTGAAAGATAAGGATAGCTTAAATATTATTGTTTGTTTCCAAACTTGAAACAAGAAAAAATCTTTAATATGCTTTGCAGGCTAAAAAGATATATCCTAGAGAAAATATTTCTCCTATTAAACTGAGATGGAGTAAGTATGCTGGGATATAAAAAGAAGTTCTTCTCCACCAAATTGTAATTATTTACAGCATTCTAAATTTCTTTTGTAACATTCAAATAAAATCATCTTATTCACTGAGAAAGTATTCAAATACGCAAAATTTTGTCATATATCTTGAAAATTTTAGGTCAGTTTTGAGCTGTTGCTAAAACCATGAGGAGACTATGTCAACATATTGTAGGAAGGCAGACAGAAAATAAAAACCTGGTGTAGTTTTATGAAACCCTTTGAGGGGATATAAAGTAAAATACAGGCAAATCCTACACGTGACTAGTCAGTCAGGACAAATGCATTAATCTCTATTCTGTCTACAGATTCATCTACAGTCTTCATCAACCAACCTCTTCACTTACACACAGTTGTAAAAATAGCTTTTAGTCTGAAACACTGAAAAAGATGACAGCTGGAAAAATGAAACTTGCTCAGGGATTCTATGATTTTAAAAGGATATTATATAAAATTTCCAACTCCAGTGGGAGGAAAGCAGTCTTCATTCTGCCCCATTTCCTTTGGGCAGTAATAAGTGCTGTAACTGTTTTTGTCCTTAGTTTGCCAATGTGCATTTCTGCTACCAAAAAAAAAAAAAAAGGTGACAGAGGTATTATACCATTGTGCTTTCATTAATAAGTATAGATGCAGGTCTCATACTACTATATAAGTACAAAATGCTTTAGCCATGAACCCGTAGAGGAAGATGCCTGCAGTGAAGACAGCTTCAAAACGTGGCAGCAGTGTTTCACTATGGCCAGGCAGATAATGAAATGTCATCAAGTAGGAATAGTAAGAAGCAAATAAGATAGATTCAAGTACCCAAAATAACCCGTGGGACGAAAGTTCTTTTCTGTATATGTATTGTTGCTTCTCTGTGAAAATGTTACTCCTTTTAAAAAATGGCCACAGGGAAAAAACCAGGCAGAAAGCACTGTTTTAGTTTTGGTGCAGGTGACCCAGTACTTCCAAGATGTGTTTTTGCTCCAGTTGAACTCCCTCTTTGGAATGCTGCTCAGGCAGCTGGTGGATCCTGCCACTGCATGACTGCCACTGCAGCCATGCTCATCCATCAAACTCAAGGAAAAGGCCTCTGAGATTTCAAAGTCTGGTGGCTTAGGTGCAGACCCAGCTTCAGGGATTTGATACCGTTTTTAGGTAATGTTACCTCCTCCTTTTACAGATGTTACACATCTGCACTTTTAATTACTTTTGAAAATTACTTTAAAATATACTTTATTATTTGAAAATTTTTATGGTTGGCCATAGAAGTTAAGTAAAGATATTGCAGTGCTGTCATTCCGAACCATGGCATTGCCCTCTTCAGAGAATTAGGGTAGCTCACGTAACAGAGCATATAGAGGCTGCTTCAATCTTCACGCAGGAATTACATGATAGTTACACCATGAAAAAATTTGCTTTTGTAGTTTTTCGATTGTGTGTTTCAAAATAGTCTCTTGTGAAATGGTCTTTCTCTGCTGTTGCTTTCTTGATGGTTTTTTTGATTGCTATGTTAAACAAAAGGCATCAGGAGTTAAAATGAGTTAAAAGAATAAAAGGGGATTACTTTAAAGGAGGATTATGAGGGGGATTCTAAATGTAGCTATATAAATAAGGACTACAAATGTAACCCAGTGTATTCATTAATCTGATTGGGAGAAATAATGTAGCAGCCAGCTGAGTAATATTGAAATTGTTTTCTTATACTGTGCGCTTTATCAAATGCATGCAAAAGAACTCCAACTCTATCCAGTGTCACCTTGACACATATGTTGGTGCAACTGGCCTGAAGAAGGGGTATTTGGGAAGTGAATCTGTAAGCTTTGTTGTAAAAAAATCTTTCTGTCCTTCATTTACACAGATAGACTGATAGAAACAGACTATGAATAATTTTGATGACTAATTCAACTAATGCTCTACAAGCTTTAGATTTCTTTCTGTTCTTCGCATTATTTCACCTCTGTTTATGGCTATGCCATCTCCACTGGAATTCTGGACATACAGGTGGCTTCCCTACCACTCTACCTTGCCTGCTTTATCTCCCCAAGATGGTGCCATTAGTAAAAGGCAAGAATTCACCAAGATACAATTACTTCTGGCGTAGAAATCAACAAAGATGACATCAATGTGTGTAACAGTTTTGGAGCATGTGCTTCTATGAGGTAAATGGCTCTGCATTTAAGGTAATACTGGAAAAAATACAGCTACATTCTTACTGCCATCTAAACCCACGTCACTGTGCATCTGAATTGCCCATCCTGCAGTTCAGAATTTCTGTCTATGTAAAAGATGAGAAAAGAGAAGGCACAGTGATTTGAGAGGTGTATTTGACTAGAACTGGCCACCTATGTCCAGTCTGGAAACTGGGGTAGCCACAAAGATTGATTTCTTCCAAGCATGCTTCTGTCAGTAGGAGAGGGCAGCCTGAAAAACACTACCCTGATATTTGTGAAGAGCTTTCAGAGCCCCATGCTCAGCTGGAAATGCTTTGAAAAGCAAAGTAGCTGTGCTGCATGTCTGAGGGAAGCAGAAGACAACAGCAGTTACCTTTGAAAATTTTCATCTTAGGAGGGCAACTTGAATAGCAGAACTCAGAAGCCAAGTACTTGATGAAGTATTTTGATTCACCTTTTGCTTTGTCTTTTGATTCCTATAATGTAAATGGTAAGATTAAAAAATGAACTAGAAGATATAACTAGCCCATCAATTAATGAGATACAGGAATCCAGCTGCTGACATTTTTGTGTTTTGCCTCTATTCTGGCAAATAGATTGGCAAAGTCTTTAGTTAGCACTAAATTCAACTGGGTAGTTTAAAAGACTCCATGATGATTATTTAGCTCAGGACCCATTCCAAACTTACGCAAACATGAAACAATTGCACAATGTCTAAGAATGAAGATTCCTGAAGCAATAAAAGTAATTTAATCCTGACATTCAAAAAACATGGAATGGCTCTATTCCCAAAGACAATTTCCTTAATAGCCCAGTAGCTGTAAACCACTGTAGTCTGTGGATTTGAAATCCAATTTTCTTCCTTTTAATTGTTACATAGCTGTAGCAACAGGTCACATGGTCTTTTCTCTCTTTTCTTCCGTGGCCAATAAACCATAATATATTTACAGTGATGACTTAAGTGCCTTAAGTGACATTCATGGCACTCAGCTGAAACCAGAACCGATGGAAGATGGAATGGAAAATAGCACTTCTAGTTGTCTTTCTTTTTGTAAAGTTTCCTTTCAGAAGAGGGATCTGAGGCTATCTGTTTCATCTTGCACTCTATGTGTAAAAATCTGAATTATCTGAAAAATTATCATATGCCTATTTTATGTGAGTACTTAGGTATCTATTGTCATGTAAACCATGCTCAATACAAAAAAAAGCTGTATAACTTCACAAAGTCATTTCCAGTGGGGTTTTTTTAGTACTGGAAATAATAGAATTTAACATATTATGGATTTCCATATTTTTGCCTTTGATTGAGATACAAACTTTAAGTATTTTCAACAGTTCTGTCCCATCTGGGTGCTCTGGTGACTAATGAATCCTGTACTTGGGCTCTGGTCTTTCCCTCACTATGGAGGGGCACTAGTAACATCTAGACCCTGTATGTAGTTGCCTGGAACTTTTAGATTCTTAATAGCTGACAGGTTTACTTTTATCAAATCTGGCTAAGATTAGTCTTTGTGTTTAAAAAACCACTGTGAGGAGGGCAGGAAGCAAAAACTTTAGAATAATTTTCTTGATATCCTTAAGAAATAGCGTTAAAACAGTGGTGCTAGTACCGCATTTCCATAGCCTATTCTTTACATATGGTGATTGACTTGTGGACCTTCTTCTTTGTGGAGACTTTGTTCTTGGTGTCTTTGAAAACCTTTCATACTTTCATATTCTGGTGACACCAGTGATCTTTTCTGTTGACTTGCTGGCAAGAAGCTGTGCATCCAACACTTAGGAAATGCAAAGCTGAGAATTCCTTTCCCCTCCTTACTTTTCCTGTACTTACAGCTTCTTCTGGATAACCCTTGCTGCAGAGATCCTTCCTGTCTAGTTATATCAGCATGAACTTCTTAGGCAGGTCAGAAGGGAGCAATCTTTCAGTTAAGTGGTGATGTGTTTTGTCAAGTGATATATTTCTTTGGTGTATGGGGGCTGTGACCTAAATTTTGACATTTTAATTTTTTACTCTTCATCTGTTTTACATGTGAAGCTCGTGTAGTCAAGTAATTTCTAAACCATGTGGGTTCTGCTGTTGGAATGAAAGGTGGTTTTTTTTGTCCATTAATTATTGTTTCTGCTCACATAGCAGTTATCAATAGTTTTTTGACAAATTCTTGCCACAATTCTACTGGAGATTGACACTCTTGTGTGATGTTCCTAAACATGCTTAACACGTCCTTCTTGTTTGGAAAGTTGCCAGCAGAAATATAATTTCTGTTTTGGATGTGTGATGTGCTGAAGTTAATGGAAAGCTCTGCGTGTTTTGCAACTCTCAAAAGTCTTAAAATAAGCCTTTAATGTAGCCCTTTAAAATAACGCTTTAAATGTACGGAATCAAACTAAAACCATATGTTAGTCTATATTTGTAACTGTTTTTCATAAGACCATATGCAGAGAGAGATTCTACTAAAAAAATGTAGCAACAAATATATCTGTGTGCTTAGTTGTTGGGGTATTATAAACGGCAGTTTTGGTTTATGTCAGTTTAGCATTCATTCTTGCAATCTCTTTTCTGGTTACGTGTATTTTTTTCCTCAAAAGGTACCAGTAAAGACAGTGAACACTTTTATTTTGTTAATTTTTTTTACCCTGTAAGTAGACCATGAAGCTTTGGTGAGACAGCCTGTCAATCTTGTGTAGAATTTTTGGGAGCCCCTGGTTCAGAAGGTCAGTGTTGAAATTCTACTCCAGTTCACAAATGTATGGTCATATGCTGCCATCTGTCTGCTCTGCGGCTGGGAGTTAATAGTGCACCATTAATGTTATGTACCAAATTGCAGCTATTTTTTGTGTTTCTGAAAAGCTGTTAAGACTTCTGATTCACTGTCTTATCTCATTTTAAATTAGTTTTTTGGTCTGCTTTGGCTCTTCATGGGAAAGCAAATTGTAAGGCTGAAAGGTTTGACATCCCCAAAACAATGCCATTCTTAACATTTTATAGAATGCAAGAAGAACTGAATTAGTGTTGTCTGTGATATCTGTCATTCTCACAACTATTATTGTGTCAATGTACCACCATATTCCAAAATACTATATGATAACTTGAAATGTTAATTCAAGCCAAAGCCTGTGATGGACTTTTTATTGACTCATTTATTGTAAAAGTCTTGAGACTGAATTGGGACTGACTAGCAACCTGCCAATTCTGTATATTAAAGACTATTACACATTATTATTTTGACAAAGATTGTAAGGGAAGAAAGAAATGGCATGTTGTGGTTTAAACCCTGCTGGAAAGTAAGTACCATGCAGATGCCTACTCGCTTCCCTCCATGTCTACCCCCCCTGGTGGGGAAGAGAATTGGGAAAAAAAAGCAAAACTCATGGGTTAGACAAGAACAGTTTAATAATGGGAAAAATTATAACAACATTAATTATAATAATAATAACAACAATAATAATAATTATTATGAAAATGAGAGAGAGAGAGGAGTAAAACCCAAGAGAAACAAGACACACTTGCTCACCACCTGCTGATCAATGCCCAGCCCATCCCTGAGCAGTGATCGGCCCCTCCTGGCCAACTCCCCCCAGTTTCTGCACTGAGTGTCACCTCCCACGCTATGGAATATCCCTTTGGCCGGTCCGGGTCAGCTGTCCTGGCCATGCTCCCCCCAGCTCCTTGTGCAGCTTCTCACTGATGGAGCATGGGAAACCGAAAAGTCCTTGGCTATGGGTAAGCACCACTTAGCAACAACCAAAACATCAGTGTGTTGACAAAATTGTTTTCATATTCAATTGGAAGCACAGGATTGAAACAGCTACTATGAAAAAATTAAGTCTATCCCAGCTGAAACCCAGACATAGCACAATATTTTTGTAAGTTTCATAAATTGATTCAATTTTTTTTACAAATGTTAACATTTCAATCTTGCTTAGGTGCCATTGTGTCCATTTGAAGTTACAGTACATGACCAAGTACATGGTGAATACGAAATACTTTGCATAGTTCACATCACATCTGTTAGACCATGTCAACAGTAAGAAAAAATTTGATAATTTCAAATTAGAAAAATAGATAATATGAAAAATTTTGAAATTTATCATTTTCAACCTTGAAATTGTCAATATTGTCTTAAATATTTATTACTTATAATTGTACTGTATTTTAGTGAATTCATGTCTTCAAAAAATAAGAAATGAAGATATGTATTTTTCAGGCAGGAGGACTAGTTTCTATGTAGATCCTGTGTCCGAGGTTTTTATTTATACTCCAAACTATTTAACCAAAAAAAAAAAAAAGAAAAAAAAAAAAAAAAAAAAAAAGAAAAAAAGAGGTGTTTGTTTTTCAAATACTAAACATTTACAAATCTGCTTCAGACATTGATTTCCTTTATCTAAGCCCTAGATAACCCCTTCAGATTAAAAGCAAAGTTATTTGTTATTGCAATAATCATAAAGAATAAGTTACATTTTCTAAAATAGGAAGGCAACTTGGAAAACTGTGCATATATTTTCCTTGTAGTCAGCCATTTCATGACAGTAAAACAAATCAAGAGAATATATCTTTTATAAAATGTGGGTTTGTTATTATTTAAACTATAATTTTCCCACATAAACAGCATTGTGCAGTTTACACATATGCAAAAACACTTGTAAAATTGAGTGATTAATGGAGGATCATCATTGACATCAAACTGTAGGGGAATGAATTCTGTATCATTATGTTCCTGTGAGGAACATGAAGGTAATAAAATCACCATTTATTCTGAGGTTTTTTTAGGGACACATGCTCTTACTACTATTGCTAAATTTAATACACAGGCTGTTTTTAATTAGGAAATTAAACAGTTTTTAATTTTGATCTTTTTTAATGAGATTTATGAATGCTTTTCAGTGAAGACTGGTTTTGTTTCAAAATAGTTCCGCTTCCTGCAAATAACACAACCAAGTTGTCAAAGCACCTTGATCATTACTGATTTAGAAGAAGGTAATTTATTAAATATAGGATTAAATATAGTAGGTTTGTTGTTATTATTTAATATACTTTTTTTCTTTCCAAGTAGGTCATGTTCCTTAAGTTTCTTATATAGGCATTATGAAAAATTCACGACAGAGACCTGTAAACCCTGGGGAAATGTTATTCATAACAGACCTAAATGGTATAATTTTAAGTAATCTTTTTACAAACCGTATTTTTAGTGGTACTCACCCAGTAACTCTGTCTCAGAGTATTTTTTCATGAAAATCATATGAAAGGTATTTCTTTCCTAGCTAGAGCTTGATTCAGAATGCAGTACCTCTAGCAATAATAGCTTAAGCAGTCGCTTGAGTGCCTTCAGTGTTTAAACAGCTGCACAGTCAATTTAACTCAGTATAAAAGTATCCATCATCAGATAGTCCATTTTGGTTAAACAGACAGTGGATGTTATGCAGTCTGAATTGCTGGGAGGATAAATCACATAATCAAAATGTGATTCTAAATAATATGACTCATCTGAAACTGCTTAATCCTATCTTCTGAGGCCATTGTAACAAAAAAGATGATTATATTGTGTTTATCAAAGCCACTGAGAGTAGTACAATTTTCTGTGGAGATTGTGTGCTTTTCCTTTGTTCCAGGTTTAATTTGGTAAATTCATGGGTAAATTTGCATTCTTTCTGCTCAGTAGATTCTGCATGTACCACTACTTAAAATTACTGTAAAAACTCAAGAAGATGTCCAGCATGAAAGTCTGAATGAGGACTTCTCCTTGAGGGATTCCTGCTGCCATGATGTCAGTGAAGATTCTTGCATCCTTAGCCTTGTTTTCATCTGTTCTTCATTTCTAGGTAGCCTTTTAACAACACATGTCTAAGCACTCGTGCTCATGATGTGGTTGTAGTTGTCGATGCAGTGTTCTGAAAATTAGGGATCACAGCCGAACGAAGACTTCAGTAGTGGATTTTTTTGGTTTTTTCCTGGCATCAGAAACTCTGCTAGGAGATTTTCATCAGTGCTAGGAATTAAATCAGCAGAAGGAGTTACAAAGATGGGATGAAATTAAATGAAATTAAATGAGACAGAATAAATTTTATACCCATGGGAAGCTTCACAGTTTCTGGGTTTTCTCTTCGATTCAGAGTGAAAACTTTCCCAGCAGTATGAAATTTGAAAAGTCTGACCAGTTTTGAAGTAATTTTGAAGTGTTGTTCTCAAAAAAGTTCCCAATTACATGAATTTTTTTTCTCATCTCTTCTGTTTCCTATGAAAAAAAAGTGTATTATTCTTTAATTTTCCTTCCAGTCTTCCTTCCAGTTTGTCCCCTCAAACTTGCTCCACAGTTTGCCTTCTGCCTAAGTACTACAACTTGTCCTTTCTTTCATGATGCAATCAACTACTCATACTGTGTTGAAAGCATGATGAGTAAATGATACTGTTTAATGTTCTTATAAATGTCTATAATTTTATCTGTGAAAATAATGCAATTTCACTGAATGGAGGAATTTATCTTCTAGTACCAGTAAGGGAACTCTCTGATTTGTGTGTGACAGAAGTCCACAAAACAGATCGAAGTGCCATGTTGTTCAGAATGGTTGAATGCATCTTTCTGCTCAAGAAAAGAAAGGAAAAAATGGAAAAAAGATCTGTTTTCAGCTAACTGTATTTCAGCAATCATAATCCTTTGATATTAATCTGGATGCTCAGGGTCTCCAGCAACGCAGCAATCCCCTTTGAGGATCTAACTGTCCTCATAACACAAATGCTCCATTTATTTTTCTATTTGGTTTCAGCCTCTGAAACAAAAGCTGGACTAGAAAGCCCTTGCTAGAAAGAAAATCCCTGCTGGAGAGGCACTGCTAAGAAATAGTGTCTCATTAAGTTTCCCCAAGACTTTAATCTTGCAGTTACTAGTGGAAAACTCACAAAACAGCTCACAACTCTCTCATCCTCAAGCCTTTAGAAGTGTAATCCATTTATAAAACAGACTTGGTTGCTCCTGTTTCCTTTAATGTGGGTAGCCTCTTTGTCTCATGTGAGTCTGCTTTCCATCCATTTGTATGCTTCTCTCTGAAAGTGTGAGACCAGGTTATTAGTAAATGAGTGTTCTTGTCAGGCTTTCCAGAAATGCTGTACAGATGAAAGTTTAGGTCTGTTATATGAAGGTTAATACTCTGGCCTGATAATACTGGATGGGCTGGAATAGTAAGTGCAAGAAACAAACAAAAATATCTCAGTTGTACTTTAACCTTGTTAGAACCAGAATGGTTGTACCATCAATGTGAGTTATCTAGTGGTGTGATAAGAATAAAGAGCGATGTCAATATGGAATATGGTATACCTGACAGGCACTTAAAGGAAGATGAAGTTCACATTTGATAGATGCTATTAGTAAAACTTCACAGGCACCCTTTAGCCAATCCCCTGCCATATGACTTCCTGTCCTACTGCCCAAATTCAGTGGAACTAAGTGAGAATTTTGAATGTTCAGTGCTGGAGAGAAGAAAGTCATAAGCCAAGAGAGGGGCTGCCTCTTCCCTGACTTCATTCTCTCACCTTCCTCCAAACTCAAATTTTATAGTATAGCAGTCCTTTCAGCTCACCTGTCAAATTCCTGTTATTTTTTATCTGTCATGTTTATATCGATAAGGTGTGTAATCCACCTTTGCTGCTTGAAAATAAGATGGTACTCATCGCTGGGTAAGTAGGTCAAATCCAGCTTTTTATGATTACTGACATTCCCTTTATGGCCCTGTTGTACTCCTGTCAGCTGTAGCACACATGTAGAAGCATTCAAGGTAACAATAAAGATAGATGGGATAATGGCTGCAATCTGCTTCTGCACTGAGATGTAATGCCACTGCTTTTGCAGTGCAGGTCAGCTTCCAGTGAGCACACTGAGCATCATCATTTATTCATTGATCTCTGGTTTGAATGAGTAAGTATTGAGACAGAACTATATGTCTGCCCAAGGTGCCTCCTTATCCTGGAGATAAGGAAAGCTTGCTTTGCTGTAAATCAGAGTTTTCTATCTTCAGGAGAATCAGCCCAGTGCCTTCCAAGACAATTAAGAGCTCTGTGGAAATACATGAAGTAAATTTACTTCATAAAAATACAGGAAATAAATGAAGTACATTATCAATTGCTGTTTTTTGGCCTCATGGGTAACCTAGGTGTTTTGCACATTCTTCTTGAAGAAAAGGAAAAAATCCCACACTGAGTAACAAATAATTTGTTTCATATCTATAGTAATAATAGTTTTAAGTTTCTTAGACTACTAGTATTTTTGTCCTTTTAATGTAAATACTGTATTATATATGTGGTTGCCTACCAGGTGTTACTTGTCATATTTTTTAACAAAGGTGTAACAAGGATAATGATGGAAAAAAAATACACAGAAGGAAACCAAATACAGTGTGTCATCTCTTACAAATTTTTGAGTCTCAGGTGTCAATTGCTGCAGGTCTTATTCATCATAGACATATTTTCCTATTTTAAATACTCAAAGTTCCCTAAAACTTACTTATTTTTGGTGCTGAGAGACCTAGCTAGTTTTATTTCTATTCCTGCAGAAAAGAGGGGAACCTATCAAGTCTAGAAAAGGCGATGGTCTCAGAATTATATATATTAGTATAGTAAATATTATTAGTAAATAAATACCAGTTTTCTCTACCAAATATAGTTTTAAATTGTTCTGATTTTCATGTTTATTTGATTTGGGCCATTTAAAGTAACTCTGTGCACCTTGATCTAGTGAGAATGTAATGTAGAAAAGAAATCAGGCTAAATAAAGATAAATAAATAAAGTAATTAACAGTACTCTGCTAAAAAAAAAAGTGAGAAAAGGTAAAACAAGCATCTAAAGAAGCCGTTACCCAGTTTAACACATCAGGACATGAATTTCCTTTCATTTGACACATGTTCTGACAGCAAGTGGCAGCTATTGGAAATAATAATCCTTAATAGAATATTAGCTTGAATGAAAATAATTTCCCATTAGAAATTGGTAATTCTATTCCTAAAATTCATCAGAGACAACCCACATCTTCTGAAAACAATACAAAGCAATCTCTGACACTAAAAGTTATGATTAAAAATTAACAGTTCAAGATCAAGTCATCGAGCTTCATTCTCATGTAAAAAATTTTTCAATACATTTACTATTCTATTCACATAGAATGTTTAAAGTTTTCTCTCCTGTTAATTATGCCTGTGACTTAAGGCATGGAAATGACTGTCAATTTTTTCATTTTCTTCTTCTTAAATCATAGTGTTTTTCTTTGAATTACTGCTATTCAACAGAAGTGAATCAGGGAGTGATTCAGAGAGGGTTCCCTTGGTATTTCATAGGAATGGCAGAAGTCTCTTCTCAAGTTAGTACAGTACATAAATGAGGAGTAATAATGTACTCCTCAGTGCAACTACATCTGTAAATAAGATCAGATTCTGAGTATACAGGTAAAGAGACCAGGCAATGGCTACAGATCAGACTTCATTTTAAGGAAAGAAACAGAGTGGACGGGGTATCTATGTAGCTCTCTGTAACTACAGGTTAGTAAAATCAAAAAAAAGAGGGTAACCTTTTGAAATTCAACAAAAGCAAATTCAGGCCCTGCACCTTGGGAGGAATAAGCACACACATCAGCACAGGCTGGGGGCTGACCTGCTGGGAAGCAGCTCTGCCGAGAAGGACCTGGAGGTCCTGGTGGACAACAAGCTGTCTGTGAGCCAGCAGTGTCCTTGTGGCCAAGAGGTCAATGTTGTCCTGGGATCCATTAGGAAGAGCATTGCCAGCAGGTCTCCTCAGCCCTGGTGGGGCACATCTGGAGTGCTGTGTCCAGTTCTGGGCTCCTCAGGACCAGAGGGATATGGAGGTTCTGGAGTGGGTCCAGCAAAGGGCTACAAAGGTGAGCAGGGGTCTGGGGCACCTCACTCACAAGGAGGGGCTGAGGGAGCTGGGCTTGTTCAGCCTGGACAAGACTGAGAGGGACCTCATCAATGTCTGAAAGTGTCTGAAGGGAGGGTGTCAGGAGGATGGATCCAAGCCCTGCTTGGCACTGCCCATCAATAAGGCAAGAGGCAGTGGGCAGGAACTGATGCACAGGAAATTCCACTTGAATGTGAGGAAGAACTTTATTGTGAGGGTGACTGCACTGGAACAGATTGCCCAGAGATGTTGTGGAGTCTCCCTTGCTGGAGATACTCAGGAGCCACCTGGACACAATCCCAGTAACGTGCTCTAGGGCACTCTGCTTGAGCAGGCAGGTGGACCTCAGGACCTGATGCTCTCCAGCGGTCCCTTCCAGCCTTACCCATTCTGTGATCCACTTGGCAATGTGTTTACTGGTTTACTACAAGGAAATAGTACATGTTGTCTTACCTTCAGTGTTATGTATAGAAAATGCTGATAAATACTTCTCATAGAATCACAGAGTCATAGAATTGTAGAATGGTTTGTGTTGAAAGGGACCTTAAAGACCATATAGTTCCAACCCCCCTGCCGTGGGCAGGGACACCTCCCACTAGACCAGGTCAGAGCCCTATCCAACCTGGCCTTGAACACTGCCAGGATGGGGCATTTAGTAACTTTTTCTCTCACTATGCTCTCCAGAGGGTTTTCTTCCCGCCTAAAGCTTTTGGACCGCTCATTCTTAAAATACAGTTTTGCTGTTAGGTGAGGGTGCCCTCTTATGGAGACTGAGCACAAAGTCCTGGTGATGTTTCCGAGACTTCTTAGTGGGCTTAGTAAACTTGGTGTATTTTACAAAACAACACAGTGGGCGCAATAACTACAGCAGGTAGACAAGTAACGAAATGTTTAATTTTTTTTCTTGTCTAGTTTAATTAAATGTTTAATTAAATGTTTAATAAAAGTAGTGCCTTTCTTTGAAATAAGAATCTTGTTTCTTCATAGTAGGGTCCTATGAAAATCTTTCTCTTTATGGTAGTTTTGCCTTTGACTTCAATAACAATTAAATTTCTCTTTCAATTTCAAGTATAAATTGTGCAATTAAAACTGATCGAGAGAAAAATTAGTCAACATATGGAGAAAAAAGACAGTAAATGTGAATGGCTGGGGTAAGACTTGATTTAAATTAATAAATTTTGAAAAGCACCTAATCTTTGCCCACATTAATTTTCAATATTAATTTATTAACACACACTTAGGCTTTAAGTCAGAATACAGATATGTATTTCATATAGTAGATCCAACTTCATCTGCATTACTATGTGTGTTTTCACGTTGGAAAATGCTTACATTGATGTTGCTGTGAAATGGAGATTTCTACAAACCCATTTTATGAGTAGAAATATTTTCTTCATTTCATAGTAAAAACTTGTTTAATATTAAATATATATTTCTTCGTGTTCTTTCGCCTCTAAAAGTGCTTATAAAATGGCAAGTAGAATGCTAGTAATATTTTTCATCTATCCACAATTTTCTGGTCTGTTATATTCCATCCTCTCAGGTATAATAGATGTGACAGACATACACAGCAATGCAGAGGATTTTCCTTCTGGACACATCAGGATAATGTGACTGGAAATATACGTGCAAAATCCATGTCACATCCAGGTGAGTTTTGATGCTCTAGTGCAGGACAAAAGAATCAGTTATAATACTGAAATATTGTATTAATATTTCTATTAATAGTCAAAATTAAGCAGTGGTTTAGATATTTGTGTGCAGATGAATTGCTTACCCAAGGTTTAAACAAAACACATTTTTCTGCAAAATACATTTTTCTATCCACTTTGCCTCATCTTGTTTTTTTGTGAAATGGCAAAAGAATGTGTTTCAAAAGTAAAATCAATAATCAAATGTTGCAAGTGCCAAGCTATCCAGTGATGTTTTACAATAAATTCTTAGTTTGATCTCTCTACAGTGCTGGCTTAGTCACTCATATTGTAACCAAAAACAAGCAATACAAAAGGTGTTTTAAAAATACTAATTTTCTTTAAAACTTATTACAGTCAACAAGTCAAGAAGTTCAATTCAGCCTCCTGTAAACAGGATGTATTTCTAAATGGCAATTCCAGTAAAATAAGATAAATAAATCAATATGCAAGTCTTGAGCAGGAAGTTGGAGACCACTGTTGGTGAGCTGTTGAAAGAGGTGAAAGAGTGAAAGCAGGACATTAATTCCCTTAATTCAAACCATTGTCTTGAAACAGTGTTTTCTGTGCATCCTCTGAGTCCACTGACACTGCAGCCCAGTGAGACCTTTCAGGTACTGCTTCTACATTGCTTTGGAATGGGTGTACTACAGGAAAATCTGTAATTGGAAATTTTGACTGCTGCTTACTTTTTCAATTTTTTTTTTTTATAAAGTTAGATAATTTCATAGCCATCTTCTAATTCGTTAGCAGATTTTAGAAGATCTTAATGTGTCACTGATAATAGTCCACTATTTCTGTAGTTCAAGCCAGTGGTAGATATACTGTGGAAGGGAAGAGGAATCATGGAGCCAGAAACACATAACTTTGTACAATTAGTAAAGAGTTTGGTGAAACAGCACTTCAGAACACTGTACTTTTGGCTTTATGGCTATTTATTTACATACTATGTATTTCGGGACATATATTGTCTATGATAATATTGACACATTTAATCAAGAAATATCTTGCATTGAATTTAACTTTTAATTCTTAGACCACTGTCATCACATACATAACAACTCTCCTGTAGAGTGCCATCCAAATGGCTTATCTTAAAATACAGGATATATAGTAAAGGAAAGTCAGGAGAAGATAGACAATGTCATGCCAGAAAGAAACACCTGACTGGACAGGTAGTGTAGTCTGATGGTACAATTTTTAAAGAAAATTTTACAACTACTAATTAAGAGGAAGGGAAGATTAAAATAAACTCACGTTTAAAAATTCCAATGAAAATTTGTTTTGGACTGCTGAGGAAGTTGTTGATCTTGGCGCACTGCAGAAACATCAGTGAAGCAGCTCCTGACATAGCAATATTTCATTACTGACAGAAGAAAGGATTGCTGGAGAAGAAAATAGGATTATTTTAATTTCCCAGATATCCAATCCTTGTGAGGAGACCATGACATTAATATAAACATTGTGACTTTAACATGGCTGAATTCCAAGCCAAGACTTTCTGAAACCAATTATTGACCGTCTCCTTGCTGATCATGCTCATGAATAAAAAGTTAGCAGATTATATGGTATAATGTTCTTCAGTGGGAAGCGTGGGCAGAGGGTAAGTCTGTTCTGTTCTTCAGGATGATCTATTGTAAGTAGCGAAGTAGATAAGGAACTAAAGGACTAAACAGGTCAAAAATTGTGGTTTAGCATTTAGAGGAAAGATGCTACAAACTATGCTAACAAACTGGAGTGATTTCCATTCTGTTAGTACTCCCATTTGGGTCATTTATATCAAGATAGGTATTAAACATTCTTCTTCCAATATCTTTATATTCAGCACATGTTTGTATCCATGCTTTACTTCTCTCATATATAGGATTAATGAGATTATAAATAGTACTATCACTGTTTTTATTCAGGTGGCAATGCAGCTGCTAAGAAATGTATTGATTACAAAGCCATATCCACTTTGAACACTATTGTATGGTGCTATCATATTAAATATTGCAATTCACTCTTCTCCCTTGGAAACAGGTTGTACCACCTGATAAACCCCATCAATTTTCACTTATTAATTAGCAGTTAGAGTTATGGTCCTAGTAATAATTGTGGTATTATTGTTTTTGTTGGTTTTGTTATAGTTTTAGGCATCACTAAAACTTTGTGAAACCAGAGGCCAAATAAGTAGAGTAGCTGTAGTCTGTACTCATTGTCTGTGCAACTCTAGCACTGAGTAATTGTAGCCAAGTAATTAATTGCAGTAGATGTCTTTATATAAACAGATTAAAAACAGTACTGCTGTGTAGGGATGCTTTTGAATGACCTATTTCAATTTAATATAACAAATTACATATTTAATATTAATTTAGCATTCTGTGTTGTAAGAAAATCTATTGGTTTTATAGTGCACATTACTTTTAAAAGCACTGTCATTATTTGCTGACTACATAATATTCATTCTCTGGAATATCACAGGGCTGTCAGTCCCTAAGGCAAGTATTACTTTTCCAGTAACATGTACTGAAATATTACAGATTTCCACATGGACAAGGCATTTGGAAAGCAATTGTGTATCATCACTAAAATGTGGAAATTTTAAGGAAAGAAAAAAAATTGGAAATAACTTAAAAGAACATTGAAAAAAGGGGGGAACTCTCTTTATGTGGGTTGAGTTTTGAGAGATGAGGAAAAAATAGAATTTTGCCTCTGCATGTGATCTCTTTCAGTTTAGCATTCAATTTTAAGTGCATACGGAAATCTAAAGGATTTTGTTTGTAGTCACTGAAATCGGGTGTCTCTTGTGCTAAGTTACAGCTTCTTAGGATATATGTTATCAAATAGTGTTACAATAACAATACTGCAGGGAGCGAATGCCTTTTCTGTTTTAATTTAAATGGATGTACTCAAGGAGCTAGTTTCTTGGAGCCAGTCAGGAGTAATATGGTTACTGTTTCAAGCAGGTTCCATGTGGCTGGGTGCTGCTACCAAATCAGGTAATGGAGAAATGGCTTAAGTGCGCTATAGAACTTGTGACCTGCTGCCTGTGCCAAAATAATAGAAATGAAGAGGAAAATGCCTTCTGAGCATCTCCTCCTCCCTTGTCATGATATGCTAGTGCTGCACAAAGATAAGCAAGATTTTGGGCAAGAAAACATGAACACAGAAACCGGATCACTTAAGAACATTTTCAAATAGGCCTTTGAGTTTTGATAATTTATTGTTCTAAAGGAGGTTAAGATTTATTTCTAGAGATCGAAAAAACAATTAGTATTACAGAATTGGCATTCTGTTTTGACAGATATGGTATTTACGGAATTTTCATACTGTATTGTCAAAACTGTCTTGTAGCAGCAGGGAATTCAAGGTATTTCCAGTGACTTTTAATGCTATGACCATGGACAAAACCTACAGCTGTGACCTATTTATACAGCCCTCAAGATGCACCAAAGCTTTATGAACATTGGAACAAGGGAATTGATGCAGACAAGGTGCCCAGGCAGGAGGCCTTCAGGAATAGGAAGCACTGGTAATTAGAAGTTCTGGGAAGCAGTGGTAGGCTGGCATTTTAACTTAGGAACTAAGCATTTTATGTTAGGTTTAGCTGTGGATTTAGTTGCAGCTAGAGATCTGTGAGGGGTTTAGATATACATTTTAAAAATGATGCTCTACGGCTCTAATGCTTAGTGCTCTTCAGGTGCCAATTTCCCCCTGAAATCTGCACAGAATTATTGTCTGTTGTCCACACTGAGAAGCATGGGGGACATATTTATTCTCTAAGCAAGAACATGTGTGTGTCTCCTCTTCATTGAGTAATGTATCACATAAAACACCTCTCACTGAGCGGCAAACTAGCTTGTTTTGCATTGCAGATTTCTGAGAGAGATTCGGAAGGTATTGGAGTTAGTCATCAGTAGAAAAAGCACACATAAATGCTTTTAAAAGCTCGTAAGGCAAACATATAACGTTGCTACCTTGAATTACAGCCAAGGCCAGCATGACTTCCTCTCGGAAACCCGTTTAGTATTGGACTTGAATGAATAGCAGAGAGAGCTGTGTCTTTGCGCTTACTGGAACCGACCTACCGCGCCACGGGAAGGGGCGCCAGGAGAGGGAGCGGGCGGGAGGCGCTGCGGGCTGGAATGGGGGCAGCGGCCGCCCCTCGCTCTCCATCGTCCCGGCCCTACCCCGCCCCTGCTCCCCGCTGCCGACGCGCCTCGGGGCTGCCGCCTCCGCCTGTCCCGGGCGGCGGCGCGTCACCGCCACCCCACGGCGCAGCCCCCAGCGGCGGTGGGACCCCGCTCTGGCTCCCCGTGGGACTGGAGGTCGGGGGCTGGCGGCGGCGGGATGGCTGCCCGGAGGAAACGCGCTGTCCAACCCTCTCGTTTCTGTCTGGGCGGCAGCAGCCTCCCGGCGGCAGCTGCCTCCCGGCGGCGCGCTCTGCGCTGCGCTCCTGCGCTCCCGCTCCCTGCGCTCCCTGCGCTCCCTCTGCGCTCCCTGCTCTCCTCTCGCTCTCCCTCCTGCGCTCCCTGCGCTCCGCGCTCCTGCGCTCCCTGCGCTCCCTGCGCTCCCGCCTCCGCGCTCCGCGCTCCTGCGCTCCGCGCTCGCGGCCGGACGCCCCAGCCGGCTCCGCGAGGGCGCGCGCGGCGGCGGGCGCGGCCGCTCTGGGCGGGGCCGGGCGGGGCTCCCCGGGGCGGCGGCGCGGAGCGGAGCGGGCGGCGCTGGGTGCGGACCCGGCGGCGCCCAGACAGCACCTACCTGTGGCATGGGAGAGGTGAGTGGGGCTTTTCCGCCGGCGGGTTTGCGGGGTCTTAGCCGGACTTCGGTCTAAGCTGCCTGGACTCTCCCTGGAGGATGGCTGGAGCACTTGAGTAAAAGTAGGTAGGGAATTCGGTTGAGTCTCTTGTCTTTGCTTTTCTTTTCCCATCCCCGCGGTATCGGAACGTTCTTTTTTTCCTTTTTTTTTTTTTTTTTTTCCTTTCCTTATATTTATTTATGTATTTATTTTCCCGGCATTAGCATTTGGGCATTTGGGGAGCTGTTTTACCGACAAGTCTCAGGTTCTCCTCCAGCTTAAGTTCTCTCCTGTGCACCTACCAAGGAAAGAAAATTCGTCTCACATGAAGCTACATAAGAGGTCTCACTTGGTACCTCTGCGGTAGCAAGGAAATAATATTCTTCCTAATTTGCTGTGAGAGGTAGTTTGCTGCTCTGTAGGTGGAGCAGGATGAGCTCTAGATGGAGGATTTTCCTCTGTGTCATTGTGTCCCCTTGGTTGCTAAGCAGTGGTGACCACATCTGTGGAAAGATGGAAGAAGCACAGAGGAGAGAGCAACAGGAAAAGCCAGGAAGAACAGCAGAATCTCCTCTCGGGCAGTCTTATCTGCTGGGTATTCTTGTAAAGAATTGACACCAATGCATTAATCCTTCTTATGCACCTGTTACCTTATCTCTAAACTTCTGGCATTCCAGCTTAGAGTTCAGGTGCAGCAAAGTTATTTTGTTCAACCAAATTGGTTTGCTATGACTTTTATACAAAGAGAAGTCGTTTATAAAAGTGTACTTTGTGCTTCCCATAAGTGGCACTGCTTCAGCTCCCCCCCCCAAAAAAAAGTCTTGGTAGGAAAACAAATGACGGGAGCAATCCTTACACAAAAGTGTGTGGTGATTTATGAAAAGAAAGGTTTTAGTCACAAAAATAAATTTCAGTACCCATTTTACCCTCCTTTTGTAAAATCAGATTATGCTGTTTAACTTGAGGACTCCAGTGTAGCTAATGTCTTTGTTCACCAAAATACCTCATAGTTTCTGGAATATAATAAAAAGACTTCTAGTCTGAGTGGGATGCAAAGAGCAAAAATAAGTTGTAAAAGGTTAGATTTAATGTTATTTTTCCCAGTTAGACTTGTTGAGCTTGAGCAAATATGTGCGTATGAGTTATCAACAACAACAAAAACAAACCAAAATAAAAAAAACCAACAACTACTAAAAAAAAAAAAACCCAAACCAAAACAAAACCACCCACCAAATCCCCCCAAAATTAGTATTCCTGTATGACACGTTTATGATTTGATGCATACCACCACAGCACCGTTAAGGTGTGAATTTTCTTATGGAATGAAAGGCAGTTCTGACACTGCCCTTTTCACGCCAGTTGTGTGTGTCTAAATATTTTTCAGCTTTTAAGTGGACTGAAAATTTACTTTTATTAGAATCTAATCAGTTGCTGTGTTGCTGTCATTTTTTGCCAAACACAGCTGTTACAGGTAAACAGGAGGAATCCATCCTGTATGCTGGCTCTTATCTCACTGTGAGAAACACAATGGCTTCTGGGCTGGTCCTGCTGGAAAAGGGTGTGTCGGGGTGGGAAGGCAGAGCTCTGTGCGTGTATCACACACAGAGATTCGGGATGGTCAGAGATGTGTTCAAGATGCTGCAAGATTTGCTGAGGGCCACGATGGCCATTAGCCAGTCCAAGGGCTTTGATGTCACCCACCACTTCACCCCCACTCCAGCCCTGCCATGTCTCTGTGTTAGGGATTCAAGAGGATAGCTTCATGTAGACTCTTGCAGGTTTTTTTCTTTCTAACATATATTTAAAAATACTGTGGTTTTTAACTGGTCTTCTAAAGGTGTATTTAGCTGAAGTTTATACAAGTGCAGATTTGATGAAAATACAAGTTTTGTGCAAATCTTAGAAATTGATAATTTTGTACTATTCCTAAGAGACACAAAAGCAAACATTGCCCTTTCCATATTTAAAAAATTATTCAGTGTTTGCAGATGAAATTCAACAGAGAGAAATGGAAGTGGGTAAAACAGGTTGTTGATTTTAAAATTGCACACATAAAAGAAATGCTAAGTGCAGATAAACAGTATAAGACATGAACATTTTTGTGGGCTTTTAAACAGATTTTGTTAGCCTAAGGTTTTATTACGAACAGTACAATAGTGATGTTGACAGCTTTTGCCTTCAATATTTTATCATAAAACTTGTTTCTCTTATTCAAGGCAAGGATGAAGCTTTGAGGTAATGTTGAAAAACGATTTTTCTTCATATAAGCAAATATAATTTATTGTTAATACATACTTACTACTAATAAGTGGTGATAGCATGTAGAAGACATTCCATCTTATTCCAGTCCAAAGAAACATACTATACCTTGATCTAATTCTTCAAGAACATGCGTCCTCATTTAATTATTTTATAGGGACACAAAGTTGGATGCCTTCTGCAGCGTGTCCTTTGGGACTGCACAACTGCATATAATCCAGAACACATGGAGACAAAACTGGTATAATTTAATCTCCAAAAATGTTTTCTTTTCCTGTTGAAATAAATTGTAAATTCAGCCCAGGACAAGGATGTATTTATCAATAATAATCACAGATGTCATGCTCCTTAGAGAGGGTTGAGTCATCCTTAATGTTGAGTAATTGCACTGGTTGAAGCATTTGTGTTCAAAGCACACTGGTCTGAAGATTTTCCATTAATTGTCTTGTTCCTCCTGTAAAGGTTTCTGTCACTGTTAACTAGTTGATTTCTTGTCAGGAGACTAACTCTTTCTCAAATTTCTAAGTGCAGGTTGCATTTTGTGATGTAATAAGTTCAGCACAAATAGTTTTCTTAAAGTTGTGAAAGAAATCCATTCTAGAAGTTCAGTATCAAAGCAGAAGTATAAAAGAAAAATTAAATCATCTTGTATGCAGTTGTTGCATACTAGACAAAGCCCCCCTCCAACAGAAATTTCAATATATTTTCATGTGTGAGCAAGTAAGTTTAATACAGTTATTTCCATAGAAATTCTGTCATGTTTTCTGTCAGGATTGGGCTCTTTCTTTGAAAATCTCACCATGAAATTTTCTTGCTTGCAATTCAACAAGTTAAGTAAGGAAAAACAAAATGCTCCAGCAAGCCTCTTTTGTGCACTTTTATGACATATTTGTGACATATATTAAATGGGAGTCCCTTCTGTATCTATAGTTTTAATTGATTCTTGGGTTATTAGTGTGTTGATGAAACTACTGATGTATAGATCTAGGCTGGGGTTTTTTTACCTTGAAACTATATCTTTCTCAGATGATGCATTTGCAGAATCCTTATCCAGTGTTATCCTGTATGTTTGGACTTAAAATTCTTGTTTGAAGTTGCCATATCTTGGTGGGGCCTGAGTGGCCAAGAGACCTAAACTGTCTCTCTGTGCCCTTGCAGTGTTACCTAGTGCTGCAGAGGGTAGCACGTGTTCTCTAGCAGCTGTCCCGTGCATGCTGGGGTCCCTCGGGACTGGTGCTGTGTCCATGTACTTGCCAGCATATAGAGAGATTATGCCATTTATGCTGCACCCAAAGCAGGAGCTGGTAGGTCATCTCTAGTTTTTTTCTGTCCTGTGGGTGCTTCCAAAACCCCACCAAATTTTGGGACAAAACAGGCAACCCCTTTGTGTTTAACTCCCTATTCGGCTTTGTGTCTGGACAACTATGAACACATTATCCTGCCATGCAAATGAGTAGGTAATCAGCGATGATATACTACAGGGGAAAAATAACCAAATAGCAAGCACAATCTTGACACTCACTTTGATTTAGTTTTAAAGTGCATGTAACTTTACAATGGTTTTATAGATACTGGTTTACCTTGCTACAGTATCATTGATAAGGGTTTTTTTGTGCCTTAATTGTAAAATATTAAATCCTGCTGTGTTCATTATTATGTCTCCAGGTTTCCTGAAAGTATGCTATATGTCTTAGAATATTTACAACATCCCTGGGAAGTATTTTGCCCAACTATTTTTACTGTGTATAAAAAACTTATATACTAGGGGTTAGGCTGTTATAGATTGCATAAAGGTTGCATCTTTCCCTTCCTACTGCATTTGCTGTATTTCTTTTCTTTCCACAATTTCTTTAGTAATTCTTGACTGTATCACACCTCGCCTCTCTTAACATAGCTACTCTTTCCTTCTGATGTACCCCCACACGGCTGCCTCCACCCACTGCACTGATTTCCATCCCAGGTGAGACACAGTTCTGCTCTCGTGCTGCATGTGTAGAGGAAATGTTTGATATTTGATCAGACAGCAGCCAGGAAGGAGCTTTTTGTTTCTTGTACCCAAATAATTAATGTGAATATACTTCTTGGCCATCTGGCTTGCTCAGCTAGCATGCAAATTCTTTATAATAATGAGAAATGTTCCTTCTGAGCAGCTGGCCAGCCAGTGAGGAAATGTTTATTTTGAAGGTCCGCCACCTAGTAGGGACCCATGCTTCTTTGCCCTAAATCCCTCAGTGGCTTCTCTGGGACCTGCTGCCTGGGAGCTGCACATTTGCTCAGCATTGAGATTGTGGTTGTTCATCGGGGGTGTGTTTTTATGTGCTGGCTCAGCTTTTGTATCTCCACCCTGATTCTGTCTGGGAGCCCTTCTCTTACAGCAAGGTTTACATTCAAGAGAAAACCTCAAAATAAGTTAAATAAATTAAATTATTTGAAAATATGCAGTGCTTTCAGTGTTTTTAGGATGTATAGCCAGATCAATTGGTACAATAAGAGACAGAAGAAAGCATTTAGAATGCATTTATCTACAATTTGCTTATAAAGGCTTTGCAGCATTCTGCAAAATGTAAAAAAAAACCCCAAACCTTCTGATTTGCTATAGGTTTTACTGGATTTATTCATCTGGTGCAAAGGGTGTTTTAAAGTTTTAAGGTTTTTTTCTACCTAGATAGTTGGTGGGGAAAAGAGAGGGTCATTATCCAAGAGGTTCTGGACAGAGTACTTGTAGTATTAGTTGTCTTTGATTACATACAGGCCAACCAAGGCAGGAGGAAGGAGAGAGAGGGGTCAAGAACCTGGCACAGTGAGGTGGTCCTTACTGAGGAAAATAATAAGTGAGGGCACTTATTGTCTATAGACAATGTGTCTATAGAAAGTGTTTATAGAAAGACCAGTGGGGACAAAGGAACTTCATATTTGGAATCACCTCATATTAAGGGTAACATGAAGGTGACTGCTTTCCATACCAATCCATCAAAATCGGAAAGATCTTTATTGAAATAGAGACCTCAGGTTCAGCAGTCAGAAGGATCTCATCCAGGAATCGAGCCCCTTACTGACTAGGATGTAGCAATTTTCATGGTGCAATTCTTTTTTCTTCTATCTCAATGAAAATACAGTTTCTTTTCTGTTACAGTACTTCTGCCTTTGGACTTGGAGTCCAGCTTTTGTGTAGGACAGTGGTGGTGCTGAGTTGTATTGAACTTCTGTTGATCTCTCAGTCTGTCTTAGGGATATAAGAGAGCAGCTTGCTTGACCTCTCCCTGCAGGCAATCCCGTTAGGTACAATAGCCTTGATCAACACAGCCGGTATTTCTTCCCTAGCCTACACAAGAGATTTCCAGCCATTTCCATGACACAGCAGACTACTGTTCTATATTGTATACCCCTTTTACTAAGAAAAATATATTAATTAACTTATGTTTGGATTCAGATTGTATTTCTTGAAAGCTTATTTTTCTGTTTGCAGGTTAACTGATGTATTTTTAAGGAGTTACTACTTTTCCCTTGTTAAAAAGGTTATACAGGTCTTTTTATGAATAGAGCTCTTGACTTACTCTCAAGTTATTCACTTTATTAACAATATGACCCTCAGTTTTGGTGGGAAAATGCACTTCAGAATTGGGGTGATGACTTGCATAACTTTTAAAGAATTTATTTGGAGGTAAAACTAGTGAGAATTGTTATGATCTTTTTTTTCTTTACAATCTTAAGGACTTAAATGTTATTATAAGTCTTTCAACTGATCAATTATCAGTTCTTTTTGTTAGAGAAAGACTGTCATAGACAAGAAGAGATTCAAGATGTTTTAGAGATATTTGATAATATTTTGTAGAAGTTTCTGTGGCCTAATAAGGATTATTTTTTAAATTCGATTAAATAAATTGAATGAAAGAAGAGTCCTTTGGTCTGGAGCACCTAATAGCCATGATCACCTATTTTGTCTTTCTTTCCTTCATTCTCCTTCCATCTGGTTGCTGGAGGCATATTTTATTTTTTTATCTTGCTATATCTTTATCCTTTCACTAAATTCAATCAGAGTTCTCTCCTTCTTTGTAGTGAAGATACTACTTCATGAATGATGAAAAAGAATAAAATTACAACTTTCAGAAAAAAATAAATAAGGATGATCTTCAAGTTTTTCCGTTAAAAATCTGTTCTTGGTCAGTCAGATTGAGGACAATGTCCTCCCATCTTTGGATGAATGACAGTAGCGTAGTCCTTTGTAAGTAATTTAAGAGATGTAAATGTCTTTACCAGCAAATCAGCTGCTAGCCACAAAATCCTTTTTCATGGTTTTTGCATCATGGTGATATGTGCTTGCTGGTATCTTTTAGATGAGATGGGTATTTAATTGAAGAAGTGTCTAGTAACTGTTTTTCTAAAAGTGGTATTTTAGTGCCGTTTCTCTAGTTTCTTTTGCAGTGTGAATTTTCTGGCTCTTTTCTAAAAGCTGTAACATTATGTTTATAATGGGTATGTATTCACTTCTAGTTTTAGAAAGTACATGAATTTGCAGATAGTCATTTCTTTTTTTCTTAAACTCATAGAGCTGTGTTTTTGGCTAAGCTAAAAAGAACGATGTACACTTCTGGAGATCTAAGAGATGCAAAGATGTGAGGGGGAAAGAATGCAGGCACACACTAATAGGATATTCCCCTCTCCTGATGAATACTTGATTAAATTATTTATTCCTACTCTATGACTGGGAAGGAAGAAACACAGAAGGTTTTGAAGCTGAATGTCATTCCGCAGTGCTGGCAAAGTACAGTGGCTCTGGTGGTCTGGACTGAAACAGCTGTTTTCTTTTTGCCTGAAATAGAAAATGGCAGTGTATTATGTAAAATAAAGAAAATTACTTTTTTTAAACCAACTGCTGAACTTTATAGCCTGGTCTTTTAATGATTGTTTTCTGTGAATGCCTTGCAATTCTCTTTTATATTGCACAACCGCAATATAATTATTCGCTGCTTTCTGCAGCAAGATAGCAGTTTGGGCAAAGACTCCTTTGTTCTAGGGAACTGTGCACTACTGCACATGTATTTAGAAAAGTTGTGTGCCTACAGCAAGGGACAAGATTAGAGTTAGCTTTGGTTGCATTTTATTGGTTTTTGGGGCAGGTGGGGGTGGGGAGGGAGGATTTTTTTACTCTCTGTCTTTAGCAGAGGGTGGTTCCGAGTGCAGGGGAGCCGGCTGGAGTCTCGATACGAACACCGATACGATTTGAGCATCGTGCTCCCTTTATTGTTTACTTACACTCACTTATATCTACTTTACAAAGCTTCACGCCCTATTCCCACGGGACAGCCTCTAAGCAGCGGGGGAGCCGACCAGCGTGTAGCTTTTCCCAAGGCTGTTCAAGGCTGCCTGCAGCCAGGTGTCTTTCTGGCCTATCTGCAGCCTGAGCCCCTTCAGGGGTGCTTCTGCAGCAGCCCTGGGGTGCCCAGACTGTCCAGACTGTCCTGGGGTATCACATGCCCCTGTTCCACGAGGAATCTGTCTACATGTGTCCCCTATATGCTCATGACTACTTTTAGTTACTCTTGCTGTAGCTATATTTTCAAACATCTGCCTGTAGTTTGCCTATACTCATTTGGTGCTTTGTTGTGCAAAGTAAATGATTATCAAGTGTCATTTCTGAAAGTATTCCTAATGGCTCTATATTTTATGATGAATGATCACTGGTAACTATCAGGCTGTCTTTGGATGTTTCCGGTGCTGATCTTGCGGTAGTAATAAAGAGGAACTCTTACCAAGTGCTTTCATGTGTGGGAGGTGGGTCCCTTAATGATCAAAAGGGTATTTAGCTGTCTGTCCTGGAGACAGGGGCAGGCCTGTCATCAGGGGCACGCAGGGACATCTTTCACCCCATCAGGTTGCTTAAAGCCCAGTCCAGCCGGATGTGTTGAACCGCACCTAGGGTCCAGGTGGGCTGTGTTCAGAAGGGCTGTGAAATGCTGGGTTCAAGGCAGGTGGTTCCAAGCCAGCAGATGGTTCTGTGACTTCTGAATAAGTATTATTGGCAGACACATTTCTATGTAGTTTTTTCTCTTCCACCAAGTGGCACACCCTGATAAGGCAGTGGGAACTTAGCAGGTTTTTTTTATGTAGTCATTCTGCTGATAAAATGATTGCAAACATTTTGAATATTTCACAATTTACAAAAGCTAGGTCAATAAAATTATCAACTTTGTTTCCTTATTCTTAATCATTGAATTTTTAAGCATGCTTGGGGAAAATATGGATATCTGGTATTTTAACCTGAGGTGAAAAAGGAATTTTTTTTCAATTCTTTATGTTGTCAATGACCAGAAGAGGGGATTGCACCAGAACATTGCATTTATCTTTGTCTAAAGATTATAATGAAAAAGCTCATAGAAGTCTATTCTTTTCTTTCTGATCTTCAAGAATCTTTTATCATTAATTGCTGAACATTGCTTCTTGTTGTACAAGCAGTGACATCCTTTAAAATGGATTTTCAATCAGGTAAATTGGTTGTAGAATGTATTTCCCTGGCTAGGCTCTAGTACTATTAATGGTAATACTTCATTAATAATTGTCAATATTTCAGTATTTTTCAATAATCTGATGTGATATAGTGTTTTACTGCTGCCTCTTATTAATTTTTAAGCTGGCAATTGGTATCAGCCAGTGCAGTCTTGATTTTGAACTCTAAATTCAGTGGGTAAAACATGTTCAGTGGGAAAAAATCAATTATGAAATTAAACTAGTATTTCAGAATTGTCTTTCCTTTTTCATTCAGCAGGTTTTGTTTTCTTTTAGAGGATGCTGCCATATCTATTTGTTCATAATTTCCTCTGCAGGTGCAAGGGTAGCAATAACTTGTGGGTTTTGTTTTATAATAGCTTAATCTAATCCAGTTCATTATTCTTGTCTGTAATTTTTGTTTACACAGTCTAGAACAGGAGTAATTTTCAAAAGCAAGTAAATAAGGAAAGTAAATGAAAACATGAGATGTGTTTCCAGCTGCCCTTTAGTCTTCAGTGGTGAGGGTTTTGTATGAGAAAGTCTCCTGTTGTATTCTTGCCAACTGGATGTTGGCAAATTTGAATGCAGACCTGTCTCACAACATAAAGTCAAGAATAAAAATGAATAAAGGAGGACAAATACTTCAGAAAATGTAAAGACTTTTGAATTCAAGCCCCAGACAGGACTACTGCCAAATCTGCCTTGAAGTTCCTTTGTTCTGGCTTATGATCATATGAATGTCTGAAAATGACTGATAAAGACTAAGAGAATTACCACTGTTTATAGGAAAGACTCAGTGCTCATAAGAAAAAATTCCTTTTAAAATAACCATTCCCCTTGAACAAAACTGAGGCAAAACAGTGTAGTAAATGCAGGGCTTATTTGAATGTGAAAGAGGCCTGTGCTTATCAAACTAGTTTCATCTTGACACTTTCTAACACTTCAAATTCAAGTAAACTGTTTCCCAAGTTTCTTTCACAATCTCTTTTCTCTTTGTCTTTCACTTGTGATAGAAAGCAATTCTTTATTAAAATAGTTCTGATTGTTAGAACATGGAAAAAAACCAAAGGGAATGCTCTCTAGATCTTTACTTCAGCCACTGGCATAGTCATGGAATTAGTTTGGTTAACATTTGGCTTAAAAATGATGTGATGATGATGGGAGTGCCTAGTTTGTTTGGGGATCTTTTGTCATGAACTTGGCATGAGGAAAAGGCCATCAATGCTTCCCCTAATTCTGTTATGTCTACTCTAAGTGCTGTGCTGTCTGTAATCTTAATTGTAATCTGCAAGTTCCTACATTGCTGTTAAGATGTATATATTTTGTGTATATATTTCCTGCTTCAGCTAGAGGAGTTTCTTTGAATCTCCAAAACATTTTGGTTTGTCTATGCCTTCCTGGCACCTTTACTTGATGGGTATTCCTGTGGCTATTCCATAGCTATTGTATCAAAGAGAAGACACAATCTTAGTTTTCATATTTATAAAAAATAGTGGGTTTTTAAACTCACAGAAATGCACATGAATATAAGTGAATTTTTAATATTAATGTGCCATATAAATTGGATTGGTTAGAACAGAATATGCAGATGACAACTAACAAGACAAACTAGTAACATACTGTGGAACACAAGTCACAGGAGGTAAGGACCAAAGACATATAGGAGAAACTTAATTCTTGTGACAAATCCTTGATGATGTACTTCCATCTAAAAGTTCTGTCCATGGGAATGAGGTATTTTGGAGTGACACTAATGCTGCTGTTTATTCTGCACCCAATCACAAACCACAGAATGGGTCAGGTTGGAAGGAGCCACAGGGGTTCATCTGGTCCAACCTCCCTGCTCATGCAGGGTCATCCCAGAGCACAAGGCAATCCATACAACAAAAAGCTTTACTTTCTAAATAATTGAAACGGCACTAAAACAAAAAACCAACCAGCCAACCAAAAAATTAACAAATGCAGTTTGAAGTAACATCGTCGTGGCAAGTGTCCTAGCATATGCTCTTTCCTTCTCGTGCTGTCATGTTCACTGGGAAGCAGATAGTGAACTTTGTCAATGAGGCTGACAGCCTGAAAGTCTCTTGTACCAACACAGCATTGTGTTTCAGGCTGTTGAAATGAAAGGAATAATTAGTACTGAACTCTCATTTCAGTTTTACAGGCTTACTCTGCTTCTGTGGGTTTTTAAATGGATGTCATTAATAAACAATTATTTTCTGATACATACAAAAATTCAGTAATGTACTGGAAGGAGCAAAATCCTTTTTGAACCTAACAGGTGAACCTATTCAAGAAGAACGTCCTGCCATACATGCCTGTGTTGATGTATGCTGATGCCATTTTCCACTCTTGGTGTGTTTGCAGGAAGACCTAGAATGGATGTGGGAATTTTGCTCCCACATCGCTATAAACTGAGCCAGGTTTTACCAATCAGCCCAGCCTGTATCCATTTGCAGAACAGTAGCTGAGTCTTTCTAGGAAATTAGACCAGCACAGAAAGTAGACTCAGATTACAGTAATGAGGCCATTAAATGAGATATAGGGAGCCTGTCTGGGAAGAATGAGGAATGGAAAGAGGTCTGGCTGTACTTGCTTTATGTCTTTTACAATCTGCTGCCAGTTTTCACATTCTGTGTATTTACTTTGGTGGGAGAGTTGGTTTCTTCCTCCCCCTGCACCCCTGCCCTTCTTTTTTCCTGTGTTCTCTTATTTGCCAGCAGGAAAAAAAGAATCTTTTCCAAAATTCGAGGGAGAAGACCTGACATAAGAGCTGTTTTCAGACTAAAAAGCTCATGACGAAACACTAACAAAGCACAATGGCTTTCTGAAGTCTTCCAAATTGTATGTCTGTTTAGTCATGCTCTCTGACCATTTTACAGAGGTCTTCACTTTCTTCGTGGAAAATCAAAGTGCAATTAAATGGCTAAGTTTTAAAATAGATGTTAGAAACATCTAATAAAATTCCATCATGTTTATTAGGTCATAATACCAATGTTATCCATAAGAGCAAATAAGCTTAAAGATTGCTTCAGAATTTTAGTGGTTTTCAGTCAATGAAAAAAATTATTTTCTATTATAGGCTGATATATTCTTTTCTGCTATGCTCTAAATGATAATGTTTCGAGCTTTCTGGTAGATAGAAAACAGTGTAGATTTTAAAGATTCATGAACATTTTTTAGTGTTTCAAATCTAGTGAAACATAGGTTTGTGTTCTGTAGTATGTTACTAATTTGTATCTTGTTTATTCTTATTATTCAAGAGGACTTTTCTAATATAAAAAAATCTTCTGTTTTTTAAACTTTGATTTGGGGAAACTTAAAAAGCTCATTCAATTTAAGTTCCTAATTCACTTTTGTTGTTCAGGGGGGAAACTTTCAGCAGCATTTTTTTGGGAGCTGTACTGGTTTTGCATCATTTATCACTGTTGCTTTGCAGTGGTGATTTGTGTTAGTGGTGGCCCAGTACTGAAGCAGAGCACAAAAAGGAGAATGAAATTTTGGTAACAGGCAAGCAATAACCTACAGCAATTATTCCAGAGCTCCACCTACAATACAAGTCAGAAAGTTGGAGCCTGCAGCTGGTGCTGAAGGCTGATAGGCAGCTGATAAAAGAAGCCTGGGCTTGCATGAGGAGCAGGTTGGAATGTGGTGGGTGGAGGATTAACTGAGGAACCTTGGAAGACCCTGGAGAGACCCAGTGCAGGAGTATGGGGTAGCAACCTCAAATACATCCCTTGAACATACTTGTACCTAGTGTAGATTATATAAAGATTACCTTAGCCTCCTTTTGAGCTGGATTTTGAACTATCTACCTTGAAAAGGTGCCTACCAAGCTATATTTTTCTCTGATGTCTGCAATCTTATTTTACATAAGTTATTATGAATTCAACACCAAAACTTTTATCATAACTTTGCTTTCTTTTTTCCTTCAGCTGCAGTTGATATAAACTATACCTGTCTACTTCAGACACGACATACACATTCTTTGTGTGGAAAAACCAAACAGGATGTTTTCTTCTAACTTTCATGAAATTGGTTGTTAAGCAGAATAATACTGCATTAATGAAAGTTATTTCTGTAAACACGGTTTTGGTACAGTCATTGAGATCTCAATACATTAACTTTAATCTGATAGAGGTAAGGCATTCAAGATAATTTTAGTTTTAAATCAATTTTACAGTGAAATTATCAGAATGATAACAAAATGGAACCATTTCAGAGTCTAGTCTAAAAAATTTATCACAAGGGGTTCACCTGCATAAGTTTGAATAAATCACTTAGAAGTGGTATCATGTACAAACTTTGAGTGATTTCCTTGGAGCATTCTGATAAATGTGGCTCGATAGATGACACTTGTAAGAGCCGAACGAATGAAAAATCCCATGTAGGTGGATGTGTGTGGTTCCTTTGCTGTACACAATGTTTACGTACTTTGTAATATAATTGCGTTTAATTTATTTAGTACTGTATCAATAATTCATTAATACAAACTTATGAGGTCTGAGCAAATTGTGCAGCAGTTCTGATTTGCTGCTGAGGCAGTCTCTCTGGGGAGTAAATGAACTTTCAGGGGATATATCTTAATGGTTCAGCGATGGAGTTCCTGGGAAAATTCTAGCACCTAGCTATAAAAAAATGACAGAAGCTCTCCATTTCTTTCCCTGTTCCCAGAACTACAGTTTTGGGAATCTGCCCGTTACATCCTAAGGAGTTCAAATAGCTAAAACAAGTTTAAGTGGTGTATTCTGTTTTGTGACTAAGAATTATTGGGCAATAAGAATTCTGTGTGGAGAAAATAAACTTATCCTTTGTGATGGTTGCCCTTCCTTCATCCTCTCTTTCAGCTAATGCATGCAAGGAAAATAAACACTGCACAAGTACCACTATTATTTGAAAATATATGTAGAGAGTATGGTTTCATAGCTTAATCTCTAAGCAGCTGCAGTATGTTGTTATGTAGTGTCCATTGAGATATTTCTTTTTTCTGTTTATCTTTTAAGCATCAAAACAAGGAGTTAGATACACTCTCGTTTCAATCCGCAGATAGAAGTAATATTTAAAAGTTTTGATGGTTGCCTTTGCTATGAGTTTATACAGCAAAAGTATCCAAACTTATAAAGATGAAGGTCATAATGTAATTAACTTGATATTATCATTTTTGGTATCATAAAAAAAGTGGTTTGGAGCAAAGGTCACCAAGCACGCATTATCAGGGCTTTGTGATGGAAACTATGTAAAGTCTTATTTTGCCATAAATTTGTTAAATGACACATAAATAACAGCAGAAAATTGAAGAAGAAATCTGGAGAAATGAGGAGAAACCTTGCAAGACTGAACACCAGGATTTACAAAAACAAATCTGTCCTACAATGTAACATTAACACAAAAAATGTAAAAATAAGCTTCAGTGATTAGTATCATTTATGTGACTCACAGAAAAGATTCACTGAATTCATGTCACCAGATGAAAAGTCTGAGAGAAGAATTTTTACTGTAAATACATGAAAGTAAGAGGCACTGATTGGCTATTGAAGTGAATAACAGCCTTAGTGTGGGAGCAAATCTGATACAAACTTGTCTTTAGATTTTAAGAGGAGTTAACAGGTTGAGGAAACTTTAAATTAGGCTTGTTATGCAGAGAGTTGGCTACGTGACTGATTTGGATCTAACCAGTTGCAGGGTCTTGATGTTTTGAGCAATTTTTCTCTGGTCTGGAAAAATGTCCAAGTAGTCATGTGAATAACAGAAATATCATACTTGCTAGAATAAAAATATGTGTATATCACATTTCTGGCAATGTATCATGTTTTTCACAGTTCTTCCATGCCTTTGCCAATAGTAAAAACCTCTTACAGTTTTTACTTGCTATGTCCTTGGCTCTGTTCCAAGTTGGCTGCTTGATACATGGGGATTGGATTGCTTGTTTGTGAGGACTGAATTTCCTAGAACTGCACCCGATGAGTGCATTTTCTGACATAAAGGAAAGGCAAACTGATCTGCCTCTGAGCAGTTGTAGATTCTAAAAAATAGGCTTATATTAAAGAAATTTTTTTAAGATCAGCTGTAGCATCCTCCAGTTTTTAAAACATTTTTCACTCCTGCAATATGAATATTTTTTATACCTTCTGTGTATTACTGTAAATTCATAAATTGAAATCAGAGGCTATTGAATTAAAAGACCTAGTTTAGAACACGTTCAGAATTGATACAGGTCATGTAAGGCAAGTTTCATATAAGGAGTAGAATCCCTTAAACTGAACAGAAATTCATTCTGTCTTCCATAAACATTTATTTTGGTTTTTAAAATTATTTTCATGAACAAGCTATACAGAATGAAATTACTTACAGGCAAAATAATGACATGGTAAAATATTTTCTTTAAAAATGAGCTGTCCCACTTAGTGCTGTTGCATTGGCACAATCTTTTGTTGAGAAGTATCAGGGGTGAAATGTAGCATAGGTCTAATCTATTCAGTCTAAGAGCAATAAATAATTCAGAAACCTTTTAGTTCTTATTGATGTTTAGGAGCAGATGCTTTCTAGTTTAAACCATTGTCCTAAGAATTTTCTGGATTTGTATTATAGCGTCCTGCTTGTTTTGCAAACAATCACAGCATTGTGATATTGAGGGAGCAGTAATAAACCCAGCTTATTTTCTGCAGAAACTGAAGCCTGCATCACTGCATAATGACAATATAGCAGTTAATAGTTTGTCTTAATTTATATAGTAGAATTCAATATCCTTGGAAAAAAAATCGTATTCTTTTATATACAAAAATGCACAAAAAAGAGCATAGCAAAGAAAATATCTGTAAATTTGCTTATGACTCATCAGATTTGATCACTCGCCTAAATGAAATTCACTGAACATCTTTACCTGTCATGATAGTAGCTTCCTATTTTTAATGAAGTTTCATACATGTGAAACTAGATGTTTTTTGAGACTCAGTAATTTCATTAGTATGGCTTTTTTAGTACACAAAGCTTTATTCAAGTTACTCAACACTATGAAATGTACCATAGCACAGAGAACATTGGGAATAATACTGTAAAAATTCATCATTATGTTGTAGAATATATAGTAGGAAGAGCAGATATGTTATTTCTACCTCTGAAAAATGTTAAGATAAAAATACTGTGTTTGGGAAACACGTTTTGTTGGTACTGAGGGTTTGTTGCTGACTGGTTTGGGTCTGAGCTTGACCATTATTTTTGCAAATATTAAAATAAATATAAAAACAAATACATATATATATATATGGAAACAATAAAAACCTACATATTCATGCTTTTCTTTATAGCCTGGTGGACTCAAGCTTAAAACCTCAAGCTTAATATAAATGACCCTGATGCTCTTCTTTGTACACATATTAAAAATATTTTCTAAAAGATCATTTAAAAATTATTCTTGCTCACTCAACCATACTCTGTAAGAATATATTTATGTTAACATTAATATCAGGTTGTTAACTGGCTCGTTCCTGCCCCAGGAGTTTCTTCCTAGTGCCGTGCTACTGCAGAGTCTGTGGTATGTAGTAGTTTTCTGTAATCTTTCATTTGTAATTTGAATTTTCTGTCCCGCTTGATGGACAGAGTCTCTATTCAGGCTTACATGCACAACTTAGCCATGAAAGACTAGAAGCCTATTTCTTAACAGTAAGCTGAGAAAATGGGGATTTATGTATTGGGTTTTGTTTTTTACTGATGGTGGATTTTTTAATGTTGGGCTTTCAGAAGGACCTTTGTGAGATTTTTTGGGGGGAAGGGTAACAGTTTCTTCAGGATTCGTGTCATATGTTTTCTGGTTTGATTGCTACTACCTCGTAGTTTGTAATATAAATACCATCAAAATTGCAGGAAAGAGACACATTTAAGTCATTAAACCAATCCATCCTGCTTTATCTTTTTTTTTGTTCAGTTTCCTTCTTGGGTAAACTGATTTGCATGAGATAACGGTATAAACAGCACCACTTTCTTCCACAGTGTTACAACATTTATATATTTGCAGTACTTTAAAAAAGTCATGACAAGGAAACAGTCACTGAACTGTAACTCAAGAAGTGTTTAATAGGTGTGGGTTTTTTTCCAAGCATGGGCAGTGATTAGGCTGCTAGCATAAAACATTCACAGAAGAGATTTGTCGTGTATTGGAAAATGATTTTTTTCTGTTTTGTGTTAACATTGAGAATTGTGCTGCAGTCATTGGCTGTGGTGTCTCTGGAGAGAAATGCTGGAGTTCATCTCAGCCCTAAGGGTACCACTTAAGCCTTGCTGAATGAACCAGCGGAATATGAACATGCAAGCGGAAAGATTGGTTTTCATTCTGATAACAACTGCAATAACTCAGAAAAACTGCCATAAGGCCGTAGTGGCATTTGGTAAAATAAACAGTCGTGAACTTCTAGTTTTACGCATTTTAGACCTCTAAAGAGTAAATTTAGCCTAAATGCATAGACAGACATAACAGTTAGTGACATTTTCAAGTACATGTTTGATAACAAGTAGTTTCTGTGGGCATTGTATTCGTCACCTTCCAAGTCTATATGCCTAACGTTGACTAGAAAACTGTTTTTAAAGTTTTGTAGAGTCTTTATCCAAGTAATGAGAACATACTCTAAAAGACTAACTGAATGTTATGGTATATATTTGCATTCTCCTTGAGTATCTCCCTTTTCTCTGTTTGTTTTTGTTTCGTTTTGTTTGGTTTTGGTTGGTTGGTTTTTGTTTTTGACAGGCTTGTTGATAATCATTGAAGCACAAAGTTGCCTATGTATTTCTTAGACTGCCAAGTGTGCTCCTACTTGTTCATAGGTGTGGTGGACTGGTCAGTGGTGTGTAGTGGTGCTGAAAATCTTATATTTTATTTAGCCTGTAAAGAGCAACATTACTGTGACAGGGCAGCACCGTGTGTAAAGCTCCTGTTTGATTTGGTTATAAGATAGAAGTTGGTCTAATAGCTGTAGATCTTACTTCTTGTCTCTTCAGACTCTAAAAGATTTTGTGCAACCATCTAGCCATTTTAGATAATAACTGAGTGTGTGTAGGCTACTTACAGTGGCATTCACTGTTGTTTGCATCATTCATGAAATACAAATTTTATTACAAGTGCTGTCCTCAGAATCTGTTACAATACATGTACTACTGGTAATATACTATATAGGAATGACTTTTTTTGAGGAAAACGTACTATTTAAGTTAATACTGCTACCACCTTGGTGTAGGAAAAAGGCCCTACTAGTAAGAACGCCCCTTGACTTAAAAAATAATATGTATAGACTTGGCTGCTTGCACTAAGGAAATTCTTGTGAATTTCAGCTTACAAATAAAGAAGCAGATAATACCTCACCCTCCATTTTATAAAAAAAACCAAACCCAAAGTTGTAAGCTAAATAAATGACCTGAAGGTACCAAGTAATACTTGTGTTACTTTAGTTCTTAGGTAAAAATTAAGCTTATGGAAAGAGATCCTGGTGTTCTTCCTTGGAAGACAGATCTCTCTCCCTTTTTGCTGGTGAAGGTTTCTTGGGTATTTAGAGCCACTGGTGTCATTCACCTTCTGAAGGAAAAGTACCTTTTGAGACACAGCTGGTTCTCAGTCCAAGTATGACTGGGCAGATCTTCAGGTTCACTGGTGCTAAGGATTTGAGAAGGATTTGACCCAAAAGGCTAAACAATCAAATCTTGCATTTGAAAACGGTGAATTGCTTTAAGATGGATCAGATGAGATTATGCATTTTTAAATAAATAAGGAAAGACTTGGCATTCTCAGGCTTTCTTTTCCAGAGGAAAAACTTGTCTGTGTTTTTGTAAAGTGCTTAGCAGCTGACATGAAAAATGTGGTATTTGCCAAAGACTTGGAACCTATTGTGGCTCAGCTGAAAAAGCAGGGATTTGAAGTCTGTCCATAACCTCAACTGACAAATTTTAAGGAAGAGATGGCTTGCATGATGGGTTGCGTATCCATGGAAATCTAGTTTCTGCTGTAAAATTTTTTAAAATAGAAAATATCCTCAACTAACATGAAGTTGACCTAAAAGTTGACATGGAAGAGGCAGACATCTGGGATTCACTGTGTCATGGGTTATTTGAATTTGGAGCTCTTACACTTCATGAAAAAGTCTGCCATCAGTATTTTTCCTTCCCAGTGCATCCTCACCACACACACTGGGGTCAGGAGAACTGGCTCACTCTGTGCCTTTTGTGGTGGCAAGAGCCTATAACATTTGCCATCATCTAAATCTGCCTTAAGTTTTTTCCTCTTGACAGTGAGGCCTGTGGTCACTCTGAGCAGTGGCCATGGTGTTTCAGGGCTGGTGGACTGCCAGACAGGCTGCGTGCAGAGAGCCCAGGGCTGCCCTCTGCACAGCTCAGGAAGGATGGCAATGCCTCAGAGAAAACACATTCAGAAAAGAACAAAACGCCACAGGTCAGTGTGAGGAAAGAAGTGTGAGTAACAGCTCTGACTCCAAGGTCAGGGGAACAGGAGTGGGAGGAGGGCTGCAGGTGCTGGAGCAGAAAATCCCTGGAAGCCTGTGGGACGGGCCATATTGAAGCAGGTATTTCCCCGCAGTCCGTAGAGGACAGTACCAGAGTAGATACCCAACCTGCAGCCTCTGGGGAACTCCGTACTGGAGAAAGTGAATATTTCTAGAGGGAGAGGCATGTGCAGAGCCCACATTGGAGCAACCTTATCCTGAAGCTTTACAGCCTGTGTGAGGGACACATGCTGGATCAAGGGAAAAACAGGAGGATGGAGTGGCAAAGAAGAACTGCAATGGTCTGACGCCAGCCCCCATTCCTGCCCTTCCCCATGCTTCTTGGGGAGGGAGGAGGTGTAGAAGTTGAAAGTAAAACAGTAAAGTTGAGCTTGTAAACAAGAGGCAAAGGGAAAATTCTTTTAGGATTTTTATTTTTTACCATCCAATTCTGTTTTAATTGGCAATAATTTTTTTTTTCCCCAAGTGAGTGTGTTTTGCCCATGACAGTAATTTGTAAATGATCTGCTTGTCTTTATTTTAATACCTGGGCTTTTTCACTTCATTCTCCCCTATGCAGTTCCTTTTTTGGAGCGTGAGTGGGAGAGCAGCCAGCCAAGGTCAACTCACCACAAACGTTGTGTTGACAAAGGCTACAACGCTTAATGACTGTCAGCAAGTGGGACTGGATTCCATCTCGCGTCTGTTCAAAAAATTGGTTTTTTCTGAAGATACTGCACCCTTAGGTGTTAACTATACACTCACTGTAGAAAATATAATCTAGAAAGAAATGATCAATTAGTGATTGTTGTAATTTAATGAATTTATTATTTTTAAGTGTTTTGAAAATATCCTTGGTTTCCAGGAGAATACTGTACTTTTGAGTAGGCTGTGCTTTTTATATAAATCTAAAACTCTTAATTCATCATAACTTCCTTAATTATGGAGATTGTACCATCAAAGTTACAATTAAAAATCAGGTAGATACCAATCAGAAAGCCTAAAAGGGGAAGACTAAACTTCAGGCTGGTTGCTTTCTGCCTGTGAATATGGCTTTAAATATAGAAGGTGTTTGTGTAGTACCTAATAGTATAATATAAACGTTAGTTTAGCAATCATAGTATAAGCCACCAGATGGAGTAATGTTGCCATCAGAAATTGAGAGGAATAAAAATAGCATGTTTTTTCTTTCTACTTTTGTCATATAAATGCAAGGTTTTTTAAGGTGCTGTGCCAAAAATGCATAGATCAGTATGTTAGAGGTTGTAACCATTGACTGCACTACTTAGCTGTGCTAACACATTTTTTCATGACAAGGTAACTTAATGTTAGGCTAGGGAAAGTGAGAATGTTTTTCTTTTTTTTGTTGTGAGGTATTGACCTGAGCTAACAACAACTGTAGGAAAATTTGATCTGTTTTCTTCTTTCATTATTTTTTCTTTACATCTTAACTTCTATCTCTTTGCCATGTTGTCACCAGTTGCTAATTTTCTATTAAATATCTGACCGTTAATTGAAATACTTCTTGCCACAGGGCTTTATAAAGAGAAAAGAGGCAGATGCTGACTACGCCAAAAGGTTTTATTTGGGGATTTTGTTGGTGGTGTGATTTTCTGTTTCTTCTTCTTTTTCCTCCATGTCTTCCTAGGATCTTCTTGCACAAGAGCCGAAAAGCATTTAAAATTTGCAGAATGAAAAGATGGCGCAGGCAATGCTGTTACCACCAGGACCTGACAGCTTCTTCTATTTCACCAAAGAATCTCTTGCAGCTATTGAAAAACGTATTGCTGATGAAAAATTTCATTGTGACCAAGATGAGCCTACAGATGATGCTGGTCATGAACAAAATCACACAAAGCCAAATAATGACTTAGAGGCAGGAAAGACACTGCCATTTATTTATGGTGATATTCCTCCAGGAATGGTGTCTGAACCCCTGGAGGACCTGGACCCATATTACATGAATAAAAAAGTAAGTATTTTGTATTAAGAGTGTAATTAGAACACTCCTGTTGAACTATAAAGTGATAAATGGTCTGCTGGGGAGTTGATCAGAAGTGCTGGTTGAAATTATTATGCAGTAGGTGCTATCATGTTAATTATTTTAATTGCACTAAAAAGACAACGGTAACTCTTGCTTAAGTTTTTTTTTTTTAAAGGGCACTTTTCTTTTAATGTCTAATGCTATGGTATTTTAGTTAATGGATTTTGTATTAAATGTTCTGTAATCTCTTCAGATCTGATTGAATGCTGAAGCATTTGAAAACTTCCCGTCTGTGCGGCTACTCTGGGCTTTTTTAAAAAAACTTAATACTTGAGATCTAGTTCATTACGGAAGTCTTTAGACAAAGTGCTCATACAGTCATATGACAGAAAAAACACTGTCAAACATTCCCTAAAATTCTGTATAAATACTTGTTTTACAAAATAATAATAAAAAAAAAGTATAAAGGCTAAACCAATCTACTTCATGTTTCAATATTGGGTCTATGTTATAGGCCCAATATAGACCTAAAGACAAAATCTAAATTGGTATATATTGATTCAGTTTCTTTTATAGATATAATGATAAAAAAAGAAGAAAAGAGCAAGGTGTTTACTTCGGCAAGTACAGATGAAGAAAAAATATTTTTATGTAGGCATGTGAAGTGGAATGATGTCAAGAAAGAAAACAAAACTGGGTTTACATTGAAAAGGCAGTACAAAATAAGCAGCAAGTGGTTATTTTATTGTGTAATCAATAAAATGCTTGTTAAAATAAAAGCAAGGAATGGGTTCTCGAAATTAAGTACTGGATAATCAACAAAATAGTATCTTGCAAATTAGAATTTAACCAAAGAGCTGTATTATCTCTGTAATAAGCACCTAATTAAAGCAGTGTTTTTTCTGATATAGAATGTTGAAGACTAATAATCAGATGTAAATTTTTTAGTTATTTTTGTTTTTATTCTCTTGACTTCACAAACACTATTGACAAATGACCTATTTCTTTTATAGTAAAATGCCATTGGAAAACAGAAGTATTTAGTGTTATAACCTGCTTATTTACGGATATTAGACTTTGGGAGAATAATCATTAAATGTAGATTGAATTAAGATTTCATTAGATGGTATTTTCATGGTGTCTCTTATTCAAAATAAAAAATGGTTACATTGATGGTACTAGTGACAGCTGCACAGGCAATAAAGGCAGTAAAGCCAAGGATTTAAAAAGCCAAGGACGTCTCAACCCCGGAGTTTTAGCATACTGAAATGGTTAAATAATTCCTTGTGAATGCCCAAAAATGGTTAGTTAGGTGCTTTGTTTTGCATTGCCTACTTCGCTCTTAAATGAAAGAGCTGCATTAAATTTAAATGTAAAAAGTCACATTTTAAATTAAATTTTTAATGTAATTACTTAATACTAGAAAATGAAATCTGAAATGCAGATTTTGTTTAAGAGCACAGAGACAAAGAATGCATGGTGTAGCATTTTCATTGCTCATGTGAAAATTTAGAATCTGATGTTTCCTTGTACAATTCTACTGAAAATAAATTTGGCTATTTAGATGTGTGTAAGCAGCCTCTATTATGGCAAGGTTGCTAACATATATCCTTAATTTCCTATTTCCTAACCCCACTACCCCCGTGCCCTTTCTGTCTATTTTTTTAAAGACATTTATAGTACTGGATAAAGGGAAGACAATCCACAGGTTCAGTGCCACACCTGCCTTGTACCTTTTATCTCCTTTCAATATTACTAGAAGACTAGCTATTAAGATTTTGGTTCATTCATATCCTTTTCAAGTGGTCTGTTAAAACTTGTTACTGATTAATATTACTAAGGTTAACACTGGGAATTTTGGTTTAGTGTTTAAACATGTTCCTGTGTTTAATTCTTTCCTCTCAAAATCAATCTGAGCTAAGATTAGTCAACCTGCTGATTAAATGCAGGAGAAGTCAAGTCATTAGTGGAGTTCCCTAAGGTGCAGTATTGAGTCCAGCCCTGTTTAAAATCTTTATGGGTGATCTGGATGAAGGGAGTGAGTGTACCCTTGGTAAGTTTGCAGATAATGCCAAGATGGGTGGAACTGTTGATTTGTTGGGGGGTAGGAAGGCTCTACAGAGGGACCTGGACAGGCTGGATTGCTGGGCCAGACCAATGGCATGAGGTTCAACATGACCAAGTTCTGGGTCCTACACATTGGCCACAACAGCCCCATGCAGTGCTACAGGCTGGGTGCAGAGTGGCTGGAAAGTAGCCCAGTGGGAAAGGACATGGGAGGTTTTGATTGACAGCAGCTGAACACGAGCCAGCGTGTGGCCAGGAAGGGCAAGGCATCCTGGCCTGTATCAGGAATAGTGTGGCCAACATGACCAGGGCAGTGATCATCTGCCTGTACTCGGCAATGATGAGGTCATGCCTCAAGTGCTGTGTCCAGTTCTGGGCTGCTCAGTAGAAGGCATTGAGGTGCTGGAGTGTGTCCAGAGAGGGGCAGCAAAGTTGGTGAAGGGTCTACAGAGTAAGTCCTGTGAGGAGCAGCTGAGGGAGCTGGGGATGTTTAGCCTGGAGAAGAGGAGGCTCGGGGGGACCTTATTGCTCTCTACAACTCCCTGAAAAGAGCGTGTAGCCAGGTGGGAGGCAGGCTCTTCTCCCAGGTAACCAGCGACAGGACAAGAGGAAATGGGCTCAAGCTGCACCAGGGAAAGTTCAAGTTGGACATCAGGAGGAATTTCTTCACAAAAAGTGTTGTCAAGCATTGGAATGGACTGCCCAGGGAAGTGGTGGAGTCAACATCTCTGGAGGTGTTCAAGAAATGACTGGATGTGGCACTTAGTGCCATGGTCTAGTTGACAAGTGAAGAGTCAAAGGTTGGACTTGGTGAACTCAGCAGTCTTTCCAACCTAAGTGGTTCTGTGAGAGGTGTATAACCATCATTCTTGTGTATAACCATACCTGCATTATTTATGACATTGCTAGTGATTTTAAATTGATTTGTATCATATATGTTGTCAATATTCTATGTCCTGGCCTATTTTGTGTTACGCAAATTCAGCTTTAAAAGGAGTGTGTTCCTTAACTACGGTCAACATTGTTCAACAAGGTCATTATGCTCACTATTTTGGCAAACTGTGTATTTATGACATGGAGGAATCTTCCAGAATGGGCAAAGGATGTAGAGTAAGTATATTTTAATTGGCTTATAATTTTTAAAGTTGTTCAAAAATGAAAAGTAAATTAAGAGCTAGACCATGCAGTTTTACTTACTTGTGTAATACCAGTGTTCTCCTTTTTTCTGCTTGGAGTTTGGTCCTAGCTGCAACCCAAAGCAGCAGAGTCCTGCAAGCTCTGGGAAGGAAAGAAGCTGTGACATTGTTAACATTTTTCTCTGAACAAAATGCTGAGAAATACTTTTCCTCAGAATGTTCATACAAGCAATGTTTTCATGCATTCTCCCTCTTGAGCTGTTCTTTGTCATTAAAAAAAGAAAAAGGTAATTCAATCCAAAACTATTGCTTTTCAGTATGGAAGATGCTTTCAGTAGCCCCTCTGAATCACCTTCATTTTGTGCAGCAAAATCTAATTATGGGGCACACCCACTCTAAAGAAAATACCTCTGTTGAGGATTATTGTTTGACATTCTCAAGTCTACCTGGTCAGCCATCAAGTACCTTCAGTAAATACTAGGTTTCACTTACCCATGGACTTTATTTCTGACGTGGCAACCATGCTGAAATGTTATTTGAACAAAAATTTTTTTTTCATGTTATTCATTATTATTACTATTAGTGCTGAAATTAAAAAAGCTTACATGCTAGAAACTGCAAAAATATTTTTCAGACAAAATAAAAAGGTATAATTCTATTATTTTACAAAAGAATGATGGGAAAACAGTCATAGCTTATGTGAGTTTATAACTGCTGTTCAGTTCATGTACTAATCACTGGGCATGAGTTATTTTCTTGTATGCTCATGATGTATCACTGAACAACACAATGATCTTTAACTTTTGTTTGAATGTTTTCTCATAGGTACACTTTCACTGGGATTTACACTTTTGAATTTCTAGTTAAAGTCCTTGCAAGAGGCTTCTGTATAAATGATTTTACTTGCCTTCGTGACCCCTGGAACTGGCTTGATTTTATTGTCATTTCCTTTGCGTAAGTATATAATATTTTTTTAAGTAAAATAACAGAATTTTTTTTGAACCTGTAATAGTTTGTTTGGCTTATGTTAGTTCATTTGAAATTAATTGCAGATGAATTGTGTTTCAAGTTTTTCCACTTAAATATTTTACACTAGTGTAACACATAGCAGAATTAGTGGACTATCCCACAGTACAAAAGATACTACTGAACAATCAATTTAAAATAGTATTTAAAAATAAAATCAGGCCTATAAGTTTCATTTTAAATTTGCAGTTAATGGAAAATCTTAAGGGTAAATTTCTTAGGGAAAACTTAATTGAATCAGGAAAATATCAATGCAAGTCTTAAATTTAAACTTACTTCTTCAAAAAAAATAGTCTGGATTTCAGGTCCAGGTAAGTAGTATACACTCTACCTCAATTCTGAATAACTGTGATTTAATCCTACAGGTATATAACAGAATTTGTAAACCTAGGCAATCTTTCAGCTCTTCGAACTTTCAGAGTATTGAGAGCTTTGAAAACTATTTCTGTAATTCCAGGTAAGAAGTAACTGTGTAAAATAGTAGGCGCTCTACATCACCTCTGTTTAATTTTGTGTGTGCTGTCATTGTGTTTGTGTGTGGAATCCCTCACTACAGATATGTGACAGAGTTTGTGGACCTGGGCAATGTCTCAGCGTTGAGAACATTCAGAGTTCTCCGAGCTTTGAAAACAATATCAGTCATTCCAGGTGAGAGCTAGGTTAAACACTGAGGCTGACTGAAACTACGCAGAAGCCGAACTCATGTTTTTAACAGAAACATCCAGGTTTTTGTCTTCATTGCAATTTAATTTCCTTTTCTAATTCTCTAAAACACTCAGCCTCAGAGTTTAATACACAATTGCATGAAGAACTCATTTACATAGCCTATATATTCCTCCATTTCATTATGTCAAATTTTCTCTCCCATGTTAAGGATCAAAATTAAGTCTATTTATTTTTCTCTAACTAATGTGAATGTTGCATATACATATTTATGAAAGACATTTGGGATTGAAAATTTTAGTGTTTTTTAAAAATTGAATCCCCGACAGAGTAATAAGATAATAGTGAATAGCATGGAGATTGCATGATGTAGTTATTCGCTTATGATGCCTATCTTCACCAAACCCCACCTCCAACAGAAGAGGATGCATTGGAATGCAGACATTAAAATCACTACTGAAATACAATTGTGGTCTCTTATTGTTTGCTGTTATAGAACCAGTATGTTGTGTATTGGAATAGAATACTGGCAAAGGTTTGGAGCAAGAGGCATCAAAAAGAAAATAAAATTAACTATTTTCTTTAGATGTAGTGTACGTGTACAGAGAGCATGAATTGAAAGCTCTTGATTTGAAGAGCAGGTGCTTTGGAATGTATGCCATTCATTCCCGTTCATATTTTGAAATTATTTTGCAGGAATGATGAAACTTATTGGTAGTTTTTCCTTTGGAAAATGCTTTAAGACTGTTTTTTTGAAGCTGTGCATGGTATTTAGTAGTGTGTTGGAGAAGTTTACATTGCATTTTAGCTTAGTTAAATATTTAATATTATAATAGAAATCTGCCTCTGTTTGCAGGCTTGAAAACTATTGTTGGAGCCTTAATTCAGTCTGTGAAGAAGCTCTCGGATGTGATGATCCTGACTGTATTTTGCCTGAGTGTGTTTGCACTGATAGGACTGCAGCTGTTCATGGGCAATTTGAAGAATAAATGCTTGCTCTGGCCATCAAAAAATTCAACAGCTTTTGAAAAATATGTAGCTCCATACTTTAATGGTACAGAATTTGACTGGGCAGCATACATTAACAATGAAAGTAAGAAATACTGTTGTAACTTGCTAAAATTTTTGTATATAAACCCATACACACAAGCACAAGATAACTGTTTTATACTTCAGACTAAGGATAAAAAAACAATTAAATGGATGGCAAAGAATAGGAATTTGTATATATTGCATCCCAAACTCATGCTGGTGTGATTGCTCTTTCAGTTGGCTGCACACAGAAATGTGTTTAGAGGCTTAGGTTTGTTTTAGAATTACAGAATCATGCAGGTTGGACAGGATCTCCACAGTCCACACCAACTGCTGCTCAGCTGCAGGTCCACGTGGAGCAGACTGCTCAATCCCTTGTTCCAGTCAAGTTTTAGTATCTCTAAGGATTGGGATATCACAGCATCCTCTGGGTGGCATCTGCCAGCATTTGACCAGTCTCACAGAAACTCTCTTGAATATCATTTCAGAATTTCCCATGCTCAAACTTTTGATAGTTGCCTCTTATCTTTCCAGTGTACACTCCTGAGATGAGTCCGCCTCCATCTTTATTACAGTCTTTCATGTTATACTTGTAGGTAGAGTGAAGATCTTCACACATCCCTCCCTGCCCCCAGCTCCCTCGTCTTCTCAAGGCTGAACAAAACCAATTATTTTAGGCTTTTCTTGTATCTTTAGGAGATGTATAAAAAACCAGAAGCACTAGATAAATATGAGACACTTTTCTAGTTAAGGTGTGCTTTTATTATTAGGTGGAGGTAACAAACCAGTTGCTTTCACTGATATACAACTCCCCAGGCAGGCAGGGATTCCAGTAGGAAAGGAGATGGTATTAGCTGTAGGATTTGTTGCTTGGGACTGAAAAACACATCCAGATATTTTTCAGCAGGCTTAATGTCTGTAGACTGAAGTGAAAACAAGCAGGCTGGTTCAGAAACATGCAGATGCTTATGTTTTGTATTTCTGTCCTTTTAAGTGATAGCATCAGTAACGTTATAATACACAATGAACTTTGAGATATAGTATAACTTCTAATTACCAAAAATTAGTTTTCATGTGTGGGTTTGTACTAGAAGTAGATTTACAGGGTATTGCTTAGTACTTAATTGTAAAAGTAGTGTATTTAAGTAAAAATAAATTTGTAGGCTAATGGATGCTAGCTTTCATCCTCAGTGACTCTCACAACAAGTAAAGGAAAATACAATTGTTATAGGCTGAGTTTTGATGAGCCAGATTTTCTCCCATTTTTAACATTGGACATTAAAGTTTTCTGCTGTTTTCTGCATTTTCAGATTATCTTTCTATGGTTCTGAATTGTTGAAATTCTGTGGCTGTGTTTATGTTTTCTGTGAAATCTGTCACTTTAGCTAGTTTATTTACCTAAGAAGGGATGTGAAAATGGAATGGTGATAGTGCTTTGTGGGCAGTTTTGGCTGATAGCTAATGTGCTGCAGAACATTTGCGAATTCTCACTTCAGATGCAGATTATACAGTATATAGGTTCTCTATCTCCAGTTTGAATAGGTGGCAATCTAAAAGAAATAAAATTTTCCAGAATGTCAGTTGCTTTCTATGCTACATGTTTTGTCTTTGCTTGGAGTCTACAGAGTGCTGATGCAGGCAAGAAGGCTGTTTGGTCTGGTTGTGTTTGTATTCTTCCTTTCTCATCTAACTATTAATTATTTGTATACAGTGTCAGCTGCATTATAAGTATTGGTTTTAAATGGTAGGATTTTGGCATCACTATATTTAAGTGTTCAGTTTGTCATCCTCCTATGTTCAAATATTATTCATCCTCCTATATTCATATATTATGGGCTATTTCTGACTATTTAAATGCAGTAGATTTTTTGCCTTATGAAAACCAAAATCTTTGTCAGCTTGCAAGGTACATCAAGACCATCAGCTGAGGATGGCAGCAGATTGATTTAGTGGAGAAAAGAGTGTTTTTCCAGATTTCTCTCTTTTCCAGATCTCGGTGCCTGGCTATCCTCATGGTGTAAAGTTTCTCCTCGTATCTAGTCAGAACCTCTCTTGTTTGTAATTTTGCCCATTGTCTGTCATTCTCCTGCCATGCACCATTGAGAAGAACCTGTCTCTGTCCCCTTGATAGCTTCCTTGCAGTTACTGGATGCTTTCTACCAGCTCCCCCCAGAGCCTTCCCGTTGCCGCGCTGAACATGCGCAGGTTCCTTGTTCTCTCCTCACATGATGAATGCTCCAGCCTCGCATGAATGAAATGACCTTGGTGACCTTGTGCTCCATTTTATTAATGTCTGCTCGCACTGTGGTGCCAAACCTGGACATAATACTCTGGGTAAAGTCTAGTGAGTGCAGAGCTGAGGGAGATAGTCACTTCCCTCATTCTGAGAGCTGGCCTTCTGTTCCTGCAGGCCTGGAGGCTGTTGCCCTTCTTGGGTGTCAGGGCACACTGCTAACTCAGCCTCACCTGCCTCTCTGTCCACCAGTGCATTTTCTGCAGAGCTGCTTCTCAGCCAGTCAGTTCCCAGCCTGTATCACTGCAAGGGGCTCTTCCTTCCCAGACACATAGCTGCATTTGTCTTTTCTGAATTTTATATGTTGCCTGTCAGCCTGTTCCTCCAGCTTGCCTAGGTCCCTCTGAATGGGGTCTACCTTCACTCTTAAAAACTTCTTCCCAGATTTATTATCATCTTTCTAACTGTATTATTTTTCTTTTTTTTGTTTTATTTTAAGGACAGCACAATTGTTAATAATTAATAGCAATATATATTTCTCTTTTGCTGAAGGCTACCACCTTATAATTAAACGAATAATTCCGTAAAGTTGTTTATAGTACAGCAGCTGTTGAACATTGTAATTGGAACACCCATTTTCTTTTTAAATGCTGCCTTCGTATTCTCAGTCACAGGATGTGCTAGTTAATGTTGCTCTGACTTTAAAACTGCCAGGAAGTCATTACAAATAGTTCCATTTTAAAGGAGATAGGCTTTGTCTGATTACAATCTACTTACTGGATAACAGGAGTTTTAAGTTTTGTGTTTTCTTTCTCTTATCTATTGAACATCAGATTTTGGAAGGATATTCAGTGTGCAGTGACTCAAGAAAAGACTATGCAATTTATGTTCGAATCATTGTTCTAGGATTTAATTTTTGCAATGTGTTTTTATTTTGTTGCCCAGAGAGGTTGTGGGGGCCTCATCCCTGGAAGTGTTCAAGGCCAGGTTGCATGGAGCCCCAATCTATTAAGTGGCATCCCTGTCCAGGCATGGGTTTTTGGAACCAGATGATCTTTGAGGTCACTTCCAATCCAAGCCATTCTAATGATTGTGCCAGTATTTGAACTCACTTTTGGGAAAACGTGAATGGGAGGTTATGAACATTCAAAACATGATGACTTGAACATAGGTTCATTGTCACGAAAAACCCAAACTCTTTTCATGTGTAAACATGTTACTTCCTATTTTTTCTTTAGGTCATTTCTATCGCCTGGAAGGAGCAAAGGATTTTCTGCTTTGTGGCAATAGCTCAGATGCAGGGTAAGGTATACTGAAAATTACATACTATCTGTCTAAAAACATGTAAAAAAAGTCAATCTAAACTTAAAAAAGCGAATTTATTTACCTGGTCAAGAATATTTATTTTTCTTTCATGTCTTCCCACATTTGCTCTCCAGACTAAGGTGTTGATTCTTAGCTGGGGGCCTGAGCCCTTTTGGTGCCAGAGATGACCCCATGCTGGGCCTGTGACCTGCCTGGGCTATCTCTTGCATATGCACCAACCATCTGTGGTGGAGAGGAGGTAGACACATTCTGCCATGCTAATGTCATAGTCAGTAGTAATACGGTCATGGTTCTTAGTAGCTGGACACTTGAATGAGTAAAAATGTTAAATGACAAAATACTTTGCTGGAAATTTGTTTTAAAAACTCATATGTAACTAGAAAATTCCACTTAGCAGGTGGACCTTGTGTTATCAATGACTTAAGAACATTCTTTATCATGGTTCCCTGCCATTTCTCAACTCTAAAATAGGCATGGAGCACTGGGACTTATGACCAGATTTAGGGAAGACATCTTCATGCTTTTTCTGTCTGGCAGCTGCATGCATGCATCTTGCTCTCTTTCTGTGACAATTTTTTGTAACAAAATCACATAGTTCTTAATGAATTACCAGTCCGTCCCTTGGTTTTGGTTGATTATGGCTTTAAAACACCCATACTCAAACTATTTTTGTAAACATTTAACTTATATATGTAACTATGAGATAATTTTGTGTGTGTGTGTAAATGCACATCAAGTAGACATACACATATGAAAAGAAATCTTCATACGGTTTTTTAGAGGTTTTGGAGACAAGAGCCTCTTCTGTCTTTCAATCATAATTGAAACAGTGTGCTTATACTTGATATCAAAATTGTGTCATCTACTCTCAAAACCAATATTTCAGGAACAATTTCAGGAGATAAAACTATCCCTATGCTGATTATTTGCTCTTGATGAATTGGTAGAATTCGTTAATTAGACTCACAGATGTGAAGAAGCCAAGAAATCTGGTGTGCAAACCTTACTAACAAACAAAGTTCAGCATAAAATGTGTGTGCTGGCTGTCTTTTTCTTGCATGGAAGTTTCTACCTATTGAAATCTCTGTGTTAAATACATACATTATTTTCATTGAAGAGGTCTCTGCAGAATTAATATCAAACTGTTGATAATAAACTTTATTTTGTTTATAATTGTGAAAGGGCATAGAAGGAAATATTGTCATTACTTGTTTGCTCTCTCTGGATTTTTCTTTAAAGAACACTCTTTTAATTTCCTCACTACTTTTTGAATTGTTTTAAGCCATAAATGGCAGCACCTTCCACAGATGAAACTTCATAAGAATCTCAAGAAACAATAATATTAAAAAAAAAAGTGTTATATGAAATTTGTATATGGATTGTTTTGCCTCTTTTTCTTTTTTTTTTTCCATCCTAGTAAATGTCCAGAAGAGTTTATCTGTGTGAAAGCTGGTAGAAACCCCAACTATGGATACACTAGCTTTGACACATTCAGCTGGGCTTTCTTGTCACTGTTTCGACTGATGACACAGGACTATTGGGAAAATCTTTATCAGTTGGTGAGTATATTAAAAAATGGTGGTTAGTGTTCTTACTGGCCTCAAATCAATCATGGAAAGGCCATTCTTATTTATATTACATACCACTGCTATTGTTAGCAATTGAAATTTGTCAAAGGAAGCAAATTTGGTTGCAAAACTAAGCAGACACGGACACTTAGTACAGAACCTCACATGATTTCTGAAGAAGCACATGAGGGTTTTTTTGGTCCTTAATTTAATTTTTACCATGTATGTTTCATTTTGTGCCTCAAATTATTTTCAAAAATGTCAATATTGAGTTTAAATTGTAAAAATACTTCATGACAGCAAAACCTGAACCTTAATTTCAGTACTTTTAATATATATTTTTTTTAACTAAGAATGCACGACTCGATAGAAATTAACTTTCTTACCGTAGCTTTTCAATGTGTGCGAATGTGTTAATTGTAATAAATACTATCTTCTAATTATCTAATCAATTGTGCCATTTTTAGTTCTTTTGGTTATTTCAAAGGGAAATCATGCTAATACATGGTAAGCATTCTAAGGCTCCAACCTGTGATATGTGACTTACATTAATAACTCTGATCCCACATACTTTTCAAGATTATTAGGCATTGAAAGAGGTTTTTCTCAGAGCAGCATGATCCTTAGACATGTTTTTCACATACAAGAATTCTCCCTTTATTTTGATTAGTTTGTAATTCAGAAAACTCTTACGATTTTACTACTGAAGGAAAACAAACTCACTATTAGTTTTGCACTTTTCAAAGTCATTAATGCTTATGAACTGCAGAACTGATGAATTTCTTCATCAGATGAATGATTTCTCTTCTCCCCCTATAGACTCTAAGAGCTGTTGGCAAATCATACATGATATTTTTTGTTGTGGTGATTTTTCTGGGTTCCTTCTATTTGATCAACTTGATTTTGGCTGTGGTTGCCATGGCCTATGAAGAACAAAATCAAGCAACTATTGTTGAAGCAGAGCAGAGGGAGGCAGACTTTAAGCTGAAGCTTGAACAACTGCGGAAACAGCAAGAGGAAGCTCAGGTATTTTCTAACAAGAGTCTGGGCTGTAGTGTGTTCCTTTGCATGCTATTTGTTTAGTAATCTAAGTACTTTGTTTAGTTTAAGTACTTTAGACTGCTTTTTCTATGGCTCTAGATTGCTTTTGAAATATATAATATCTAAAGTGTGAATGAATTTCTGAACTGAGAACAAAGAGTAGTGTCCAAATCAGAATAATAGTTTAAAATAAATATCTCTTATCTTGGGGTAGTATCTAGTAAACTGTCGTGATGATTTTTCAAATTCTCATCTTTGAAATAATTTCAATACTTTTCAAGCCTTGATTAGAGTGTAAAATATTTTTGTCTATAAATTTCTGATTCATTTTTGCTACTTGTGCTGCTACCAGTGAATCAAAAACTGGAAGCAGCTTAAGGAAGTTACTTACAATAAAAGTCAGGATTAGTTTACTAAATTAATACAGACTGAAGTATGACTCTGTTTAGCTCTTTTGTTTGCTGTTGAATTCACTCTAATTTATTAATTTTCTAATATTTTCTAATGAACTTTGTGGCTGTAGACAATGTGGGCTGACTCCACGATATGGATGCAAAGTAGAACTCCAAATTCCATTCAGACTACAGAATTTCATTTGTAGTTTTGCACAAACCCAACTATGCTGTTTACTAGAAGTAATTTGATATAAATCGTAGGAACAAGGGCTTCTTTAAAAATGGTGTGATTTATGAAGCATCTTGTTAAATAATTGCTGTGGCAGGCAATAGCAGCAGCTGCAGCAGACCTGACTGAGTACAGCTGTGAAAGTGGGATTGCTGCACCCTCAGATAGTTCTTCAGATGCATCCAAGCTTAGCTCAAAAAGTGCCAAAGAAAGAAGAAATAGAAGGAAGAAAAGAAGGCAGAGAGAGCTCTCTGGAGAAGAGGATGACATGAAGGATGAAAAGCTTCCAAAATCTGAATCAGATGGCAGTATCAAAAGGAAAGGTTTCCGTTTTTCTTTTGATGGGAACAGACTAACTTATGGGAAGCCGTTTACATCACCCCACCAGGTACTGTGAGTAATGAAGTTGTCATGTTTGGAATTTGTGAGATAACTGTCATATCCAACAAACTTCACTGCAACTTTGCAAAATGAGGCAACAAAGGAAAGATAATGTAACATTCTCTTAAATACCAGCTTACTGTTGGTATTATTTTCTGGAGTGTACCTAAGTGTTTTGTTTTCTCTCCTTTTCTTATTTAGGACCTTAACATGCATAGGAGAATTGCATTTTCCTAGTTAATCTGAAATAGAAATGCCTTCTTAATTCATAAAAGGAAAATTTAAGTATAATGTATGAATGTAGAAGACTAAAGGTATTGATATCTTTTAACATAATGCATGATCTATGTGGATCATTGGAGCTTATATAAATCTTGATTTTTCTCTTTAAAGCAGAAGTTGGAACTACTATGGCCTTAGACATGTTATTTTTTTTTCTCTCCAGTTATTTTTTTAGGTATACTGTAAATTTATGCGTTCAGATGACTTTCATCTGTAATGCATCTTTGAGATCAGCCTGAGGCAGTGTATTAACGATAACACTGACAAATTCCTGGGGAATATAAATTATTATTGTTTTTCTAATACATAGACATGCATTTTGTACACTTATAATCTTCAGACTGTAATTTTTTATGTTTCCTTTGCAGTCTTTGCTGAGTGTTCATGGCTCCCTGTTTTCTCCCAGGCCTAGTAGCAGAACAAGTCTTTTCAGTTTTAGAGACTACAGAAGAGAGAGAGGATCTGAAAATGACTTTGCTGATGATGAGCACAGCACATTTGAGGATAATTCGAGCAGAAGAGGTTCTCTGTTTTTGCCGCGCAGACACGGTGAACGGCGCAGCAGTAACATTAGCCAGGCCAGTAGGTCATCCAGAAGGCTGACAGTCCTCC